>NC_142249.1:41002675-41313925 GCF_052056855.1 Sturnus vulgaris
CTATTTTCCTTATTAGGTTCAGGAGTCAAAGGACTCAGCCAGGAGCCGCAGGCTTCAAGAGCATAGAAGATTAAGACATATATTGGATTCATGATGGAGGGCACAAAGTTCATTTTCAAAATAAAACAGAATTTTATTCATATTCCTTTTAAAATTCAGATTGCCATTTGCCAGCTGACCTGTGACATGGCAGCAGTGTATTACATTTTCAATGAGCAGCCTGTCTGGAGCTGGCAGGAGAGGAAACTGCTTCCTGGTGGAGTTTTTTTCACCACCCTTAAATAGTAAGAATTTGTCGGGATTGTTGTCAGTAATGGGAGACGGTGCAAACAGGGACAGGGCAGCATATTTATTTTTAATAAGGCAACATGCAGAATAGCAAAAGTCCCTGGCATTATGCACCGAAGAGGGCTGAAAAAATAGAAAGAAAGGAGAAACCAGAGCTCGGTTGCAATTTGTATGTGGAAATCAGGGGTGGAAATACTTGGCAGATACATTGAAAATCAAAACAAAAGCAGAGCAGGGGGGAAAAAAATCCGCATCTATATTAAAAACTGAAATGCAAACGCAGTCGGCAGCGAGTTTGCGGAGAGCGCGAGTCAAGCCAAGGGTTTCTCTAGCGAGGAGCGAGATTTATGGAGCTCGCCATCTGTCAAAATTAGATTACAAAAGGCACATATGCAAAGATACACCACGCCTGATTTTCATATATATTAAACCGTGCAACTCCTGCGGAAAAATGAGGCTCCGCACGCGCCGGCGCCCGAAAGCTCCCGCGGCCAAATTTTGGGGTTTTGCTGGGGTTGTGCCTCCACGGGGACACGGAGGGATGGTCTGGAGGGCCTGGAGATGCTGGAAATCCAGCCCCACGTGGGCCGAAATGCAGTGGAGGGAAGGGGACGTGGAGCACGCTCCGGTGGTGACGCCGCTTTGGGGTGTGAGCCAGCGGAGAGAAGGATGACACAGAGCCCTTCTCCAGCCCGTTTCCCAAGCAATTGTCCCTCGTGGCAGGCTCCAGGCCCCCGTTTCTGGGTGACACAGCAGGATCCCCAGTGCCTCCCAGTCCCACACCAATTATTTGTGTACGAGGTGCCTTTTGTCGCCGCAATCAAAGCCCGAGTACAAACCACGCCGCTCTCCTGATAACTTAATCAAGGACTCTCTGCTCCAATCTACCTGTAGATAAAACCCGGGGTGTATTTTGACACGGAGAAACAAATCCACTTAGGGCAGGTGAATTAGCTAATCATCATCTCAGCAGCAGCGCGGCTCGCGCTCGGCGCGGGGATGCTGCTGAATATCAATTCTGGATCGCAGCCTGGCCCTGCCCCGGCTCTCTCATGTGAGCCATGTTAACCCACACCGGGGAAATCCTCTCCTGTTGACAATGGAGGAGCAGCAGAAGCAATTTTGTTGGCAATCTATTTTACTTTGGGAACAGCTGAGCTCCGAGGCGCGGCGCTCCGGAGAGAGCCGGGATGCGGGGCAGGGCAGGGATGCTCAGCCCTGCTCCCAGGAGTTGGCAGAGCTGGCATCCATGCCCAGCCATGCCAGGATGCTCAGCGGGGCTTTTCCATCAGGGATGACACATGGCTGTGATATTTCCCATCAGTTTTAGCCCAATATCTATTTTTATCCGGGTTTAATTTAATTTAATCAAGAGGGTTTAATTGACCACAGAGTCACCTCACAGCTGTCCACGAGCTCCAGCTAACAGGTAGAAACACTGAGTTCTGAATATGCCACAAATATAAAAGGAAAAAAACTCCTCTTTTCCTGCAGGACCATTGCTTTTCAGATCCTAATATTTTTTTAATTCTGGGTGGTTCTCGTTTCACATTTCATCTCAATTTAGAGCATAAAACACTTTGAAACACCAACCTGCAAAGCCATGCGTTTACCCTGTACCTGAATTTATGAAACTGCCTGCTGGAAGGTGCTGAGGCTGGCTGGGTATTAAAATAATAATTAATATTAACAGTGTTACACCACTGCTCGATGCCACTTTTTGCATTAATCATAAGAAGAGATCCAGGCTGCTCGGGCCATTCCCAGCATTTCAATGGGTAACGCCGCCCGGGAACGGCCTGGGGCTCTGCAAACGTGGGTGGGCCACGGTGGCCATGGGTGGGCACCCCGTGGGTGATGCCAGCACCGTGCCTGCTCCTCCTGGGAGGAGCCACACCTTGGGAAAGCCAAGGAGAGGATCCCAAACCCGAGAGGGGAGCCTGGAGCAGCCACAAGGCCGGAGCGAGGCGCGGAGCCGCCGCTCGCTCGGCTCTTCCTCCCAAACCCCACTCCTCGTTGGGCATAAAATACAGGCTCCTTAATTGGTGTGTGCTTCTCCAACATGTTTTTAATGAAAAGGCAGCACATAACTCTCGGTTTGTTGGCTGGCAGAGCCCAATTTACAAAAGTGGGAGTGCGAGATAAGAACAGAGTACATCTGCAGCGCAGGCTGTGCAATGAATCACGCCGTGCCAGAGTTGAGCAGAATATAATTGAGTCCAACATCTCTGAGCACTTTCACCATAATTAATGATAATCTGTAACAGAGGAATCTGAGATTCCAGTTCAGAGAACTGTTTAATTAGGCCAAGTAATGAAAGCAGCAGCAGTACAAGAATATGGCCTGCCTCATGATTAATGATTCATGCTACCGAACACAAAAGTGCCGCGCCGTTAACTCCGGCGGGGCTGCGGCGCCCTGGCATTTACAGCGTGGGGAAATGCAGCAGGCCCGGGCTGGGGATGGAGCTGGCAGCAGCCCTGCCCTGCCTGCTCACACCAGGCATGAGGCTGCAAAGGTGACAGCCTCGGCCTTGGTCTGGGGGACATGGGCGTGAGGGGAGATGGAGAATTCGCGGCCTCGCCTCCAAAGTTGGGCACGCGGCGCTGTCTGTCCTTCCTGCAGGGCTGGCACAGCCCTGGGGAGAGGATGTGCCCTGGGTGCAGCTCCAGACACTCACACGGGTCCAGACAGAGACAGAAAGGTCCGTACAGACAGACAGACAGATTCATACACAGACAGATCCAGACAGACAGACAGACAGATTCATACACAGACAGACAGATCCATACAGACAGACAGATACATACACAGACAGACAGAAAGGTTCGTACAGACAGACAGACAAATTCATACACAGACAGACAGATCCAGACAGACAGACAGATTCATACAGAGACAGACAGAAAGGTTCATACAGACAGACAGACAAATTCATACAGACAGATCCATACACACAGACAGACAGATTCATACACAGATCTGTACAGACAGACAGATTCATATAGAGACAGACAGACAAATTCATACACACACAGACAGATTCATACAGACAGATCCGTACAGACAGACAGATCTGTACAGATAGACAGACACACATTCATATGACACACAGACAGGTTCACACAGACACACAGACATTCACACAGACACACAGACAGGTTCATACACTCACACTCCTCCTCACGGGGAGGAGAAATAGCTCACTTCACGAAGTATGAAATGTAAAAAGGAAAGAAAAAGAAAAAACCAGAAATTTGAAGAGTGGTAAGTTTTTTGCAGGCTTCCACTTTTGCTGGGTCTGGGTGGGAAATGTGGAGCAATTTGACACGGAATTGCCCTGGAAGTGTAAGGGACACGACAAAAGAAGTGCTAAGACTGCCTGGGGCTTTAACTTCCAAGCAGGCAAATTATGTGGGTTTTATGTGACTATTTACTGCTGCTTTCAATGAAACAAGAGTCCCACTTATGCTGGGCCCTGCAGAAGGCCCGGCTCATATGCAGGGTGTGAGATAAGAACATTTTCCAGAGGGCCGTGCTCCCTAATGCCTCCATTCCCCCCAGATTAGGGCTCCTTGGGCGCCTCTTCAGCGCTGCCAGGGCTCAGCACCCACGGTGACAAATGCCATGCAGGGACATTATGTGCTCTCTGCCATAATGGGCCAGCATTTCCAGCATCCTCCCTGCCTGGGGACCCCCTGCCCTGCCCCTCTGCCTCCCCTCTCCTGCCCCCTGGCACACTCAGGCTCCTGCAGCTCCATCCTGGGACTGAGCTCGGGGAATTTGGGGCTCCAGGGGCTGGGAGTGCTGGAATTGGAATCACAACGTCCTGAGCTGGGAGTGCCAGGAAAATGAATTTACAGAGAGCAGAGGTTGGTGTCCCAACAGGAGGCAGAGGAGTCCTTTTCCTGTATGGAATAAAGGCAGAGCCCATGGGCCATTCCCCTGGGCTCTCTCCCATTTTTGGAGGACTCCCCTCCCTTTTTATCCCAATTTCCCTCTCTCTTTCCCCATTGCTGAGGGACTGGAGAGGCCCAGACTTCCCAAACCCTGATCCCTGAGATTCCCCTCGAATGTACAACCCTCCCTTGGCATTTTTAATTCCTATGGAATTCATGGCTTTTCCCCATTGCTTCTTTCAATGCCCAATTCCATTTCTCAGCAAAGCTGCAGTTTGTTTGTAAAGGCAAATCTCTTTTTATTCCATTCACCCATCACTGGAATCCTTCCCATTGTTTCTTTGATCTCTCAGGGCTGGTTTGATCCACCCACAGCTTGTTTGGAAACACCAATCCCTCATTTCCTCTCAGGAGTGACTCACAGGATCGTGGATCCAGCTCCTGGACCTGCACAGACATCCCAAAATCCCACCCTGGCCATCCCTGTCCAAACGCTCCCGGAGCTCCTGCAGCTCTCAGTGCCCAGCACCCTCTGGGGAAAAACCATTCCCTGATCTCCATCCTGACCCTCCCCTGGCACAACTTCACACCAGCAGCGAGAAAACAGAGACCACGACAAGATTTTATCACCACATTTCCCTGAAGAAAAACAAAAAAACTGAAAGAAAACCCCACCTCAAATGGGAGGAGAACGGAGGCGCTCGGATTAAAACATCAAATGATGAGCGTGGCAACTTGTGAATCTTTAATGGACATTTTAAAGAGCTCGTAAAGTTTTGGGGGAGACTGCAGAGGCTCTGAAGCTGTCAAACACCCCTCAGTGATTTTACAAAGACAGTTCTGCACGGAGCACGGGGGGGTTTGCAAGGAATCTCTCTCTGTTTAAAGGAACCTCTTTCTGTTTTAAATTTTTTTTAAAGGAATCTTTTTTTACAAATTAATTTTTTATTTTATTTTATTTTATTTTAAAGGAATCTCTTTTTTTTAAACTGATTTTTAAATTTTTTTAAATTTTATTTTAAAGGACTCTCTCTCTTTTCCCATTCATTACACCAGGGGACAGGAGTCCAGCCCATTTTTAAGAAGCACCAGTGGAGGATTCTTAAGGAATCTCTCCCTTCTTAAAGGAATCTCTTTTTAAGGAATCTCTCTCTTTTTAAAGGAATCTCTCTTTTTAAAGGAATCTCTTTTTTTAAGGAATCTCTCCCTTTTTAAAGGAATCTCTGATTTTTATTTTTTTTTTTTTTAAGGAATCTCTCTTTTCCCATTCAATGCTCCAGGGTTAGGGAATCCGGCCCGTTTGTAAGAGACACCAATGGGGGATTTTAAAGGAATCTCTCTGTTTTTTAAGGAATGTCTCTGTTTTTTAAGGAATTTCTCTGTTTTTTAAGGAATCTCTCTGTTTTTTAAGGAATTTCTCTGTTTTTTTAAGGAATTTCTCTGTTTTTTAAGGAATCTCTCTGTTTTTTTAAGGAATCTCTCTCTTTTCCCATTCAGTGCTCCAGGGTCAGGGAATCCAGCCCATTTGTAGGAGGCACCAGCAGCTCCTCCTTCCCCGCGGCTCATTAAAGCAGCGATCAGCATCACAAGAGGTCAGAAACGAAGATTCCAGAAATCCTGGAATGTTCAAAGCTGCCCCAACCTACCCTGTTCCGTAACTTCCCCTGCATTTCATTAGCAAGCGATTTTAATATTTAAATTAGAGGGGGTTTTGCCCCCTCCTGGAAAGATCTCTGTGCTCGTCCTCAGCAGCAATCCCTGCAGGTTTGCCACCGACATTTCTGCCGATGAGACTCAGGGTTCAAAAGGGAAACGTTGAGATGATTTTTGCTGCGGGAAGATTTGCCAGCTAAAGTTAGCATCCCGAAATTTATTTTTTTTTTTTCCCCATCATCAGCCCAAGAAAAATTAGCCTGGTGACGTCTGGCCCCGCTGAGAAAATAACCAGAGAAGGAAGTGCAGAAATCAGCCTGTGCTTCCCATGTCCTGAGCCGAACACTGAATTATTTTAGGGCTCTCCAGAAGTCTGAGGCAGAGTTTGAGGTTTAGGGCACTGGGAGATGGGAACAGGAGCCTGGCTCAGCCCTTGGTGGAACTCCAGACATGGACAGGTTGTTTTTTTTTTTTTTCTTTGAAATTCCTTTAAAAGTTATGCTGAGAAGGAAAACCTCCAGTTCTCAAAACCAAACGGCTGTAAATGTTTTCCCAAATCTCTGGCACATGAGGAGGGAGGGAAGGAGATCCTGATCTCTCCAAACACCAGCAAGGGCAGCTCCAGAAACGGGAATTACAGCAGAGAAATCGAAATGCCTTAGAGGAGCATTAAAATCCTGAGCGAACCTCGAGGCTGCACCTGGAACCTGGGAACAGCTCTGGGACCCTCGGGACATGAGAGAATTCCTGAGGGGCTGGAGAGTGGCCAGGGAAGGGAATGGAGCTGGGAAACGGGCTGGAGAATTCCTGAGGGAAATGGGAAAGGGCTGGAGAATTCCTGAGGGAAATGGGAAAGGGCTGGAGAATTCCTGAGGGAAATGGGAAAGGGGCTGGAGAATTCCTGAGGGAAATGGGAAAGGGGCTGGAGAATTCCTGAGGGAAATGGGAAAGGGGCTGGAGAATTCCTGAGGGAAATGGGAAAGGGGCTGGAGAATTCCTGAGGGAAATGGGAAGGGGCTGGAGAATTCCTGAGGGAAATGGGAAGGGGCTCAGGCTGCAGCAAAGGAGGATCCCGAGGGATCTTTTCCCTCTCTGGAATTCCCTGACAGGAGGGGACAGCCGGGGGGATTTGGGATCTTATCCCAGGGAACAGGGACAGGAGGAGAGGGAACGGCCTCAGGCTGGGCCAGGGGAGGGCAGGGTGGATTTTGGGACAATTCCTTCATGGAAAAGGGGCTCAGGTGTTGTCCCCATTCCTGCAGGGATTTCACAGCCCTGGGGATGTGACACTGGGGACAGGGACAGTGGTGGCTGAAATAATTGTTTGAACTCCATGGTCTGGGAAGACTTTTCCAACCATTCCAAGGTTTTATCTCCCTGGCAGTGCTGTGACCTCCCCACACTGGGGGGGTTTCTCCAGCCTGTCCCACCTGAGCCCCAGCAGCAGCCCCAGGAATTCCCAACCACAGGAGTTCTGCACTGGGCCCAGAGCAGGGGAGAGCCTTCAAGTGAGGATTCCATTGGGGATTCCATCAGTGGCTGCTTGGATCCCTGCTGCAGGGAGGGGATCTGTGGGCTGTGAGCTGGGCTCTGCACCCCTCAGCAGTGCTTTGGTTTTGGTTTTGTTTGGGTTTTTTTTTAGAGCCAGGATGAACAGAAACACGATTGAGGTGATTCTCGTGTTTGGGTTGGATGTTTATTGGATCTGATCAGAAATTACAGGAAGTGTGACAGCACCTCCAGCTCCTCAGAGCACCCCAAAGATTGGATGGGAATCCACCCCAATATCCCAAAGATTGGATGGGAATCCACCCCAATATCCCAAAGATTGGATGGAAATCCACCCCAATATCCCAAAGATTGGATGGGAATCCACCCCAATATCCCAAAGATTGGATGGGAATCCACCCCAACATCCCAAAGATTGGATGGAAATCCACCCCAATATCCCAAAGATTGGATGGGAATCCACCCCAACCCCAAAGATTGGATGGAAATCCACCCCAACCCCAAAGATTGGATGGGAATCCACCCCAATATCCCAAATCTTGGATGGGAATCCATCCCAATATCCCAAAGATTGGATGGAAATCCACCCCAATCCCCCAAAGATTGGATGGGAATCCACCCCAATATCCCAAAGATTGGATGGAAATCCACCCCAATATCCCAAAGATTGGATGGGAATCCACCCCAACCCCAAATCTTGGATCCTTCCCTTGGGACAGGATTCTCGTGCTGGGCTTGGATGTTTATTGGATCTGCTCAGAAATCACAGGAAGTGTGACAGCACCTCCAGCTCCTGGCTGGAAGTGGGAAAATGGCCCAGCTGAGGCTGCTCCAAGGCCTTTGAAAGCCAAACACACCAATAAAAGTTTAACCCCTCCATTATTGATCCTTTGGACCCAATCATGGATTCCCAGCACCCTCAGAGTGACATTGACCAACCAAAGGTCACTGCCCGAGTTCTGGGAGGAAGAAGAAGAAGAACAAAGAAAAAGACACCACCCCAAATTCTCCATCCTGTCCCATCCCCACCCCTGTACTGTAAAAACCTCAAATTTAAACCCCAACACCCAGTGCAAACACACACACCTGACCCACGGCACATTGGGGATTTCTCACTCATTATTCACATTTCCTAACTCATTATTCACATTTCCTAACTCATTATTCACATTTCCAAGCCTTCTCCAAGGTTCCAGCTCCAGAGCAGTGTTTTCCAGGGGGTCTGTGCCTGGAAGCACAGAAAGCTCCAGAACTCCACATTCCTGGGATCCATCAGGATCCTCCTCTCCTGCCTGCCTGGCCAGGCTGCAGATCCATCTGCAGGAGCCAAACAAACTCCAGCAGTGCCTGGGACTGACTAATGCCACCCTCGGAACAGCTGGATTTATTGACTTTGCAGAATCAATAGCTATTTTTATTAATCATCTTTAGATAGCAGGATGCTCCTACTATATCTCTTTCAGTGACTAATACAATAAATTTCCCCTTTTGATGTTCCCTGACATTTGAGCAAATTAAATGGAGCATTAAATATGATCCTCTTTGGGACAAAAGTGGGCAGAATCATTTGTGACTACTTTATTAACTGTTCTGAGAGCACCAGCAGCACCTTCCAAAGTGCTGCTCAGCATGCCATGTTTATTATTATTTAAATTTTCCCCAGCACTGCTATATTACTATGGATCAAATGGTTTTAGTTGGCTGAAATGGAAGCATTTCCAGATTTCCTTTTATTTGGAACGTGGCACCAGCTGAAGGACCTGAGCCCATCTTTGCTTGGTGCATTACAGGCAATATTTGGGGTATTTTTTGCTTTTGAAGTGGATGAGAACCATTAAAAAGTTCACATTTAAGTATTTTTGTTGTGAAGTAGTGAAAACAATCTTTTAAAGAGGTGGCTGTGTAAGAATTATTGGTTTTTTTGGTAAAAAGCGAGCCCAGTTTTTTAGCCAAAGGAACAATGAAATTCTGCAGCTGGGAGAACAGAGCAGGGGGGACTGCCCAGAGTGGGGGGCCCTGAGCCCCACCCAGACCCCAGGAAGGGTCTTGGGGTCTTTTCCATGCACAGTGAGAGGAATGAGGGACTGGTGTTTCCAAACAAGCTGTGGGTGGATCAAACCAGCCCAGAGAGATCAAAGAAACAATGGGAAGGATTCCAGTGATAGGTAAATGGAATAAAAAGAGATTTGCCTTTACAAACAAACTGCAGCTTTGCTGAGAAATGGAATTGGGTATTGAAAGGAGCAATGGGGAAAAGCCATGAATTCCATAGGAATTAAAAATGCCAAGGGAGGGTTGTACATTCGAGGGGAATCTCAGGGATCAGGGTTTGGGAAGTCTGGGCCTCTCCAGTCCCTCAGCAATGGGGAAAGAGAGAGGGAAATTGGGATAAAAAGGGAGGGGAGTCCTCCAAAAATGGGAGAGAGCCCAGGGGAATGGCCCATGGGCTCTGCCTTTATTCCATACAGGAAAAGGACTCCTCTGCCTCCTGTTGGGACACCAACCTCTGCTCTCTGTAAATTCATTTCCTGACAACAGCCACTGCCCAAGTATTTTATATCAGCTCTTCCTGCACTGAAATCCCCAAACAGCAGCAAAACCAAACCCATCCAATGGCCCCACTTGGACATTCCCTTGGATATTCCCTTGATCCCCACCTTCCCCATCCCATGATCAAGGCTGGGAAGGAGCCAATTCCTTGTGGGGGTCTGTGCTGGGCTTTGCACCCCTCATTAGTGGTTTGTTATCAGCTTTATCTGCTTTCTTTTTGAGCCAGGATTATTAGAAACACGACTGAGACAATTTGTGTGCTCGGGCTTGGATGTTTATTGGATCTTATTAAAGAATTACAGAAAATATGACAGCACCTCCAGCTCCTGGCTGGAAGTGGGAAAATGGCCCAGCTGAGGCTGCTCCAAGGCCTTTGAAAGCCAAACACACCAATAAAATTTTAACCCCTCCATTATTGATCCTTTGGACCCAATCATGGATTCCCAGCACCCTTAGAGTGAATTTGACTGACCAGCCAGAGGTTGCTACTTAAGTTCTATCAAGAAGATGGAAGAAGAAAAAAAAAAGAATAAAGAAAAAGACACTCTTTAAAATTTTTCATTTTGTCCTATAACTACTACTATACTACAAAAACCTCAAATTTAAACCCCATCACCACCCAGTGCAAACACACACACCTGACCCACTGCACATTGGGGATTTCTCACTCATTATTCACATTTCCTAACTCATTATTCACATTTCCAAGCCTTCTCCAAGGTTCCAGCTCCAGAGCAGTGTTTTCCAGGGGGGGTCTGTGCCTGGAAGCACAGAAAGCTCCAGAACTCCACATTCCTGGGATCCAACAATTCCTGATCCCACAGATCCCTCCTGCCCATCACCAGTTTATCAATTCCTGCACAAAACATCCCCTCAGCCCCTGGATTGCCTCGATTATGTCTTGATAGCAGGTTAATGCAGCCCAGCTCTCCCCTGCCTCCCCGCTGGAGCAGAATTCCATCCCCTCCAGCCTTTCTGAGCCGCTCTGGGCAAACATTGGAGTTTCAGATTAAGGAGATAAGAACCAATTGACATAAAATAAGAACCAATAAAACAAGAAAGAGCCGGAATTTCAGAGCCAGGAGCCCGGAGGAGGCCAGGCAGGAGCTTGGCTTGGAGGTGGGGTGTGAGAAGGAATTGCAGCTCCCCCCTCCCCGGGCGATGCAGGTGAGTTAGCACAGAGCTCAGCTCCTAATTAGCCCCGCTAATGAACTAATTAACCCGAGCTCAACGCAGCTCTGCCTTCCCAGCAGCCCAGAGGGGCAGAGAGGGACGGGGCAGGGCTGGGGGTGCCCCGGGGGGCTCGGCTGGCACAGGGACCCCCGGCCCTGGCCCTGCGTGCCCACCCCGAGCTCTGCCCCAGCTCTGCGACTGCGGCTTTCCCGCTGGATTTAGGAGCCTCTTCTGGGGTTTCGACTCTGGGTTTGGGGTTTTCCCTCTGGTTTTAGGGAGCCTCTTTTGGGACTTTCCCCTGTGGATTTGGGGTTTTCCCCTCTGGATTTAGGGAGCCTCTTTTGGGGCCACCCTTCTGGATTTGGCGTTTTTCCCTCTGGATTTGGGATTTAGCCTCTGGATTTGGGGCTTTCCCCTCTGGATTTAGGGAGCCTCTTTTGGGGCTTTTCCCCCTGGATTTGGGGCTTTTCCCCCTGGATTTGGGGCTTTTCCCTCTGGGTTTGGGGTTTTCCCTCTGGATTTAGGGGGCCTTTTTTGGGACTTTCCCCTGTGGATTTGGGGCTTTCCCCTCTGGATTTAGGGAGCCTCTTTTGGGGCTTTTCCCTCTGGATTCGGGGCTTTTCCTGCTGGATTTGGGCTTTTCCCTCTGGATAAACCCTCCCAGCACACGGAGTCCAGCCTGTGCCCCATGCCCACCTTGTCCCCACCCAGAGCTCTGGGTGTCACCTCCAGGAATTCCTGGGACACCTCCACAGGGATGGGGATCCAAACCTCCCTGGGCAGCCCCTGCCAATTTTTAACAACCTTTTCCATGGGGAAATTCCTGCTGATGTCCAACCTGAGCTCCCCTGGCACAGCCTGAGGCCATTTCCTCCCACCCAAAAAACAATTTTTCCACACTTTCCCAGCTGGTGAAACGTTATTGCAGGCAACAGGAAAATAATAAATGATTTGCCAAGATTTATTCCTTATTGAGAAAAAATACTGAGGGGGAAAAAAAAAAAAGTCCCAAGCTAATGGGAATTTGCTATGCAGGTCTGATTATTTTAAAATTAAAGCAATGCTATTTTTCCCAAGTGTTTAGTTTTTTATTCCCTTCATAATGTAATTTAAAATAAAAGAATCAGATATTTTGATGATAAAATGAAACCTCTGCTCTTGCCTGCTGCAGTTTCCTTGCTTAGGACAGAGCCTGAGCCAAGTGGTGCCAAGGATGCTCTGAGCTGGTGAGGCCACACCCAGCACCCTGAGCAGGTGAAAGTGCTCAGACACTCCAATATTCTCCATTTCTGTGTAATTTTTGGTATTTTAGCATTGAGGAAGGGAGAAAAAAAAACAAAAAAAGAGGAAGAACTCGTTTGTGCCTCTTGGAAGAGGATGGGGAGAAGGAGCTGAGGCTCTTCCCAATATCCCAGCGTGGCTGAAATGAGCTTTGTGCAATAAGCCCAGCCTTGTCACCAGGCTCCTCTCAGACCATCTAAAGATTAAAGGCTCTATTCCTGCAGGGTTCCCGTGGCATTTACTCAGGGATTTTGATCAAGCTTTATGTGATGGGCTCCCTAACACACCTCTCCCAACCTTAAGAGCTAACAGGAATTTGGGATCTCTCAACATGGATTTCTCGCTGTACTGGGGGATATTTGGCAAACAGCTCGAGACTGTAGCCAGGCACAGGCAGGAGGGAAAATGAAAGAAGGGGAGACAAGTGGCCAAAGAGTCAGAGCAAACACTGAGATTTGGAGGCAAAGTCTGAGCACAGAGCCAGGGTGGGCGTTAAATCCCCACTTTTAACTGAGGGGGTGGAATTTTCCACACAGGGGAAGATTTTTCCATGGTTCACATCCATGGTGTGCCCGAGCTGGGCACCAGAGCAGCACCAGAACTGCAGGGACCAGGAGCTGCAGTGCCATGGGAAGGGTGGGATGAGGTTGGATCCCAAAAATCTGGAATTTTGGAGCTTTCTGTGCTTCCAGGCTCAGACCCCCTGGAAAACACTGCTCTGGAGCTGGAACCTTGGAGAAGGCTTGGAAATGTGAATAATGAGTTAGGAAATGTGAATAATGAGTTAGGAAATGTGAATAATGAGTGAGAAATCCCCAATGTGCAGTGGGTCAGGTGTGTGTGTTTGCACTGGGTGTTGGGGTTTAAATTTGAGGTTTTTGTAGTATAGTAGTACTTATAGGACAAAATAAAAAAAATTTAAATCGTGTCTTTTTCTTTATTCATCTTCTTCTTCCATCTTCTTGATAGAACTTAAGTAGCAACCTCTGGCTGGTCAGTCAAATTCACTCTAAGGGTGCTGGGAATCCATGATTGGGTCCAAAGGATCAATAATGGAGGGGTTCAACTTTTATTGGTGTGTTTGGCTTTCAAAGGCCTTGGAGCAGCCTCAGCTGGGCCATTTTCCCACTTCCAGCCAGGAGCTGGAGGTGCTGTCACACTTCCTGTGATTTCTGAGCAGATCCAATAAACATCCAAGCCCAGCACGAGAATCCTGTCCCAAGGGAAGGATCCAAGATTTGGGGTTGGGGTGGATTTCCATCCAATCTTTGGGATGTTGGGGTGGATTTCCATCCAATCTTTGGGATATTGGGGTGGATTTCCATCCAATCTTTGGGATATTGGGGTGGATTCCCATCCAATCTTTGGGATATTGGGGTGGATTTCCATCCAATCTTTGGGATATTGGGGTGGATTTCCATCCAATCTTTGGGATATTGGGGTGGATTCCCATCCAATCTTTGGGATATTGGGGTGGATTCCCATCCAATCTTTGGGGTGCTCTGAGGAGCTGGAGGTGCTGTCACACTTCCTGTAATTTCTGATCAGATCCAATAAACATCCAACCCAAACACGAGAATCACCTCAATCGTGTTTCTGTTCATCCTGGCTCTAAAAAAACCAAACAAAACCAAACAAAACTAAAACCAAACCACTGGTGGGGGCTGCAGAGCCCAGCTCACACCCCCACAGGAGAGGGGAGCAGCCAGAGGAAATCCAGCAATTTCAGAGCTCAGAGATTCCAGTGCCACAGAACTCCCAGAAATCCACAGGGGTTGTGACAAAGATCTGGGGTCAGCAGGGCTTGAAATGCTTGGCCCAGCCTCATCCAGCCTGGGCTGCTGTCACCTGGGGAGGGACAGGCTCAGGGCACTTTCTCTATGAGAAAACTTCCTCTGTGACTTAATAGAACCCATTCCATTTCCTGTTCCTATTCCATTTCCTGTTCCATTCCCTATTCCATTTCCTATTCCTATCCTATTCCATTTCCTATTCTATTCCATTTCATATTCTCTTCTCTTCTCTTCTCTTCTCTTCTTTTCTCTTCTATTCCATTCCATTCCACTCCATTTCCTATCCCATTCCATTCCCTATTCCTCTCCTATTCCATTTCACTTTCCATTCCATTCCATTCCATTCCATTCCATTCCATTCCATTCCATTCCATTCCATTCCATTCCATTCCATTCCATTCCATTCCATTCCATTCCATTCCATTCCATTCCATTCCATTCCATTCCATTCCATTCCATTCCAGGCTGGTTTGGTTATTGACAGCCTGAGAAACCAAAACTATATATTTTTTTTTCCCTCTTCTTGTAGAAAAATCCCTATAACCTGACCAAAAAAAAAAAAATTCTCTCTCTGAAGTAAATGAAAAAGGACTATTTAAGTGACAAACTAACTGAAGTAGTTTTTTGTATGTTTGTTTTGTTGTTATAAAAATTAAGAGAAAGAAAAAGTAATCTAAAAATCCTATTCTAAATTTGCTTTTCTTTCTCTTTCTTTGTGTAATTAATAAAGGTTTTTAATACCCTTTTAAGTTTTAAGCCTGCCTTGCTCTCTTGCTCCTAATTCTGCCTCACAACAAAAAATAAATATATTTAAATTGGCAAATCAAAACTGTGACAGAGCCCTACACTGAGCCCACTTCACGCTGGGGTGATCAGAACCCTGAGCAGGTAAAAGTGCTCAGACACTCGAGTATTTTTAATTTCTGTGTAATTTTTGGTATTTTAGCATTGAGGAAGGAAAAAAAAAAAAAGAAAAAAAAAAAAGAGGAAGAATTCGTTTGTGCCTCTTGGAAGAGGATGGGGAGAAGGAGCTGAGGCTCTTCCCAATATCCCAGCGTGGCTCAAACTCCAAAACCTCGGCAGGGCTTTGGAACCAGATGCTCTTGAAGGTCCTTCCCAATCCAAACCCACCCCCCCAAAAAAACCACAAAAAAACCCCCAAAACACAAACCCCAAAACACAACAAACAACCCCACAACAGCAGCACATCAATCATTTGGCACTGGTGGTGAGGAAGGCAACCCGGAGGATAAAATAATAAATAATAGAATTAATAATAAATAATATAAATTAATAAATATAAATATAAGATAATTAATTACAATATTATTAATAAATAATAGAAAACAATAAATGAGTGAAAAGAAATCAAATATATAATAAATAAATGGAAAAAGGATTAGCAGCAGCAAAAGAGATTTGCTGGCAGTGACAGGAGCTGCTCATGGCTGTGCCACCAGGGCTGCTGGCTGCAGGCAAATATTCGGATTTTTTGGGGGTCTCAGAACAGCTGTGAAGGCACAGGGGGGTGTGGGCAGGCCTGGGGCACAATCCCCTCCTAAAGAGAGCAAAAACCCCTTCCCAGCACAGGGAAAACCATCCCAAAGGCCCCAGAGGCACTGCACTGCACAGCCAGCTCAGAAACTTTGGCTGCTGGGAGGGGGGAGAAAAGGAGGGACCACGGAGCTGAAGGAGGAGCGAGGGGCAGAGTTAATCCTGAACTGCAGCTTTGCTAGGCTGGGCTGGTGATGGGGCTGCCTGCGGGGATCTCAGCTAGGAGGCTTCTCCTGGGCTCAGAGGAGATTTAAAATCTGAAAAGCAAGGTCTGAAAAGCAGCAGCCAACACCAGAGCTGTGCTGGCAGCAACAGCAGCACAGGCAGGGCTCAGCCCCATGGCACTGCCACAATATCAGCATTAATAATAATAATAATAATAATAATAATAATAATAATAATAATAATGATAATAATAATAATAGGGGAATCTCAGGGATCAGGGTTTGGGAAGTCTGGGCCTCTCCAGTCCCTCAGCAATGGGGAAAGAGAGAGGGAAATTGGGATAAAAAGGGAGGGGAGTCCTCCAAAAATGGGAGAGAGCCCAGGGGAATGGGCCATGGGCTCTGCCTTTATTCCATACAGGAAAAGGACTCCTCTGCCTCCTGTTGGGACACCAACCTCTGCTCTCTGTAAATTCATTTTCCTGACACGGGGAATTCAGGTGATCCCTGTGAGGCTGGAGACAGAGCAATGGGCCCCAGTCGTGGCTGAGAATTTCTCTGGGATCTCCCCAGCTGGAAAAGGGAAAAGGGGGAAAAGCTGCAGGGAGAATTTGTTGGGTGCAAGGGGTGAGGGGAGAGCTCCTGGCAGAGAAAAAGAGAGGAGAAAGGGATGGAAAAGGATGGGAGAGAGCTGGGCCACATCAAAGAGAAGCACCGGCCTTTGGGGACCCGTGGGAGGTTTTATTCAAGTCCCTACTAAAAAGGGAGAAAAAAAAAAAATCAATTAAATTAACAAAATGATTTGCGTTAGAATTCATCAGAAATGGCCCTCAAAGAACAGACCAGGCTCCAGGCAGGGTGAGGTTCTGAAATAACTCTGGCTGCTGAACCCAGCACGTCCTGGCAGCTCCAGGAGGGCTCAGCTCTGCCCCAGCACAGGGGACAAGGACTGAGCCCATCCCCAGGGAAACGCCCCTGGAATCCTCTGGGAGCCTCTGGAATTCTCCGGGAATGTGACCCAGCCCTGCAATCACCCCCGGGGGTTTGGAGGCACCTCCCTCCTGCACCCACATCCCCTTTTTTTAAAAAATTTCAGTTAAATTTTAAATTCATCTCTTTTTTTTTTTTTAATCACCCCAGAGGGAACTGAAGCCTCCTTTTGTAAAATTCTAATTTATTATTGCCAACAGAGGTTTTCACGGCAAAAAAAAAACAAAAACAAAAACAAAAAAACCACAGTTAGTTGTTGGGGTTTTTTTTTTGCCTCAGAAATTTTCGGCTTCGGGACAGGCTCAAATGGAGGTGCAGCATCCCAAAATGTGCAAATCCCTTACGGAACCCCAGGATCTGGGCCGGGAGGATCCTCACAGACGCTCGTGTTCCAGAGGAGAAACCGCGCTGCTCTCATCAGAGAGAGCTCCTCGCTGCCTTTCGTATTAATGCCGGTGTTAAACGAGAGCGCACATTCCTGACAATTTACATTCCCCTGCCTGAGCTGCACGGACAGGTGGACAGGAACAGGGAATTAAACCAGAGGACACCGTGCTTGAACATGCGGCTCCGTTTGTGTCCGTGTTCGCCGAAAATCCAGCTCTGGCAGCTAAAATTACCCAGCAGGAGGGTTTGCTCACATCCCAGCCTGGCATTTCCTGGCAGAAACGGGAGGGAATAGATTTAAATTTTTTTTTTTTTTTTAAAAGACTTGGGAGGAAGTTGTCTGTTTAAAAACCTGTGTGAATAGGAGATGGCGCAGTGTGGTTCTCTCTGTACTCGCCTTCCTCTGGGGAGAGCCCCTGGATTTGGGGAGCAACCGAATTTCTGGGAAGAGATGTCCCACAGCAGAATCCCTGAGGATCCCTGGGATCCCCTATGGAGAGAAGGGAACGGGGTTTAAGTCGGGAAATGGGATTGTGAAGTTCCTTCGGCCTCAATGGTCTGGTTCAGCTTGATTTGGGAATCAAGGGGAAAAGAGAACGGGAAAATAAGGGAAAGAAATGGGAAATGAGGGGGTTTGGAAAGACACATGGGCAGAAGTGTCCAGGGAGAAGCGCAGGGACTGCAGCCAGCGGCCACGGGGGCGCTCAGGGGGAATTGGCCCCGCAGAGGAGCTGAGCAAAGAATCCCAGGATCCCTGAGGCTGGAAAAGCATCCCAAGGTCATGGAGTCCAAGCTGTGCCTGATCCCACCTTGTTCCCTGAGAGTCACATCCAGGAATTCCTGGGACACTCCAGGGATGGGGATCCAAACCCCCCTGGGCACTTCCAATCCCTGAGCCCCCTTTCCATGGGGAAATTCCTGCTCTGTCCACCCTGAGCCCTGTCCCTGTTCCCTGGGATAAGATCCCAAATCCCCCCGGCTGTCCCCTCCTGTCAGGGAATTCCAGAGAGGGAAAAGATCCCTCGGGATCCTCCTTTGCTGCAGCCTGAGCCCCTTCCCATTTCCCTCAGGAATTCTCCAGCCCCTTTCCCATTTCCCTCAGGAATTCTCCAGCCCCTTCCCATTTCCCTCAGGAATTCTCCAGCCTTTCCCATTTCCCTCAGGAATTCTCCAGCCCCTTCCCATTTCCCTCAGGAATTCTCCAGTCCTTTCCCAGCTCCGTTCCCTCTCCTGGCCACTCTCCACCCCCTCAGGGTCCCTCCTGTCCCAGAGCTGTCCCCAGCAGGGCCAGCACAGGGATCATCCCATGGGATGCAGGAAGGATCTCTGATGAGGAGCACATCTCACATGAACAGCCTGAGGAACAGCAGGAATTTTTTCCCACATCCATGAGCTGCAGTATCCAAACCCACAGCCTGATGGATCCTCCTTCCAAGGAACCTTCCAAGGATCCACACAAGTGCTGGGAAGTGAAAACTGCCTAAAATCCCTGAAATTATCCCACTTTTCCACAGCCTGATGAATTCTTCTCCCAAGAATCCCTTCCAAGGAGTCACACAGGCACTGGGAAGTGACAACTGCCTAGAATTCCTGAATTTATCCCAGTTTTCCACAGTTTGATTAATTCTTCTCCCAAGGATCCCTTCCAGGGATCTACACAAGTGCTGGGAAATGAAAACTGCCTAAAATCCCACTTTTCCAGAGTCTGATGGATCCTTCTCCCAAGAATCCCTTCCAAGGAGTCACATAGGTGCTGGGAAGTGACAACTGCCTAGAATTCCTGAAATTATCCCACTTTCCCAGAGTCTGATGGATCCTTCTGCCAAGGAACCCCTCCAGGGATGCACACGGGTGCTGGGGGAAGTGACACCTGCCTAAAACCCTGGAATGATCCCACTTTTCCCCATCCCTCTCTCCTGACCCGGAGCTGCACACGGAGGGAATTGGAGCCTCCCATTTGTCACTGCCACGGCAGCCGAGTTTAATTAAGCGCTGTGAGCAGCCTGGTGAGAAAAGCGCTTTAAATTCGAGCCGGGCTCGGGGCTGTCCCTGCGGAACCGGCCCGGCACGATTCCCCCGGGAGCGGCACCCCCGAGCCAGAGCAGCCTAATTACAGCTCCCTTCATTAGCGCTGCCCTCAAATGAGCGGCCTGATGAACGTGCTCGGCGCTGTAGTTGTTCTCCGTGTGGGGATGAAACACTCGGGGAGCGCCCCGAGGTTCTGGGTGTAACCAAATCACCCCAAATTCTCTTCGGGTGCAGCAGGAGCTCGTCAGGATAGCGGGAGGGGTTATTTGGGCACCTCGGTGGTAACCAGTGGGCACCAAAAAATTGGAGTTTCCAAAAATGTTTGTGTAATTTTTTCTTTCTCTCTTTCTCCCCTCTTTGCTTTCTTTCCACCTTTCTTTCTTCATTTCCTTTTTTCCTTCTTTCTTGCTTGCTTGCTTTCCATCTTTCTTTCTTTCTTTCTTTCTTTCTTTCTTTCTTTCTTTCTTTCTTTCTTTCTTTCTTTCTTTCTTTCTTTCTTTCTTTCTTTCTTTCTTTCTTTCTTTCTTTCTTTCTTTCTTTCTTTCTTTCTTCCTTCCTTCCTTCCTTCCTTCCTTTTTCTTTTCTTTTCTTTTCTTTTCTTTTCTTTTCTTTTCTTTTCTTTTCTTTTCTTTTCTTTTCTTTTCTTTTCTTTTCTTTTCTTTTCTTTTCTTTTCTTTTCTTTTCTTTTCTCTTTTCTTTCTTCTTTCTCTTTCTTTCCTTTCATCTTTCCTTCTTTCCTTCTTTCTTTCTTTCTGTCCATCTTTCCATCTTTTTTTCCATCTTTCTTTCTTTCTTTCTTTCCTTCCATCTTTCTTTCCATCTTCCTTTCTTTCCACTATTCTTTCTTTCCACCTTTTTTTCTGTTATTTATTTACCATCTTACATTACAGGCGATATTTAAATTAACGACACAAGAGTGAGGGATAAGGGATGATGCTCCAAAAATGTTCTTTTGTGTTCAAATTCGGCCTTTCAGGAAAGGAAAAAACTGATCCCCTTTTTTCCATTGCACAAAATATTGTCAGAGATATTTTTATCACCCTTACGGTGCCTTTTCCTGTGCAATAAAAGCACAATGGAGTTTTTTTTTGTGGCAAAAATTATTTTTGGAGTTATCCCAGTAAATAAACTTCTATAAATTCGTTATAATAATTCATGGAAACGTTGAGATTTGGAAATTAAAAGAAGGATTTGGGTTTTTCTGGCCACAGGGGAGGAGATCCAGAGGTGGAGATCAGCCCTTGGTGCTCACACCTGAGATTTTGGGTCCCTCGATTAATTAATTATTTTAATTAATTTAATTAATTTAATCAATTTAATTCATTTAATGCCTTTAATTCCTTTAACCTTGACTCCAGAATTGTTTCCAGGATGTCCCAGCTCGGGCTCCAGTTTCTCCCAGGGACAATTTCCCACCTGTAAACAAAAATATTTTGTGGTCACGTCTTTTGTGGATATTCCGAATAATCTCGAATTAATTTTGTTATTCCTCGAGGGCTGGGGGAGGGGTTTGTGTAACAGAGAATTCCCGGTGGGAGCAGGAACAGAGGGAACCAAAGAACTTTTAACAGTGGAAAGACTCAGAGCAAGAAATGCAGGGGCAGGAATTCATCTCTGGGTCTTAAAATAAATAAAATCAAATAAATCAAATCAAATAAATCAAATCAAATCAAATCTATTGATCCTAAAATAAATAAATAAGTTTTTAAAAAAAGTAAAAAAAACCAAAATAAAATAAAATAAGTCAAATCTGTGGATCCTAAATTAAATAAATAAGTAAAAAAAACCCCCAAAATAAAATAAATAAAATCTACGGATCCTACAATAAATAAATAAGTTAAAAAACGAAACTAAACTAAAATAAATAAAATATGTGGATCCTAAAATAAATAAATATGTAAAAAAAAAAAACCAAACCAGACAAAATAAAATAAAATATTTGAATCCTAAATAAATTAATAAATAAATTTTAAAAATAAAGTCTTTGGATTCTAAAATAAACAAATAAATAAGTAAGTAAGTAAGTTACTAAATAAATAAATATCTCAGGTTCCTAAAAGAAAGAAAGAAATAATAATAAAAAAATCTTTGGATCCTAAAATAAACAAATGAGCAAATAAATAAATGAAAATCTTGGGATCTTACAACAAATAAATACATTTTAAAAAATAAAATCTCTGGATCCTAAAATAAACAAACAAATAAATAAATTTATTTTTAAAATAAAATCTTTGGTTCCTAAAATAAGTAAGAAAGTAAATAAATAAATTAATAAATAAAAATCTTGGGACCTAAAAATAAATAAATAAATAAACAGATTTTAACCAAAATGTTCAAATCCTAAAATAAATAGATAAACAAATAAATAAATAAATCGAAATCTTGGGATCCTAAAATAAATAAAGAAGCAAACAAATAAATTTAAAACCAAGATCTTTGAATCCTAAAATAAATAGACACATAAATAAATAAACAAATAAAGTAAAATCTTGAGATCCTAAAAGAAATAAATAAGTAAGTAAATAAATAAATACTCTGCAGTGCCAGCCAAGGCAGCACTCGAGCAAAATTCTATTTTAAAAAGCACTGAAGCATTTTCTGATTTATCCCCAGGGATTCACACTTAAAAAAAAAAAAATAATAAAATAAAAATCACATAATTCACTGATTTCCTTTGGATTTGCTCGGAGCAAATCCCAGCCCTGTGGAAAACACAGAGCCAGGAGGAGAAACCTGGGCAGCACAGGTGACATCACCTGGATATTGGATATTATTGGGATATTTATATCATCGGGATATTTGGCATTATTGGGATATGTGATATTATTGGGATATTTGACATTATTGGGATATTTGACATCACTGGGATATTTGACATTATTGGGGTATTTGGCATTATTGGGGTACTGGATATCATTGGGATATTTGACATTACTGGGATATTTGATATCATTGGGATATTTGATATTATTGGGATATTTGATATCATTGGGATATTTGGTATTATTGGGATATTTGACATTATTGTGATATTGGATATCATTGGGATATTTGATATCATTGGGATATTTATATCATTGGGATATTTGATATTATTGGGGTATTTGACATTATTGGGATATTTGACATCACTGGGATATTTGACATTATTGGGATATTTGGCATTATTGGGATATTGGATATCATTGGGATATTTGATATTATTGGGATATTTGATATCATTGGGATATTGGACATTATTGTGATATTTGACATTATTGTGATATTTGACATTATTGGGATATTTGACATTTTTTGGATATTTGAAATCATTGTGATATTGGACATTATTGTGATATTTGACATTATTGGGATATTTGACATTATTGGGATATTTGACATTATTGTGGTATTTGACATTGTTGGGATATTTGACATTTTTGGGATATTTATTTGACATTATTGAAGGGAAAACAAGAACACGAACGTGACCATTGGATTCCCTGAGCATTTGTGCAGGAGGGGGAGGTTTCTGCCTGGCCACTTTGTTTGGGCACTTCCATCTCGATTTCCTCTCCTCGTGGCTCTCTCAAGTGTTTGATAGACTGAGATGGAGGCATTAATTGAATTCAAGTGTAGACACCTGAAGTATTTTTATTATTATTTTTAGTTCCCTCACCTTTTATTTCCATTAGCGCAGCAACGTGGTCGCGGTGGGGATTTCTGCCTGAAGGACACAAACTGAGCTGCTGCAGTTATTCACAGAAAACTGCTTTACCTGGGAAAAAAAAAATAAATAAAATAGTTCCCAAACCACTGAAGCCGAAAAAAAAAAAAAAAATTTAAAAAATAGAACGAAACCTCTGTATTTTGCCAGATTTCAGAAGTTTGGGATTTGTCACTGCAGTGCTGGACCAGAGCAAATTCCTCCATCAGGGAGGGACAGGGGAGGCACTGTAGGGGCTCAGATTCACTAATTTTAATTTTCACTTATTATTTTTTTAGGATTAGGAGCAAAAGCAAGGCAGGCTTAACACTTAAAGGGTGTAAAGAAAACTTTTATTGGCAACCTAGAGGAATAATAAATTCAGAATAAAACCTTTAGATCACCCTAACTTAAAGGGTATAAAGAAAACTTTTATTGGCAACCTAAAGGAATAATAAATTCAGAATAAAACCCTTTCTTTCTTTTTCCAAACCAGCACAGGCGCTCAGAGTTCACCCCCCCACCCCAGAGCAGCCCCACAACCTCCTGCTCCCCACACACCCAGGCCGGGGGGCAGAGGCTCAGAAATTCCATTTTTCCATGTTTAAAACAGAACTCAGCTCTCCGAGAGGATGAGCAGGACGAGGGACTGGCAGTGGGAGAGGGAAAAAAAGAAAAAAAAAAGGGAGAAATGTGAGTGTCCCCGTGCAAGGGACATTCTGCACAATTCTGCACCCAGAATCTGACACCAGACACTCCTAATTTGGTTTGGGGCATCAGGAAAGTGAGAAAACCAGCACAAAAAAATTTTTTTTTCTTTTTGGAAAAATAATCTGGGAAGGGAAATTGCAGGCAGAAAAGGGAAGAATATTTAAGGGAAGTGAGAATCAAGCACTTGGAACCCCCACAACTTGTGAGATTTAAACATTTAAACCCGTTATTAGATGAAAAATCAGATGAGTGGCCGAGACCCCTCTGGCCTGCTGTGGGATCCCATTTTTCTGACACTCAGCTTTGGAAATTCCCTGTGCTCTGAAATCCCAAGCAGCTGAGCCACGTGTCATAAACATGGAAATAGAAATGTTAAAATCAGGGCCCCCTCTGAAGAGAACAGAGAATTTTATTTAGGATTATTTCTCCTGCACCTCCAGGCAGACATTCCTGGCATTTCTGCAGGAAATCACTTTTCCCTATCCCGAATCCCCTGAACACCACCGCCCTGGATGCTCCAAACAGGAGGGATCCTGAGCATCCCTGAGCTCTCCCGGCAGCAGCAGAAAATCCGGGATTTGCCCTGGAATGGGATCTCAGGTTCCTCCCACCCTCACTCACCCCCCAAACAAGCTCCATGCAAATCAAGGTTTTGGTGGGGGGAAAAAAAAAAGAAAAATAAAACAAAAAAAACCCCAAACAACCACACTAAGCTCCTGTGCTATATTCAGAACTAAAGGAATAATTGGAGGATTTGATATAAAACTCTGTTTTCCTGATTTTTCTCAGGTTGCAGAGCAGGAGTGGGAATCTGAGCACCACGAGCGAAAAATGCAGCGATGGAAACGGAAAAATCGCTGCAATTTCTGCTGCACAGGCTGCAGCATCAGCCCGGGGTTTGGATGTGATGCATTAGGAGGGGTTTTACAGCAAAATGCACAAACATACGGCGGGTGGGGAGAGGAAATTCCTCAGAGTTCTGAGTTCCTGCGAGATTTCCAAGGAAAAAGACACATTTTCCATCCTGGCACCAAAGTGCAGCCCCTTGTATTGATTTCAGTTCAGGGATTCAGAGAGCGATTTCAGCTCTGGTGATTTCAGCTCTGATTATTTAATCTCAAGTGATTTAATCTCTAGCGATTTCAGTTCTAGTGATTTCAGCTCCTGTGATTTCAGTTCTAGTGATTTTAGCTCTGGTGATTTAATCTCTAGTGATTTCAGCCCTGGTGATTTCAGCCCTGGTGATTTCAGCTCCTGTGATTTCAGTTCTAGTGATTTCAGTTCTAGTGATTTCTGGCTCGGGTGATTTCAACTCCTGTGATTTCAGCTCTGGTAATTTCTAGCTCTGGTGATTTCAGCCCTGGTGATTTCAGCTCTGGTGATTTCAGCTCTAATAATTTCTAGCTCTAGCGATTTCATCTCTAGTGATTTCAGTTCTAGTGATATCAGCTCTGATGATTTCAGCTCTGGTGATTTCATCTCAAATGATTTCATCTCTAGTGGTTTCAGCTCTGAGGATTCCAGCTCTGGTGATTCCAGCTCCGGTGATTTCAGCTCCAGTGATTTCAGTTCCTGTGATTTCAGCTCTGGTGATTTCACCTCTGGTGATTTCAGCTCCAATGATTTCAGCTCCAGTGATTTCCAGCTCTCCTGTGCAGCCACTCCTGGGTGACACAGGGATAAAGGACAGGAGTCTCCTGTAGCTTTCCACAGTGATCAAACCCTTTATTATAGGAGGCCACTCTGCGAAGGGTGCCAGGGATGAGAACTCCCCCAAACTGAGGAGAAACAGGGATTTATATGGGAAAGGCAGGGGGTGGGGTAGAGCAACAGGGCAAAGAGTCTGAGGGCTCAAAACCAAAACAAAGGAAAGACACCAACAGGGTGCAGGTTACCAACATGAAGAAACAGAGCACGGTGGGGTAGCTCCCTTCCTGCTACCAGCTCTGAGGGGATTCATTTGGGAGCTCTGTCTCTGGGGAATATTTTGGATCCTTTTGGCCCTCAGGCCTCACTGCTCCATGGGGTTCCTGTGCCAGGGGCTTGTTGCCCTCCACACTCAGCACAGTCTCCTCCCTGCCATCCCTCTCCATCATTGCTAAAACAGAAGTGGATTCCTGTGGCCCAAGTCGTACAAGTTTTCGCCACATCTCGGATGTGCACGGTGCCAAGCCTGGGTTCTTTGTCAGGTCGTGTGAGCAGAAAATCTCTGCCACTGCCATTTCTCTCAAGCCTTGAGTGCCTTGTTGTGGACACACACATTCACAGAGCTGGGGAATTCCAGCTTGGGAATTCTCTCCAGGCCTGGATTTCTCCTGACTCTCAGCTCCATTCCCAGGCTGACAAGCTGACTGCAGCTTCAGTTAGGGAGGAGTCTCCCAGGGTGACAACACGGTGACAAACAGAGTGGAATTCATCACCAACATTAACCCCTGGTGTCTTTCCCGTGGGACACATCCCGAGGTGCTGTCCCAAGGATGTTTTTCCCAATTGTCCAATGAGCTCCTGTCCTGTTTTAGCTCCGTGTAACATGATTTAAATACAAGCTGTCCGTTCAATAAAGTTGGCCTTTTTTCCCTAAAAAGTCCATGCATGTTGCTGTCCTTGCTCTCTCTTTTTCTCTTTTTCTAGCACAGTAACCACACCTTGTTCTGTGGCCTTCCACTGGGTTTGCTGCACGTAGAGATCACGTGCACACAGATCTTTGTGCCACACTTCCCAGGATCTGTGCCCAGAGACTCTGAGGATTAGCCTCCCTCATCATTCCCATGTTCCGAGGGTTAGAGGATTCCAAATCCCCCATGCCAGGAAAGGTGTGATTCCATGGGAATCTGGAGGGAAACTGGAGGATTCCAAATTCCCCATGCCAGGAATGCTGTGATTCCATGGGAATTTGAGAAGGGAACTGCAGGATTCCAAATTCCCCATGCCAGGAAGGGTGTTGTTCCATGGGAATTTGGGATGGCATATGGAGAATTCAAGGTTACTGATGCTGGGAATGCTGTGACTCCATGGGAATTTGGGAGGGGAACTAGAGGATTCCAAATTTCCTGTGCCAGGAAGGGTGTTGTTCCATGGGAATTTGGGATGGCATATGGAGAATTCAAGGTTACTGATGCTGGGAATGCTGTGACTCCATGGGAATTTGGGAGGGCAACCGGAGGATTCTAAATTCCCGATGCTCAGAATACCATAATTCAAAGATTTTGGTGGCCTCCCTTCAGAGCTGTCCAGAACTGCAGCAAATCCAGGGAATTCAGCCTGGAGGCCGCGTCCGCGTTCATCTGTGCAGCGCCCGATCCCCTCCGCAGTGGCTGCTCTCTCTGTGTTTATTTATTTATTTATTTATTTCCCTCATTAATCCTCCAGCTCTGTTAATTACTGCTGCTGGGGCCCAGTCCACATTGCCAGCCCGATTATCCCGGCCGCCCTTCCCTTCCCCGCAACCTCTTGTGCCACGGCACTTAGAGAAGTGGCGAGCGCTCGCCCTCCGCGCCGGCGCCTGGCAAATGTGAAGTGACAGCGGGAGAGGGGAGGACAAGGACGAGGCCACCACGACAAGGAGGGACAGGCAGGGCTTTTATCGCAGCTGACAAACCCGAGCCCACCCCGAAGACGGGCGGCAGAGCCGGGGTTAACGCGGCGGCGCCGCCGCGCCCGTGAACCTTAAACAAACTTCCAGCAGCATTTTCCTCGCGGCCGCCTGACATTTTTCTTTATGTTTCGTCAGTCATATCTGAGCGATCAGACAGCCGCCACACGTGGTACACCCACCAGGATTATTATCTCGAGCAGAGGCCCAGAGCTCATTGTAGCAGGCATGTAATTCTTTACAATGTATGCCACGTTAAGTGTGTTGGGTTATCTATTCAACAGCTGACTGAGCCGGGCTCTCAGCTCTCCTCAACAACCATGTAAGAAGCGATGACAATTGTACTACTTCATAAGGGCTGCATGCAACTCTGACACACACTTCACAGCAACCAGTCATCTATATAAACCAATTTCAAGAGCAAAATTGCATGGTGCCTCCACTCTGTTATAAACACAATGATATCCACTCAGAGCTGATAAATGCGCTGCATTTCTCCCGAGCTTTAAGGAATCGCTTCCCTCCCCGCCAGCCGCGGCTCCCGGTGGCACGTGGGGACAGGGGAAGGGGACAGTGGCACAGGGAGGCTCCCCCCTCCCCAGAGCCTGCCTCTGATCAGCTGGGAGACAAAACAAGGTCAGGCCTAATTAAGGTTTTTAAATACTTCTCGGCTCCGGAGCGATTTTCAAATTAATTACGGTATCTTTTGGTAGGATTAATGCAATGTAATCCTTGTTACGGAGTAAAATATCTATAGCAACCAGCAAGTCCTCGAAAGAATACTTCAGCACCAAACACTCCAACAAAGGGGGAGATTAAAGACTGTCAGGCAAATTAAACCCACTTTTCCTGGCTATTATGGCTGGCTAAAAGGGTGTGTGGAAGCAGCAATCCCCGTTACCCAAGTGCTGGCGACACGCGAGGCTCTAATTTTGGGGAATTCTGCAAATTCCCACCAGTCTGAGGTGGCAAATGTCATTTCTGGACTGCAAGCAACAACTCAGCCTGCTGCACCGGGCATGGAACCCCCCCATTGTCACAGTGCAATGAAAAGATGAAATATGGCTGCAGCGATCTTGATTTAATGAACCCTGTAATTGAATACCCAACCAAATAGACATCCTGATAAAACACAACAAGGAGTGGTGGTTTTTTAATTCAGATAAAGAATAGGACCCACCTCTGTTTGTTTGCATTGTTCAGCAGTCCTACAGGAGAGTTAAAAAAAGTGATCCAGAACCATCCAGAGGTGGTCCTCAGAGAATAATTTAAATATAACAAACACTTAAAAAGAAAAAAATTCAAATTAACATTTCTGCATTGCTATCACACTGCCCTTTTTTTGGTCCTGACCACTGAAAAACGCCCCAAGGCTCATCCCAGCCCCCTGGTGCTGACTCCATGGGCTGTTCAAGGTGGGTCCCAGCCGAGGTTGTCCCTCGGAGCTGGGACACTCTGGGACAAATTCCCAGCGCTGTGCCTGGGAAGTGGCGGCCGGGGAACGGTGCCAGGGTGGGGAAACGGGCCCAGAGAATCCCCTGGGCTTGTGACCACGGGCACAGGACAGTGAGACACAGGGGGATGGGACAGTGACACACGGGGACACAGGACAGTGACACACACGGGGGCACAGGAACAGGACAGTCACACATGAGACCATGAGCACAGGACAGTGACACACAGGGACAGGGACACAGAACACACAGGGGCACAGGACAGTGACACTCCAGGCCACAGGCACAGGACAGTGACACACTGGGGCACAGGACAGTGACATATGGGGACACAGGCGCAGGTGTCACTGGGGCACAGAACAATGACACTCCAGGCCATGGGCACAGGACAGTGACACACGGGGACACAGACACAGGACAGTGACACACGGGGACACAGGCACAGGCTGAAGGTGGCTGCACAGCATCTCCCTGGGTCCCTTTGCTTGCTCTGCCCTGCCCTGTCTGAGCCCTCCCAATGTCTGTTCCCTTCTCTTTCTGCAGAGCCCTTCCAAAATCCACCCCCTGCACCGCTCACAAAATAAAGTTTTGTGCCAGCCTCGCACTGTCCTCCCCGAGAGCCCCCAGCCCTGGCTCATCTTTCCACATCCGAATTTATTTATAAGGAAACAATGAACGCTGATCCACATGGAAAAGCTTCCCAATCCCGAGCTCTCCGTGCGGTTATGGCTGAGAGCAGGGGCAGAACAGGCGCCGGCTCACAACTGACTTTGCTTCCCAGATTGGTCTACAATCCTCATTTTACTCTAATTTAACCTTTCCTAGTTAATTTATATCGGTTCAGCTTGCCAGCCTGTACCTGCCAGAGTGATCATCTCCCATCAAGGGGCTGGGCGTGGACAGGGCTGCTCTCTGTCGGCTCCGTAACCAACACACCTAATTAAAGTCCTTAAAAACCTTTAATGTGACAAGACGAGACAGGAACGGGCAGGAAAAATAAGAGAGGATCTTTCAATTACTTTAATCACGCTGACTTTCAAATCCCTATCAAAACACGGCGCAGGCAGAAACTTTGCGCAGTTTTTCCCTTTTCCAGGAGGCTCCCGGTGCCCATCCCGAATCTTTTTTCCCCTCTCCCTTTAATGAGAGGGAAGGGAGAGAGAAAGGCAGAGTAAATATAGCAAGTGCTTGTAATAAACGATTAAATTGTCCTCCAGGCACGTTTTGCATATGAATATAAAAGTTGTGATTAATAGGTTATCTCGCACATTAACAAAGGCTCCAGCAAACACCGGGCAGCGTGGCGGGCTGTGCCAGCCCTTTCTGCTTTCAATGGAGCTGCAGCGAAGTGTTCGCTGGAGTCCCAAATTCCGGCCAACAAGGCCATCAAAGCCGGGCAGATTGCGGCTTTTCCACCCCGGGGGCTCCTTGCCCATTGTGAGCCTCAATGCCCCCACCCGGCTGGCGATTAAGAGCGATTTAAAAACCAAAAAAAAAAAAAAAAAAAAACAAAACAAAAAAAAAGGAAAAAAAAAAAAAAGACGCGCAAAACAATGCCAGGGGGAGCGGGAAGGGGGGACAATGCTGGGGACAAAGGGGACATCTGGAGCAGGGGCTCCATCCCGAGCCGCAGCCCCTGCCCGGATGGGAATCACGGATGGATTTTACACCCCTAAAACAGAGCAGAGCTCCGTCCCCAGCTGCCAGCGGTGCCAGCGGTGTCACCGAGGGATCGGTTCTGTCACCGAGCACCGAGCCCGGGATGCTCCCCTGTGCCTCGCACTCGGACAATGCCAAGGGAAGGTCGGCAGAGCCTTTCCCCCCCCCAGACACTGAAGCACTCCCCAGGAAAACAAGAGGGACCGTGATTTTGGCCACCAAAAATCCGCAACAAACGCTTCCTATCCATCCCATTTCTTCCCGCTCGCGGATTTTTAATCCTCCCTTAAGCACTTTTAAAGTGCCCAATTTTTGTCTCATTTGAATTTAAATCAGCTTGTATGGAGAACTTGGAGAACTTTTTTTTTTTTTTTTTTTTTTTTTTTTTTTTTTTTTAAGCTAGCTTGTTTGGCAGGTACATTTTCCCAAGATCACCCAGCTTTAATTTTAAATTTCAAAAGCCTTGCCTTTAATCCCTTGAGCTGGCCTGGTACCTTGCACCATCTGTTCTGGGGTTTTGTTATAACCGAGAGCACCTGCAGAGTTTTGCAACATTTCAAGCTGTCTGTGGACTGAAATCAAAATAATTATAATTTTCATAAAGTAAAGACGGCAGTTCAGGTGCTGCAGCCCCGATTTTCCACACCGAGCCTCTGCACCGGGCGGGTTTTTCCTGCTCCGGGGGGGTTTTGTTCCAGGTCTGGGGACAGCCAGGATGTCCCTGGGCACCCGGAGCCATCCCAGCCCGGCAGCGCTGCCTGCTCCAGGCTGGGAGAAGCTCTGCAGCTGCCAGGGGTGGCACAGGGGCAGGAGGAGCTGGAAATGTCCTTTTCCAGCAGCCACCCCGCTCAGGGAGGGGCTGAGCAGGGGTTAAAGCCACCCCTGCCCACCCCTGTCTGCTGCCGGCCTTGGGTGGGTAGGAAAAGGTTTTCTGTTTCACCGGGCACACCAAAAATCCTTTCAAGAGAAGGTGTTTGTTTGGATTTCATTGCCCAGAGCTCCTCACTAGGGATGAGCCTCTCCTCGGGGATAAATCCCTCCTTGGGGCACGCTGGGTGACTTCACACGGAGCACGGATATCTCAGCATGGGGATGGGGAGGGCGCATCCCAAAATTCCCAGTTTGGGATCTGCAGCCTCCCACAGAGGACGAACAGGACCTTGTGGAAGTGGGAGGAGAGCCCCAAATCCTGCAGGATGTGTCCCCCAGACCCTCAGGTGTGAGCTCCTCATCCTCACCTTCATCTCCCTTCTGAAGGGGGAAAGCTCAGCCTAAGCTGGGAGTCCTTGGGTGCTCGGTCCCTGCTAAGAAATGGACGGGTAAAAATTAAAAAAAAAAATAGAAATTTTTATAAAATCATGGAATTCTCTGAGTGGAATAGCCAGACATGGACTTCTCCTCTTGCAGAAGCACCTGAGGCAAAGCTCACCTTGCAAAGAGCAGCCTCTCCTCCTGCACTCACACCTGAGCCTCTGCTCCAGGGTTTGTCCAGGGAGGGCAGATCCTGCTGGAAACGCTCATCCCTTACCCTGCTCCAGGGTATTCCTATTCCCTATTACCAAAAGGAAATGAAATGACATTTATCTCCCTAAAAACAAATTCCTGCCCCTCGTGGGAGCCAGCCCCGTGTCTCCCCCTCTGCAGTTTGGGTTTGCAGGCTGTGTCCCCACGGAGCAGCTCCGGGTTCCCTGCAGGGAGCAGCCCCAGCCCCAGCCCCAGCCCCCATTCCAGGCCCTGCCTGCACCCGGCATCGTTTACTGGGCATGGAACCCGATTAAAGCCAGAGGATTTCTGTGTCTATGGATTGTGGACGCACACATTCACAGAGCTGGGGAATTGCAGCTTGGGAATTGTCTCCAGGCCTGGATTTCTCCTGACTCTCAGCTCCATTCCCAGGCTGACAAGCTGACTGCAGCTTCAGTTAGGGAGGAGTCTCCCAGGGTGAGAACACGGTGACAAACAGAGTGGAATTCATCACCAACATTAACCCCTGGTGTCTTTCCCGTGGGACACATCCTGAGGTGCTGTCCCAAGGATGTTTTTCCCAATTGTCCAATAAACCACTCTCCTGTCCTAGCTCCACATAACACACTTTAAATACAAATTGTCCATACAATAAATTGGCCCAAAAAAACCCCACAGAGCTCCGTGGGTGTTGCTGTCCCTGCTCTCTCTCTGCAGCTCAGTGACCACAGTGGATGTTGCAGGAAATGCAGAGATCCCTCAGGGCTGGGGTTACCTGTGCTGCAAATAGGACAAGGGGGAAGAGCTGGGATTGAGCAGGGAGCAGCCAGGAGCTGCCCCACGGCCTGGAATTATTGAGAGAATGGAAGCCTTGGCAGGGGGAGAGGGAGCAAACCCTGCAAAACACCACAAAACACAACAAAACACAACAAAACCCTGCAAAACACCTAAAACCATACAAAACACCACAAAACCATACAAAACCCTGCAAAACCCTGCAAAAACTTCACAAAAACCCAACAAAACCCTGCAAAACCATAGAAAACCAGACAATATCCTACAAAACCTACAAAACCATACAAGACCCTACAAAAACCTACAAACCCCTACAAAAATCCTAAAAAATCCAACAAAAAAAAAACAATCCACAGGGAGCAGGGTGGGATCTTATCCCAGGGAACAGGGACAGGGCTCAGGGGAGCTCAGGGTGGGCAGAGCAGGAATTTCCCCATGGAAAGGGGGCTCAGGGATTGGAAGTGCCCAGGGGGGTTTGGATCCCCATCCCTGGAGTGTCCCAGGAATTCCTGGAGGTGACACCCGGAGCTCTGGGGACAGGGTGGGATTTGGGCACGGCTGGGATTGGATGATCCTGGAGGGATTTCCCAGCCCTGAAAAGGATTCTGGGATTCTGTGGGGAATTCCAGAAGGTTCTGGGTGGAACAGGAAGGGGCTGAGGCCTCCTGGGTGTGGCTGTGCTGGGAACAAACGCTGGGGTGGCTCCATTGTCACACAATAAATAGACAAGAAAAAAAATCAAAACTAAAAACTAGAAAATTCAAATAGACACTAAAATATAGACTAAAATAATAGATAATCAATAGTAATAATAAATAATAAATAATAAAAATAGATATTATATGTAATATATGACATATATGATATGTATCATATATAGCATAAAATCTAAAGTATACAATATAAAATAAAAAATGAAAAATGAAAAATATAAAATCTAGAATAAATATAGTATATATTATATAAAATATACTATATGTTATATATGATATGTCATATAGAACATAACATTCAGAGCCAACATTTCACTTTTCCTATCCCCAGAAAACCAATTTCTATTTTCTTTATCTCCTTTATTTGTATTTTATATAAATTCCCACCGATTCTTTATTTCCCTGCTTTGCTTTTATGTCTCCATTTCTTCCTCTCTAAATAAAATGGAGAAATTTCAACGCTTTCAACACTCAAATCTCTTTTTCTTTTCTAGATAACTCCCTGAGCTCCCATGGTGCATAAAACTCAGATTCTCATTTTTTTGAATCAATAACTAAATACTGAAAAAAATTTAATATATATTAAAATATATATTAATATATATCTGTAATAAAAAGAAGAAATAATGTCATTTTAATGAGATGATGATGATTATTATTATTTTTATTTTTTTATTATTTTTATAATCATTATTTATTCTCAGGAAAGGCCCTGTATGCTCTATTATCCCTCTTGCAATTTGATGATTAATTTCTTTTTATTTTTCTCTTTATTTTTTATTTATCTATTTGATTCATTATTTTATTTATCTATTTCTCTTTACTTTTTCTATTAATTTTTTATTTTTTATTTTATTTACTCTTTTATTTGCCTATTTATCTTTATTTTTTCTCTTTCTTATTTATTTATTTATTTATTATTTCATTTATTTCTCTTTATTTTTTCTATATATTTTTTTAAATTTAATTTATTCATTTATTTTTCTATTTCTCTTTACTTTTTTCTATTTATTTTTTATTTATCTTTTTTTTTTTTTTTTACTCTTTTATTAATCTATTTCTCTTTTTTTTTTCCTATTTATTTTTTGTTGTCCTGGCCCTGTGCTGTTGTGAAGGGAAGCTCTGCAGTGTTGGGATGTTCCTGCATTTCCCGGACCTCCAAGTGCTCCAAAAACCCCATTTTTAATTTTTATTTTATTTTATTTTATTTTATTTTATTTTATTTTATTTTATTTTATTTTATTTTATTTTTATGGGGAATCCCGTGCTGTTTTTTGCTCTGGGTGCTGGTGGTGATTTGGTGACCCCGGCTCCATCCCCGGCTTTTCCATTTGTCACTCTGAGTTCTGGACTTGGCTCTTTATTATTTATTAATTATTATTAATTAATCTTTATTAATTAACCCCCTGGGTAATTAATGCAGTTCTGCCCTGGCGGGTATCAGGGAAGGATTTGGGAAGAAAAGCTCAGAGAGACCAAAAAACCCCCAGCAAAACAGACCAAAACTTCATAAAAAATAAAATAAAAAAAAACAAACATAAAAACAAACAAATAAACAAAACCAAACAAAAAATCCCACAGCCAAAAAAAAAGTACAATTAAAAAAAAAAAAAAACAACAGAAAAAAGAACAGAAAACAACAGCAGTAGAAACAAACTAAGCAAAAAAAACCAAACAAAAACCAAAAAAATGCTACTAACTACAAAAAGGGCCAAAAAACCAGAAAAGAACTAACTCAAAACAGCAACAAAAATTAAGAAAAAACTGAGCAAAACCAAACCAGCAGCCAAAAAAGGCACAGAAAATAGAACCCAAAACAAGGGCAAAAACAAAGAAAAAAAAGAAAAAACAACAAAAATACCAACAACAAAAACCCCTCCAAAACCAGAAAAATAACCTGAAAACAGCAACAAAAATAAAAACAAACCCCCACTCACCAAAAACCACATCAGCAGCCAAAAAAAGGCACCGAAAAAAGGAACCCAAACAATAAAAACAAACCAAACAAAAACCACCCCACAAAAACACCATCAATTAAAAAAATAACCACAAAAAAACCCAAAAAAACCCCCCAAAAAGACAAAAACAGAAAAAAAGAATGGAAAACAGCAAAATAAGAACAAACCAACCAACCAACCAAACAAACAAAAACCAAAAAAACCAAAAAAAAAAGCAAAAAAACCAAAAAAAATCAAATCACAAAACCACCACCAACCAAAGAAGAAAAAGAAACAGAAAAAAAAAGAACTCAAAACAACAACAATAAAAACAAACCAAACCAAAAGAACCACAAAAACATCGCCAACTGAAGAGAAAAAAAAAAGTAAAAAAAAAAACAGAAAAAAGAAAATAAAATAATATCAATAAAAAATAAATTGAAAACTAAATAAATAAATAAATAAAAAGCCAAAGCAGCCGAACAAAATAAAGGAAGCCCAAATAAAGCAAACCCCAAATGTTGTGGCTGTGTTATCAAACCGGATTTGAGCAGCAAATCAAAGGTGGAAAATCCCCCAGGAACCCCCGGGAATTTCACCCCAGAGCAGTTGGGTCCTTCCCTCCATCCCTGCCCGTCCCAGGGAATCCTTGGGGCTCCCTGCTCTGCACCCCAGGGATTTCTGATGCTGGAAAATCCCCAAATTCCCAGAGAACATCCCAGAAAACATCCCAGGGAAAATCCCAGAGAACATCCCAGAAAACATCCCAGGGAAAATCCCAGAAAATATCCCAGAAAATATCCCAGAAAACATCCCAGGGAAAATCCCAGAGAACATCCCAGAAAACATCCCAGGGAAAATCCCAGAAAATATCCCAGAAAATATCCCAGAAAACATCCCAGGGAAAATCCCAGAGAACATCCCAGAAAACATCCCAGGGAAAATCCCAGAAAATATCCCAGAGAACATTTCCAGAGAACATTCCCAGAGAACATTCCCAAAGAACATCCCAGAAAATATCCCAGAGAACATTCCCAGAGAACATCCCAGAAAACATCGCAGGGAAAATCCCAGAGAACATCCCAGAGAACATTCCAGAAAATATCCCAGAAAACATCCCAGGGAAAATCCAAGAAAATATTCCCAGAGAACATTCCCAGAGAACATCCCAAATCCCAGCCCCAAAGGGGCTGCTGCAATTTCTCCAGGTCTGGATCCTAAATATAAATAAAGCTGAATGAAGTTTTATTTAAAGGAATAAAAGAATAGGAATAGGATTAGGAATGGGAATGGGAATAGGAATGGGAATGGGAATGGGAATAGGAATAGGAATAGGAATAGGAATAGGAATAGGAATAGGAATAGGAATAGGAATAGGAATGGGAATAGGAATAGGAATAGGAATAAAGCTGAGGGATAAATTCATGAGGGATGAATTCCTGTTCTGGCTATTCCCAGCTGCCTGCCCCACCTTGTCTCAAAAAGGGGTGAAAATTCCATCCCAATCCCATATTCCCTGATAAAGTCCCTCTGACCTCCCAAAATCCACTTTACTGTAGAAACTTTGCTGGAGTAACTGCAGAGTGTGACAAAATCCCTAAAATCCCTCTCCTGTTGGAAACTGCCCTGCTCAGGAATCCCCTGGAGCAGCCGCAGGGCTTTGGGAACCCACGAGGGGCCGGGCAAGGAGGGAAACACCATTTCTGGATAAATCAGACATTTACCCCCGGTTGTTGAATAAAAAACCAACAGAAACAACGTAAAAACTGCCCGAAGTGTCCTAATGAGAGAGCCTGGCAGAGGAATCCCGGTGATTAATCCTGGCATCCATTAATTAGGAGCCACTTTCCCCAGCCCGGTGAGAGGATAAATACTCGGGCAGCGCCTGAGCTGGGTGACCCAGCCCCAAGTCCTGAGTGAAACAAATAGAATCTGATTTGCAAAGTGCATTATTCAATATTTTAGCCATTAACTGCTGCTAAAAGAATTCAAGGCTCCAATTGGAGCTGTCTTTATTTGGATTGTTTCCAGCACAGGCAGAGAACAGCACTCAGCATCAATTAATGGCCAGTTCTCCTCCTGAACTTCCAGCAGGAATTGGTGATGCCCAAACCAACCCTCCCTGGAAGAGGGGTGAACTCATGCCAGCCTGGCTGGATGTGGCTGCTTCATTTTGGGCATTTCCTGATATTTTAATTAACGTTATCAAGAAGGATCTATTGATTTTCTAAGCTCGGTTTTAATGAATTATCGCACCCGGAGCCTGTGGCTTTTGGGGAAAAAAAAAAATCTTTGCTGTCGTGTGCGGGAAAGAGTAAAAAAAAATAAAAAAAAATTGAAAAATAAAATAAAATAAGAAAGAAGAAAGCAAAAAAAGAACGTTTCACCCAGTCCTAAGGCTCCCAAAGGCCCGAGCAGTTAATTTATGGAATCTCCTGTTAGTGAGTGAACAAAGGTAAAAATAACAGGCCGGTTATAAACTGGTGCTGTGATGACATGGTGAATTATTTAAAAAGGGCACGGTGAGTGTGACCAGCGAGCCATCAATCAGAGCAGACAGTGATGAGAAAAAGAGGTTTCAGTCCCTTCCTGCCCGGCAGCAGAACAATCCCGCCCGCGGGCTCCGCGGTGCCGCTGACCCGGTGTCACCGCATTGTCACCGCATTGTCACCGGCCCCTTTGAAGGGCCCGGAGCGCCGGGAGTAAATAAATCCCGGGATGGGCTCGGCCCGCCCTGCGCGCTTCCATTTGTCTGACAATGGGCAGGACACGAACGCACAAATCGCTTCCAGCATCCATGAATTTTTTATGGTGGCTCCAGTCCGGCGGGAATGGGAGAAGGAGAACCTGGAGATAGAGCCCTGGGATACTGGGATACATGAATTCAGGAATTCAGGGATACAGGGATTCAGGGATACAGGAATTCAGGGATACAGGGGCACAGGGATACAGGGATACAGGAATTCAGGGATTCAGGAATTCAGGGATTCAGGGATACAGGGATACAGGGATTCAAGAATTCAGGGATACAGGGATACAGGGATTCAAGAATTCAGGGATACATGGATACAGGAATTCAGGGATTCAGGAATTCAGGGATTCAGGGATACAGGGTTTGTGTGGGATTCAGGGTTTGTGTGGGATTCAGCCCTTCCCGAGCTCCTCTGGCCCTGCCTCGCTCCTGGAGCCGCCAGAGCGCCCTGGGGTGGGAACCATCCCATAGGAAATGGGAACTCATCTCATAGGGAATAGAAACCCATCCCATAGCAATGGGAACTCATCCCATAGAGAATGGAAACCTGGGATCCCATAGGGAATGGGAACCCATCCCATAGGGAATAGAAACCTGGGATCCCAAAGGGAATGGGAACTCATCCCATAGCAATGGGAACCCATCCCATAGGGAATGGGAACTCATCATCTCCCAGTGCTGCCTAACACCAGAGGGGTAGAAAATGCCACTGAAAAGCCTGGCTTAATCACCCAAATCCCAAACCTGGTTTAATCACCCAAATCCCAAACCTGGTTTAATCACCAAAACCCAAACCTGGTTTAATCAACCCAAACTCTGCTGGCTTTCAAAGGAAGCGAACCTTGCAGCTGAGCCACGGAGTGTGGAGGAAGGAGGGAGAGAAAAATGCGCTCCAAGTTTGAGTTTGAGATGCTCCTTCCCCTGCTGCCCCCTGGAATTCTATCCCAAAGTTACCCCAGATCCCAGCTGAGGTGTTGGATACTCCAAAGGAGCCCCTGGGTCCCTGCAGCTGCAAGGACGGCACCAGGAGGAATAAACTGAGCACAATTCCAGATGTGGGGAACAGCTGCTCCAGGAACACGGGGATACAGGGATGAGGGGATGAGGGGATCCAGGGGTACTGGGGTACAGGGATGCAGGACACAGAGATTCAGAAATTCAGGGATGCAGGGATACAGGGATACAGGGATACAGAGATGAGGGGATGAGAGGATGAGGGGATCCAGGGATCCAGGATCCAGAGATTCAGGAATTCAGGCATACAGGATCCAGGGATCCAGGGATGAAGGGATCAGGGTATCCAGGAGTGCAGGGATGAGGGGATGTATGGATGTAAGAATACAGGGATGAGTGGATGCAGGGATGTAGGGATACAGGGATGAGGGAATACAGGGATAAAAGGATAAAGAGACACAGGAATAAAAGGATAAAGGGACGCAGGGATGAGAGGATGCAGGGATACAGGAATGAGGGGACACAGGAATAAAAGGATATAGGGACACAGGGATAAAAGGATAGAGGGACACAGGGACACAGGAATAAAAGGATAAAGGGACACAGGGATACAGGGACACAGGGACACAAGGATGAGGGGATGAGGGGACGCACGGTTAAAGGATAAAGGGACACAGGGATGAGTGGATTCAAGGATAAAGGACAAGGGACACGGAGACAGAGGAATAAAAGGATAAAGGGACACAGGGACACAGGAATAAAAGGATAAAGGGACAGAAGGATGAGGGGCTGCCTCCCCTCGTGCCCTGGCCCCTCTCAGCCCCCAGCCCTTCACCCACTCCTGATGCTCAGCCCCACTCCAGCAGCACTTCCCGGGAATCCATTCATCTCCAGGGAACCTCGTACCACTCCAAACCTCTACTCTGCCACTTAATTGTTCCTAACAGGTAAATCAAAGGTAAAAGAGAACTAATTAATTTTCCAGCTCGGTTTTATTTTACTGTTACTGTTTGGAGAAAATAGAACTAAACCCCATTAGTGTTAAGGTAGGACCATGAAACAACATAATATAATGCAAGAAAGACATTTAATAGCGTGGAGGAATGTTAAATTACTAATTAACTCCAAGTTCCTGGATAAAAAAGCCGAGTAATTTACAGGATTATTGCAACGTGCAGCTCAGATTGCCACGAGGGTCAGCTCGGGAGCATTTCCTGCTATTTCCTCCACCGGGGTGGTTATTGTAGAATTCCTCTCACATTAAAATCCACTGTCCTTACCCACAGTTCAGTGCTGCTAATTAGCAGCCGCTCAGCTTCCCCAGCAGTCTTTTTTTTTTTTTTTTTTTTTTTTTTCTTTTTTTTCTCTTTTTTTCCCATGTGAAGCTGCCAAATGTTCCCAACTGCTCAAGATGCTCCCCAGACCCACCCAAAGCCCGGCCTATCCCAGCCCTGCTGCCCCCCAGGCTCAGCCTTGGCCATCCCAGCCCCGGGCACATCCCTGCTCCTGCTCCTGCTGTGGGCCTGGCAGAGCCCTCCTGGTGCCTTTGGCTGAGCCACAGAACTCGGGAATATCTATTTTTTTATCTATTTTTATCTATTTTTTTCTCTTCTCCCAAAGACGCAAATCCTGCTCAGGCGCTCGACACCGCGAGCTCTCCAAGCTGTGGGATTTTTTTATTTTTTTATTTTTTTATTTTTTTTTCCCCTTCAAAAGCGACTGTTTCCACATTCTATTTAAACTTTTATTCAAACAAGAAAGCCAGGAAAGGCATCTTTTAGTTTTTCCCTAAATATATAAGGAGAATGCCCGACCTTTGATGAATAATTGATTAAATGAAGCATCGCCCATCAAAGGCAGGAAGAGGAGCTGCTCCACAGAAAGGCTCCCCTATCAAACAGCACTTTGTTGTCTTAAACACTGCTCAGATCTGCAGCACCACAGAGCTCGGGGCACATTCACGATGGAGCTTTTAAACGGCACCAAACAATTTTTTATTATTATTATTATTATTATTATTATTATTATTATTATTATTATTATTATTATTATTATTATTATTATTACTAGGAAGGGGAATTAAAATTCAGCTTTTCTTGGTTCTAGTTAACCCCCAGCAGTTTGAAAAGGGAGAAAATTTGGCCGAGAATCGCTGAGCCTCCTCTTTTTCCTCTCCCTTTTGTTGGCTTTATGACTAATTTATGTTTAACCTTCTGGAGAATCCATGGTCACAAGACACTTTCTGAAAAAATTCAAAGCAACTTTGGCTGTGTCCAATAGGAGGGCAAAAGGTCTGGGGAGCTGGGGAAGGGCTGGGAATTGAGATCTCCTTCACCTCCTCTTCACGGCTCTGAGAGCAATCAGGAAACAGCCACTAATTGCTTCATCAAAATTAAGCTTCTCCAGCTTCATACCAATTATTTCCCCGTGGCTGTTTAGAGTTTGGTGTGCCTCCCATCCACACACGAAGGGGGGGAAAAAAAATAAAAAAAATTAAAATAAAATAAAAATAAAGCAGGGAGGTGAACGGCAGCGCGTTTCTCCCCAGGGATGGTGAGGGTGGGGTCAGGATTTCAGGGCTCAGCCGTGGAATTCCTCCTGTAAATCCCCAAAGCGGGAGCACCTGAACGTTCTGCATTTCCACACGAGGAAAGGCTGTAGAACTGACTGGGGACAAGAGTGTGAAATTCCTTGTGCTGACAGGGATAAATCCATTCAGTCCAGGATCAAACCGGTAGCCCAAGGGTAACAAAGAACAAGTGTCAGCCACATTTGCTCTGAGTGCCACAAAATTCCCCCCTGGGAATTCCAATCATGATGCTCTAGAGCTATATTTATATAAGGTTCTTTGTTTTTTGTTTTTTTTTTTTTTAAAAAAAGGGAATGTAAAGGGCAAAAGGGCTACATTTGGAGAGTGAAGAACTTTTAAACTGGTTTAATTTTTTTCTTCCAAATAGGATGATGGAGTATTTAAACACGAATTTTAAAAGTATTTTAAAATATTTAAATATCAACTCAGTGCTCAAAAAGATCTTTCTCATCCTCTGTGATGTGCAGGGATCTGCATTTAATACCTATCAGTGGATATATAAAATATATAGATATTATATACATGATAGGTGTATAAACACATAATGTATCATATAAACACACGTATATATTTTATTTTTTAATATGGAACCAGCCCAGGTTTCTGCTCACGGGGTTTGTTGGTTTTTTTTCTGACTTTTCTGTGCTCTTTCACTGCTCTGGTTCCATCCACTAATTATTCCAACACGGTTTTCACTCCATCCTTTGCAGCATCTTGGCAGAGAGCAGTGATGGGAGTTTTCAGAAATATCCAGATATATTTTTAATATAAACCTCATGTTTCTGTGTCATTGGGGAAGTTTAATTCAGATGGCCAGAGGAGTGCTCCCTGCGAGACTCCAAGAAGTCCCGGGTGCAGCTAAAAATCTTCGGTTATTTTTCCAGAAATTGGATTTTTTAAATTTTTTTTTCCCCTGCTAGCTGGCAGAGGCAGCCCATGAGGAGCCTATTTCCATACTGGCAAGAATTCCTAGCACTGGGAATTATTAAATCAACCCACGTTAAATACAGATCCTGCGTGTGCTCCTCACACCCCCGGGCACAGATTTCCCTCGGGACTGAAAAGTGAGGCAGAAGGAAAAAAAAAAAAAAAAAAAAGACCAGAGGGCAAAAATAAAATATTTAGTTGCTACTTTTCGTGTGGAGGAGCACAACAGGCCGCAGTTCTGCTTTGAAATAAACCCAGTTTAAAAGACAGCGATACTGATCCCCAGCTGAACAATTTGTTTGTTTTGTGAGCTCGGATCATCCCAAAGTGTCCCGAGGCAGAGTCAGGGGTGGTGTAAACCAGGAAACACAGAAAACTGCCAGGGAAAGCTGTTTAAATTTATTTCACCCCTACATTTCATAACCTGAAATGACGAATTTCCGCGGATTTCTGCCCGTTCTGCTGGGTTCGTTCCTGTTGGGATGCTCACACCGGGGCTTAGGGACAAATCCCGGCTTTTCCCTGGCACAGACAGGGCAGGGCTCATTCCCGGGACAAATCCCGGCTTTTCCCTGGCACAGACAGGGCAGGGCTCATTCCCGGGACAAATCCCGGCTTTTCCCTGGCACAGGGCCCAGCAGGGCTGGCTCCTCTCGGCTCCTGGCACGGGCAGGAATGCTCGGGATGTGCGGAATGTGCGGGATACTCGGGATACTCGGGATGCTCGGGATGTTCAGGGATGCTCGGGATGCTCGGGATGTTCGGGATACTCGGGATACTCGGGATGCTCGGGATGCTCGGGATGCGCCGAACCGAGAGCGGCTCTGATCGGAGTGGCAGAGTCGTCAGCATCCATCCATCGCATCCCGGCCCGGCCACGCCGGGAACTGCCGGGATCATCATCCCGGAATCTCTGAGAGCTGCCGGGATCATCATCCCGCTCCCTCAGCCGCATCCGGCCATTCCAGCCCAGCATTCCCCAAAAAAAACCCTGGAAAAGCCCCCACAGCCAGGGTAAGTGATTCCCGGTTCCCGCATGGAAAACCGAGAAAGGAAAAGGCGACACCGACACCAGAGGTTGGGCGTGAGCCGCTTTGTTATTCCCACTTATTCCCACATTCCCCATGAACGCTCGCAGTCCAGGAGTGGGAAGAAAATCTGGCGCTGGCTCCAAAGGCAGCGACCCTGCCCAAAGCCTGGGAGAAGGCTGGAATCTTGTCCAGAACCTGGGAGGAGACAGGAATCCTGCCCAAAGCCCAGGAGACATGTGCCAGGTGTGACCAGCACTGGGCCAGGTGTGACCAGTGACGTACCAGATGTGGCCAGCAGACCCTGAGCCCAGCAGAGGAAGGAACTGGGTGTCCCCCATAGTTGGTAGCCTGGACTGGAGCGACCCCGGTTCCACACAATCCCCAAATTAGGATTTCAGGAAGCAGAGGAGTTGGGCTCTGATAATTACAGACACTCAGGGAGGAAAATTTCTGCAGTGCAAACAACCCAGGCAACCCAAAAAATATGTCCTGGTCTAGTTAGCGCAGCTAACGGGTGCATTAATTAGTGGTGAAATGAGTGCAGGCGTCTGGGGCTCTGATTCAGCAGGGAAATTAAAATCCTTCAGCTCCCAGAAGGCAGCAGCTGCTGGAGTTGGAGATCAGTGTCCTCTCCAAGTTGAGCTGCTCGTGATTCAAGCGTGGTTGGGTTGCAGTGAAGTCATGAAATACCAGGAATTCTCCTCGAAGTGCTCAGATTATCTCAGCAGGTCCAAATTGAACAGGCAATTGAATTTTAACTTGACAAGCACAACAGGTTATTTGTTTAAAACCTAATTAGTTGCATTTTTCTATTGAATGTGATGATTCCAGCCTGAACCAGATCAGCTCATTTCCCTCAATTCCCTGTTTTCCTGTGGGCTCTGGAAGTGTGTTCCCTGCAAGTGTGGCCACACCTGGCCACTTCTCTTCCAAGAGAAATCCTGGAACCTCTCACTGAGGGTTTGCACAACTTGTGCTTTGAGCCTTTCCTTTCCTTTCCTTTCCTTTCCTTTCCTTTCCTTTCCTTTCCTTTCCTTTCCTTTCCTTTCCTTTCCTTTCCTTTCCTTTCCTTTCCTTTCCTTTCCTTTCCTTTCCTTTCCTTCCCTTCCCTTCCCTTCCCTTCCCTTCCCTTCCCTTCCCTTCCCTTCCCTTCCCTTCCCTTCCCTCTCTCCCCTCGGATAACTCATCCCAGCTTTCCTGAAATCCCAGAAACAATTCCCAGAGCTGCCAGAGGCCCCGGTGAGGACCCCCCAGCAGCCCCGGGAGCAGAAATGGATCCCCCAGACCCAAGGGAGTCGCCTCCATCCTTCCTGCAGAGCAGGGAAGTTCCCAAACCCCACGGATCGCTCCTTTCCCATCCCCCTGCTCCTCTCCCAAACCCAAATGTCACCCAAAGGTGACAAATCCCAGATCCTGGAATCACAGACACCCACAGGGAATTTCCAGCTGTTTGCCAAGCCCGGTTGCAGAGCAGCACATCTGGGTCTTGTCACCCTTGAGTCCTGCCCCACCGAAGATCCCGAGCCCCGTGTCAGACCCCGGATTATTTTGATTTATTCCACCCCTGGCATCCAGCTCCCGCTCCACATTTTCATCTCCTTTGTGCCCAAATCACCATTAGTTTGGTGCATTCCATTTCAAATTTTGCATTTTAACTCTTGCTTCTCCCTGAGAAACCCGGGAAATGTCACGTTCTGAATTCATTCTAAAAACAGGAGCTGGTTTTGGTTTTTTTTTTTTCTTCAATATCTCTGTGACTGGGAGTTTCTCTACTCCAGAAAAGCCCTCCCAGATTCCCAGGAAGCTTTGTGAAGACACAGCTCCTGCAGAGAGTCATAAATAGAGGGAGGAAGAGCAGGAAAAAGGGAAAAATGCCCCGGAAGGACCGAGCCCGCTCCCCCTGCGCTGCCCCAGCTGCACATCAGACATGCAGAACATTGAACCGTCCTCTTAAATATTATGACATGGAGAAAATCACATTGTGCTTTAACCTATCAACAAAGGAGCAAAGCAATTACAGGGCTAAACACAGTCGGGGAAGACCCAATAAAGAGAAATCCAAGAAAATTTGGTGAAAATTCTTAAGGGGCCTTACAATGTTTAATCATGCTTCAGGCCTAAATTAATATTCTGCTTCTAATTCAAAAGCCTGAACCACCAAGGTACATCTTTTGGGTATTTTTAATAACCAGAGTACAACACTCGGTGAATTAGCAGCTGCTCTGACTGGTATTTTACTTTTTCTTTGCTTGCTCAAGTAAAGCAGTTAATATTGGTATAATCATCAAACTAACATTAGTCAGACAGAAGGACAGATCTTTTCCGTATTGTAATGCAGAATACAAAAAAAAAAAAAATGAAACCAAGGTTTAGAAATTCCTTTGTGTATTAAATAATTTTTCTTAGGTGGTTTCAATAAAACAACAACAAAAAAATTGTTATATTCACCCGTTTTCTAAAACAAACAGTGGATTAAAGAGTCCATAAATACATGGAAGAGATGGAAAAAGGGAAAAAGAGGAAACAGGGAAAAAGGGAAAGAGAGAAAAAGAGGAAAAGGGAAAATGGAAAGAGAGAAAAAAGGAAAAATGGAAAAAGAGAAAAAGGAAAAAGGGAAAAAGAGAAAAAGGAAAAAGGGAAAAAGAGAAAAAGGAAAAAAGGGAAAAATCCCTCGTGTGCTGCTACCCACTGCAATCCAAACAATATTTCTGGGAATAAATCCATCCTGTTGGAAGTGGTGGAAAAATTCCCTCCATAAAAGTGAAAGGCCTGGTCAGTAGATTTAATTCTATGTTTTGTTGTTGTTGTTTATATTTTTTTCCATCAGGTAATTGGGAATGTGTCACTGGAGGAGATCCCTGGCTTTGCCCCTGGATTGTTTGTTTATTTATTTATTTACCCAGCCTTGGAATGATCCTTTCAGTTGTCAGGGAAAAGGAGAATTTTCCTCAAAACCACAGAAGGAGCAGAGCTTGGAAAGCTCCAAAATGGGAACAAAGAGATTGGAAATCCCTCACCTGTGCTGAAAAACAGCCCAGGAACTCCTGACATGGACAGGTGATGTCACAGGGACAGGTGATGTCATGGACGGGTGATGTCATAGACAGGTGATGTCATGGAATGGGATGCCACAGGAACAGGTCATGTCATGGACAGGTGATGTCATAAGAACACGTGATGACATGGACAGGTGCTATCACAGGCACTGGTGATGTCATGGACAGGTGATGTAATGAACAGGTGACATCATAGGCACAGCTGATGTCACAGGAACAGGTCGTGTCACAGTCACAGCTGATGTCACAGGCACAGGTGATGTCACAGGCACAGATGATGTCACAGACACAGGTGATGTCACAGACGCTGATGATGTCACAGACACAGATGATATCACAGTCACAGGTGATGTCACAGGCACAGATGATGTCACAGACACAGGTGATGTCACAGACACAGGTGATGTCACCGACACAGGTGATGTCACAGGCACAGATGATGTCACAGTCACAGGTGATGTCACAGACGCTGATGATGTCACAGACGCTGATGATGTCACAGACGCTGATGATGTCACAGACGCTGATGATGTCACAGGCCCAGGGCACGTGTGCCGGTTTTAAACGCTCTTTCTTTTCCCTGGTCTGGTTTGCAGCGCCGGTTTGGTCCGTCTGGGATTTCTGCATTTCCTGCAGTTGATTTCCCTGCCCTGCAGAGCCGCCCACGAGCTGCGTGTGCAGCAGAGCTCCGAGCAGCAGCGGGGACCGTTCAGGAAAACGCCCTGAGCACGTCCCTGCACGTGTGGAATGGCAAAGGGAACAACCCCGGTATTTTCAGCCTTCCCTTCCCTTTCTCGGGAGATTTTGGAATCCCCTCCTCTCCTCCATTCCTGCATTTTCCCCACGCAGACCCCGCTGAGGCTCCCCAGCCAAGCTGACCCCACCAGCCCCAGAGGCAGAACTGCAAAATTCCTGGTGGGTCCCAGCTCTGGCAGCAATTCCAGCCCAGCTGTGCCCACATCACACTGGGCAAACAGCTGGGACACCTTCAAAGTGCAGGATGCAGAAAAACCTCCCAGATCTGTTTCACTGCGCTGATTGATTCCATAGAATCCCAGACTGGGTTGGGAGGGACCTCAAAGCCCATCCCATTCCATGGGACACTCCCCTGTGACTCCCAGCAGGTTGTAGGAACAGGAAAAGCTGGATTTGGATCCCCTAAAAATCTTTCTGGACTGACCAGAACATGAGACCTGCCCAGCTCTGCAGCAGCAGCTGAGAAACCTGGGGGGAATTAAAACTGATAGACCTGGGGGGAATTAAAACTGAAAAACCTGGGGGGAATTAAAGGTGAGAAACCTGGGGGGAATTAAAGGTGAGAGACCTGGGGGGGAATTAAAGGTGAGAAACCTGGGGGGAATTAAAACTGAGAAACTGAGGGGAAATCAAGGAGATTCCCCGAGAATTCCAAGCTCTGACATGCCATGGGAAATCCCAGGACACTGAGGGTGCTCAGGCCCCTGTGCCTGCCAGGGAAGAGCTCCAGTGAATCCCAAGTATTTTCCTTGGATAAGAGTATTTGTAAAATGCTCAAACCTCGCATATAATGCGTAATGCTATTAAGTAGAATATCTAAAGTACTTAAACTAATTATGCCTATTTTGTAAGATTAATTATAATTAATAATTTAACATATTTTATCATTTAAGTCAGTATCCGTTCTGATCTTTAACTTTAGAGAGCACACTGTATACGTACTACATAATTAGGGCTTATGTATCACATAATTAGGGCTAAATACTAGGAAATCAGGCTAATTAGACCAAATCAAACTGAATTATTTAAGCTTTTTTTTTTTTTTCTTCTTCTTCTTAATTTTTGATGTCGAATATTTAGTAATTAAATACTGATTTCATTTTCTTGTGCTGGCACATGGCACTTGTCTGTCAGCCACAATGGAGCATTCTGGCAGTGTTTGTCACACAGGGAGCAGGGACAGCAGGGACTGGGCAGGACAGCTCTGAAATTCGGGAGCTCAGAGGAGCCCCTGGCTCTGGTGCCACTGCTGGGCCCTCCCTGCACACTGGGACACACTGGGACACGCTGGGACAGACAGGGACAGACAGGGACACGCTGGGACAGACAGGGATAGCCAGGAAGAGACAGGGACACCTTGGGACAGACAGGGACAGACTGGGGCACTCAGGGACACTCAGGGATACCCAGAGACACTCATGGACACACTGGGACACCCAGGGACACCCAGGGACAGTCAGGGATACCCAGGAACACATTGGGAAAGACAGGGACGTCCAAGGACACTCAAGGACCCACTGGGGACACCCAGGGACACGCAGGGCCGAGGCCCCTCTCAGCCGGGGCTCCTCTCCAGGCTGAGCAGCCCCAGCTCCCTCAGCCTTTCCTGATGCTCCAGCCCTTGCTCAGCTCCAGGAGCTCCTGGCCCTGCTGTGCTGAGGAGCCACAGCTGGGCACAGCAGCCCAGATGTGCCTCGGGGGGGGACAGGATCACCCCAGAGGTGCCTCAGGGCCGGGCAGAGGGGCAGGAGCAGCCCCCTCAGAGCATCCCTGGGCTGTGGGAAGGAGCTGCCTGTTCATTTTCGTCAACCTTCTCTGCCAGAGCAGAGCCCCTTTACAAAAAGTTTATAAAAAGTCAATCCCATCACATGGAAAGGTGTAGATGGAATTAAAACATGCTTTTACTAAAGCAGCTGCCAGTGGAGGCTCACAGCTTGGTTTGAGGAAGGAAGAATTATTTTTTAAAAAAAGTTAAAAATCACGAATTACTTTGTGTAAACGAGGAGAATTTCTTTCCAGTTTTAAAGCAAGTCTTGTCTCCTTTTGGGTGGGAGGAGCAGAACACTGAATACCTGAGCTCAAAAAGTTTTAACAGAAAATCCTGCATTGTTGGGTAGTGACAGGACAGGGAGCTTCAGGCTGGAATTGTGAGCTCAGATCAGGGATTAGGGTCCATCCTCCAGTGCTGGAACTGCCTGCACCAGTCCCCAGAATATAAATATTTAAATATGAACACAACTCTGGTGGAAATATCCCTCCTCTCTAGGTAAATGTTAAGGGAATCCACGGGAGATCAAGGCCCTGGAATGGAAATCACCCACATGCCAGGGGCTGGGGTCCCTGTGCACGTGTGGCACTGCCTGATCCAAGCCCGGCCAAGCCAATAAAAGGAATCCCAAGGAGTTCCAGGGGGATCCCACAGCTCTGGAATGGGGGTTCTGGGGGGTGCTCCTCGTGTTTCAAGTGCTTCATGTGAGATTTGCACACTTGGGGGTTTTTCAACACCACGACCAAAATCAGTCGGTTTGGGGGTGATGGTTTTAAAATCCACCCAGCAATGGGCACGAGGCAATGGGGAACGTGGGCAGAGCCAGAGGAGCAGGAGGATCCCAGATGGGACACAGGACACGGGAATTGTCCCCAGGGCCAGAGGGAGAAGTTCCCTGGGGAAGGTGGCAAAGCAAAATTCGCATGCAAGGAAAGGGGGGGACATGGGGAGCAGCTCTGCAGTCCTGCAGCGCTTGCAGGAACAGCTGCAGCCCTGCAGCACCTCCAGGAGCATCCCCGGCCCTGCTCCAGCCCTGTCCCATCCCTGTCTCTGTCCCTGCTCCATCCCCATCCCTGTCCCATCCCCATCCCTGTCGTGCTCCATCCCTAACCCTGTCCCTCTCCCTTTTCCATCCCCCTCCCTGTTCCATCCCCCTCCCTGTCATCCCTGCCCCCGTCCCTGCTCCATTTCCATCCCTTCTTCTGTTCTATCCCCGTTCCTGCCTCATCCCCATTCCTGTCCCTGTCCCTGCTTCATCCCTGTCCTTATTCCATCCCTGTCCCTGTCCTTGTTCCATCTCCATTCCCATCCCTGTCCCTATTCCATCCCTGTCCCTGTTCCATCTCCATCCCCGTCCCTGTCCCTGTTCCATCCCCATCCCTGTCCCTGTTCCATCCCCGTCCCTGTCCCAGTCTCTGTCCCTGTCCCATCCCCACATCCCCCATCCCGAGCAGCCAGCTCACCCTGGAGCTCCACCCACAGCTACCACCCATCATTCCCAAATTCCCAGCTCCCCGTTTTTCATGGACACAGCGGCAGAGCCCAGCCCAGGTGTGTGGGGCTCACGGGCACTCTCAGCTTCATTTCCCTGCTGCCCTTTACGGTGCTTGTTAAAAGCAGTTTTTTATCTGACCTTGCTCCACTCCTGCAATTTAAATGCCAAATGGAATCCTGTGCTCCCACCATCCTGTGATGAGTTTGTCCCAGCAGAGGCTCTTCTTCCACTCCTGGAATTAAAATTCTAAATGGAATCCTGTGCTCTCACCTGTCCCACGGTGAGTTTATCCCAGCAGAGGCTCTTGTTCCACCCCTGGAATTAAAATTCCAAATGGAATCCTGTGCTCTCACCTGTCCCATGGTGAGTTTATCCCAGCAGAGGCTCTTGTTCCACCCCTGGAATTTAAATGCCAAATGGAATCCTCTGCTCCCACCATCCTGTGATGAGTTTATCCCAGCAGAGGCACTTGTTCCACTCCTGGAATTAAAATTCCAAAGGGAATTCTGTGCTCCCACCATCCTGTGGTGAGTTCATCCCAGCAGAGGCTCTTGTTCCACTCCTGGAATTAAAATTCCAAAGGGAATTCTGTGCTCCCACCATCCTGTGGTGAGTTTGTCCCAGCACAGGCTCCTGCTCCTCTCACAGCAAAACCTCCTCGCTTGGTGGGAAAGCACAGAAAATAAACAGAGCTCCGAGTGCAAATAAACAATTAATAAACATTGATTTTATGGATTTCTGTTCCTGTCCTAGCCCTGTGAACAATATCTGCCACGTGCAATTCAGGAAGTCAAGCTGTTTTCGTTATTTTCTTAAGTAGTGTTTTCTAAATGATTCTTTTATTTGTAATTTATTATACATTTGAATTGGCCTGGAGACATCAGCTCAGCATCAGCTGCACACGAGTTGTTTTAAAAGTCAATTTTCATTTACTGCCAGGAAAGGAAGAAGATTTTTTTGTGTGTGTGTGTGTTTTTTTCTAACCAATGTTTTAATATTTGCCTCGATCTTACACGGATATTTAGGCCAAAAGGCTCAATTTCAGCAGAAAAGATGAATTATTTAGGAAACATCCAACATTTACAAACAGGCAGCTCTCACTGAACCTGCAACATAGAATTAGTCAGATTTGTGGCTATGAATTAATTTGGTAAATTGGTATCATATGGGGATCCTTAACATGGAATTATATGGGAACACCCTCAATCCATGCAAAAAAAATTTAACTGACCTGATTAAAAAAAAAAAAGAGACTTAATGAGCACAGAAGAACCGTGGAACACCAGCACAAATTTTAATTTCAAATTAAACACACCCCTCCCTAGCCCCAGCTCAGAAATGACAATAAATATTTGCGGGTTTCAGGCATTTCCCAGCCACTCCCACGCCGGTGGCAGCTCCAGAACTTCACGTGCGGCACAAAGAATAATTTAACACCCATTAATAAAGGAATTTTCAGAGGAGCTCGTGCTCGAATTATATCAATCTGCCACTGTTCCAAAATAAACGCATCAGGTGGCATTTAAATGCAGGTGGCTAACCATTTTATCAGCGCACATATTTAAGCTATTAGAAATATAATTAGAAAAATTAAATTAAACACACTTAATGCGGATTCTAATTCGAGCGACACTGTCCTTATCATTCCGCCTCTTTTTTTTTTTTTTTTTTTTTTTTTTTTTTTTTTTTTTTTTTCTTTTTTCTTTTTTTTTTTTTTTTTTTTCCCCTGAATTGTCCGGGTTTGTTGCTGACTGATAGCTGAACTCGGATAATTAAGTTGTTAACCAGGTACTTCAGTGGTCAACACGGTGATAAATCTTTGTGTTGTCGCTCCCCCCTCCTCCCGTGAATGGCACTTGAGGGTGCCCAGCCTGATTAGACACGGCCCCCGTGGCACAGGTACACTCAATTATCCCTCAGCCCTGCCCCCTGCACCCCCAGCTGGAGAAGGGTCGGGCAGGAAAGCCCCACAAATTCCTGTGTGCGACAAAAAGAACGGAAAATCTGAGGAAGGAATAGAAATTACAGCGATTTTTTTTTTTTTTTTTTTGATAGAGAAGAATTGTTGAGCCGGTCTTGCTGGGTGACTGGAAGGCAAGGAAGGCGTTGAGTTGAAAGGAATTTTTACACCCTCCTCAAATAAAAGATGTTTTTACCAAACAAAAGGATTTTCACAGGAGAACAGGGGAGCCGATGTTGCAAGAAGAAAAAAAGATCTCAGAAATTTCCACAGCAAAACAAATCCCAAAATTTAACACGTGACCACTAACTCTGATGATTGGCTAGTCACTGGCACAATATGGTAATTTCGGCAGTTTGGATAGGTTGTGTGTAAATGTAAAAAGTATTGTGTATAATGCTAATTAGCCATGTATTAAAATGCTCTGTAATAAAAATATATAATGCACTGTAAGCAGAACTAGAATGGAATTTCAGGACACACAAATACAGATCCTGGTCACAAATTACAGATTCACATCACAAACTACAGATCCTCATCACAAACTAAAAATTCTCATCACAAACTAAAAATCCTCATTACCAACTATAGATCCTCATCACAAACTACAGATCCTCATCAAAAATTACAGATCCTCATCACAAACTAAAAATCCTTGCCACAAACTAAAAATTCTCATCACAAACTACAGATCCTGGTCACAAACTACAGATTCTTATCACAAACTAAAATTCCTCATCACATACTAAAAGTCCTCATTACGAACTGCAGATCCTCATCCCAAATTAAAAATCCTCATCAGAAACTGCCAATCTTCACTTCAGGATAGGAATGTGTGGGGTTTTCCCAGACACCCAGGCAACGTCCCCAGGAACGACTTTGACTTTGTAACTCAGTTACAAAAATTCCATTTTGTTGGGGGGTTTGGTTTCCCTCCTCCTGCTGCAATTTGGTAGAGAAATTAAATAAAAAAAATTTAAAAATCTGCTATGCTCTCCATATTTATTAAGAAATTCTCTAGGATCTGGTGGCTATCCTTTAAATTATATTTATTAATAAATTCTCTAGGATCTGGAGGCTCTCATTTAAACTTCTGAGCTCAGGGAAGATTTCAAAAGGATCCTCCTGAAAGGGAAAGGATCCACTCTGCCTGGTGGGGGCATCCCTCCTTCCCTGGAGATCATTCCAGGAGAACAAACCACACAGCCCCACCCAGGATTAAAGGAAATCCTCCCACAATGCATTTTCCTGCTCCTGCCCCTACGTGATCAGACTCCACCATCCTTTCTGACAAATATGTAATTATTAGCAGATCAATTTAACAGCTAGCCTTTCTATAACCACAGTTCCTGCCTTTATTTCCTTTACTTACTTCATATGGAAAGTTATTTCTCTGGAATTATTGTTTTCTGGGGTTTTTATTGAAGAGTGTTATTTATTCCTCAAATTATCATTAGCTCGCACACAACTGTCAATGCTATTTATTTATCTCTTTAAAATCATATCCAAAAATTGAGGATAATTGTCCAAGTGATTTTTTTTTAATATCTTACTGTATTTTAGTAAAATATTTGTGTCCTGCTTAATTGTTAACACTTGGGAACAGAAATGGATTTAACTGAGTGTAGGTTTAAAGTAGAAACTGGGGATAAATCTTTCCTGTGAGGATGGGGAGGCCCCGGAAAAGAATTCCCAGAGAAGCTGTGGCTGCCCTTGGATCCCTGGAAGTGCCCGAGGCCAGGTTGGACACTGGGGCTTGGAGCAGCCTGGGAAAGTGGAAGGTGTGGAATGGGATGGGATTTAAGGTCCCTTCTGACCCAAACAAGTCTGAGATGCTGTGATGATTCCATGAAATTCCATCTGCTGACTCCAGGGAGATCCTGGCTGGATATCATCTATGGATGGATGATGGATGATGGATGGATGATGGATGATGGATGGATGGATGATGGATGATGGATGATGGATGATGGATGATGGATGGATGATGGATGGATGATGGATGATGGATGGATGATGGATGGATGATAGATGGATGATGGATGGATGATGGATGGATGATGGATGGATGATGGATGATGGATGGATGATGGATGATGGATGGATGATGGATGATGGATGATGGATGATGGATGATGGATGATGGATGGATGATGGATGATGGATGATGGATGATGGATGATGGATGGATGATGGATGATGGATGATGGATGATGGATGATGGATGATGGATGATGGATGGATGATGGATGATGGATGATGGATGGATGATGGATGATGGATGATGGATGATGGATGATGGATGATGGATGATGGATGATGGATGATGGATGATGGATGGATGATGGATGGATGGATGGATGATGGATGGATGATGGATGGATGATGGATGATGGATGATGGATGATGGATGGATGATGGATGATGGATGATGGATGATGGATGATGGATGGATGGATGATGGATGGATGATGGATGATGGATGGATGATGGATGGATGATAGATGGATGATGGATGGATGATGGATGGATGATGGATGGATGATGGATGATGGATGGATGATGGATGATGGATGGATGATGGATGATGGATGATGGATGATGGATGATGGATGATGGATGGATGATGGATGATGGATGATGGATGATGGATGATGGATGGATGATGGATGATGGATGATGGATGATGGATGATGGATGATGGATGATGGATGGATGATGGATGATGGATGATGGATGGATGATGGATGATGGATGATGGATGATGGATGATGGATGATGGATGATGGATGATGGATGATGGATGATGGATGGATGATGGATGGATGGATGGATGATGGATGGATGATGGATGGATGATGGATGATGGATGATGGATGATGGATGGATGATGGATGATGGATGATGGATGATGGATGATGGATGATGGATGGATGGATGATGGATGGATGATGGATGGATGATGGATGATGGATGATGGATGATGGATGGATGATGGATGATGGATGATGGATGATGGATGATGGATGGATGGATGATGGATGGATGGATGATGGATGATGGATGGATGGATGATGGATGGATGATGGATGATGGATGGATGATGGATGATGGATGGATGGATGATGGATGGATGGATGATGGATGGATGATGGATGATGGATGGATGGATGATGGATGGATGGATGATGGATGATGGATGGATGGATGATGGATGGATGATGGATGATGGATGGATGATGGATGATGGATGGATGGATGATGGATGGATGGATGATGGATGGATGATGGATGATGGATGGATGGATGATGGATGGATGATGGATGGATGGATGATGGATGGATGGATGATGGATGGATGATGGATGGATGATGGATGGATGATGGATGATGGATGGATGGATGATGGATGGATGATGGATGATGGATGGATGGATGATGGATGGATGATGGATGGATGATGGATGGATGGATGATGGATGGATGATGGATGATGGATGGATGGATGATGGATGGATGATGGATGATGGATGGATGGATGATGGATGGATGATGGATGATGGATGATGGATGGATGGATGATGGATGGATGGATGATGGATGATGGATGATGGATGATGGATGGATGATGGATGGATGATGGATGGATGGATGATGGATGGATGGATGGATGGAGGATGGATGGATGATGGATGATGGATGATGGATGGATGATGGATGATGGATGGATGATGGATGATGGATGATGGATGGATGATGGATGGATGATGGATGGATGATGGATGGATGGATGATGGATGGATGATGGATGATGGATGATGGATGGATGGATGGATGATGGATGGATGATGGATGATGGATGATGGATGATGGATGGATGATGGATGGATGATGGATGGATGATGGATGATGGATGATGGATGGATGGATGGATGATGGATGGATGATGGATGATGGATGGATGATGGATGATGGATGATGGATGGATGGATGATGGATGATGGATGGATGATGGATGGATGATGGATGATGGATGATGGATGATGGATGATGGATGATGGATGGATGATGGATGATGGATGATGGATGATGGATGATGGATGATGGATGGATGATGGATGGATGATGGATGATGGATCCATGGATCCATGGGTGACACATTGATGGAGAATCCCCATGGCTCAAATCCCCATCTGAACTGCTCCAGGCACTGAGGGACAGCCTCAAGCTCCAGCAGCACATGGACACCACGCACACATCAACATCTTTAATGGATCCCAGACTCCCAGAGTGGTTTGGGCTGGAAAGGACCTTGAATCCCATCCAGTGCCACCTCTGTCATGGGCAAGGACATCTCCCACTGTCCCCAGTCATGCCAAGCCGTGTCCACCCTGGCCTTGGACATTCCCAGGGATCCAGGGGCAGCCACAGCTTCTCTGGGAGCTCCATCCCAGCCCTTCCCCTTCCTCCCAGGGAAGAATTCCTTCCCAATATCCCTTGGAAATGTCTTCAGCCAGCACTGACACCAGTTCCCCTCGCAGCAGTGCAGTCCTGCTGGTCTCCAGGTGGAAATTCTCCATTTCATTGAACATCACCTCCACCACAGCACCCCAAATATCACATCCCACACACTCCACACCCCCAAACTGCCCCATTCCCTCATGTCCAACACACTGTGGGACCTGGAAAACAGCCAGGGCCAACTTTACAGATGGCCTCCTGCAAATTAATTACTGTTCATTATATCAGAGTGAAAACAAAGCCCACAATCACCACTAGCCAAAACCCTCTCCAGAACACCAGAGTGAGGGGCTTCTGTTCCACTACCTAAAGCCTGTGGGTTACACAACACACAGTCTAATTTTACCTGGAGTTTTATAAAGTCTTCAGTATTTAAAGGTTCACTATGTGAATTTTTATACCGAGAGGAAAATAAAATAAAATACATCAGCGTGGGGAGGCAGGGTAATTCCAGATTATTTTCTAGCATTATTTGCTCAGCAATCACAGTTTATATTGCACTCATTGCCATAAAACGCTGAGGAGAAATCTGCATAACAATGGAAGAGGCTGGACAACAGACACAAGCCAATATTGGCTTTTTATTCCCCGAGTAATCTGCACTTTACAACTGATTGTATTAAAAAAATAACAATAATAAAAATAAAAATTTGCTTTATCTAAAGTTTCAAGGAAAGGAGACCATTGAGCATGGCTTGGGATTTTCTGTCAATTTGCCCTTGCAGAGTAAGAGTCGTGCAGTGGGATCCAGAGGAACAGCCTCTCTCTTTCCTGGGGGTAAATGCTCTGAGATTTTATGGCTTTTAGGGTGCTGCACTTCAAGCAGGTCAGCTACAAAAACATTCTAAACATTAATTGGGAAGAAAGAAAAACAGAGTCCGTGAAGTCCTGTCGATCTGGTGATTTGAGGACGATCAGATAATCCTGAAGGAAAAGAAGGGGAAAGTGGGGAAGCCCTGGCTTTGCAGCCTCGGTGATTTCCGTGATGCATTCACAGTTGCCAATAAACAGAATTATTGCTGCGCAGGAGAACCGTGTGGTCTCTGCTCTGTCACTACAGAGGGCAGCAGCAGACAGCGGAGCTCCTCAGCGTGCCACAGGGAATGTTCAACATTCCCAGTAAACAAGGGAGAGGCCGCGCTGGGATCTGCTCAGGGAGCTCCTGTCCCACGCTCCGTTCCTTGGGATGGGAACAGGCGGCTTTGGGAAAGCCTCGGGGAAACCTGGATGCTCCAGGTGCATCTCCTGTCGATTCGGCAAGGCCAGATATTCCCCCAAACCTCAAAAATTCCCCTGAACCACGAGCCTCGACGTGGGGATGGACCATATGGCTGGAGCTGGAGCCACTTGGTGTCTTTGTGGCCTCACAGCCAGATTCTTGCTCCAGCTCCTGGGGGATGGACCAGCAGGAAGCCAAGAGCTGGGAAGGGAATCCTGTCCAGCCCAGAGACCCAAGCACAGCGCGACATTCCCTGCCAGGACACTCTCGGGGGGAAGGGGCTGGGCTGGATGCGTTTGAAGGACTTTCTGCAGGATTATTTGGGGTAGCAGAGCCGTGCTGGGGGCGGGGTGAGGCACAGGCACGGCTCCGAGCAGCGGGCACAGCCTCCCCCAGCTCCGGCTGCAGATGCAAAGGAGGGCAGCAAAGGTCTGGTGATCAAACGGGGAGAAAATGACTGACAACACGGAGCCCGCTCAAAGGAACTAATGGAATAATTAGTTCCAAAAAAGACTAAAAAGACTGAAGAATTCATGATGTCATAAAAAGCAGAGCTACTTAAATTGGATTAGAAAATAAAAATGACACGAACATTGTAAATATTCACAGATCACATCATTGACGTGTAATGTGCCGTTAAATGATGTCAAATTAAAGGGGAAATTACATGTGTAAGAACTAGGAAGAATAAAGGGAAGACATTTTAAAGATGCACAGTCCTTCAAGTGAAAATCCCTCTCGTATATCAGGGCTGATCACTGCGGGGATGGGGAAACTATGAGAGAAGAATAAAATAAAATATGGGAAAGAAAACAGAGGGTAAAAACATCTCAATTTAAGGCTGTGGTGAGAGGCTGTTAACTCCAGAGTGCTTCCCCTTGGCGTGGCTTTGCCAGGTGCTCACAGCCATGCCCAGACTGGGCTCAGTCACTGCTTAAACCCGACTAAAAGCAGCCCTAACTTGTCCCAAGAAGCCAAGCAGTCAAATGTGCTGTCACACGAGAGGGACCAAGGGCCCAGCTCAAAGGGCACCTTGGAACTCTGTGAGTTGGGGTGTAATTAACACACTCTGTTAATTGGGGTGTAATTAACATTCTGTGAATTGGGGTGCAATTAACACTGTGAATTGGGGTGCAACGAACACTCCATGAGTTGAGGTGCAATGAACACTCTGTGAGTTGGGGTGTAATTAACACACTGTGAATTGGGGTGTAATTAATACTCTGTGAGTTGGGGTGCAATTAACGCTGTGAATTGGGGTGTAATTAACGCTGTGAATTGGGGTGCAACGAACACTCCATGAGTTGAGGTGCAATTAATACTCCATGAGTTGAGGTGTAATTAATACTCCATGAGTTGAGGTGTAATTAACACACTCTGTGAGTTGGGGTGCAATTAATACTCCATGAGTCGAGGTGCAATTAACATTCTGTGAATTGGGGTGCAATGAACACTCTGTGAGTTGGGGTGTAATTAATACTCCATGAGTTGGGATATAATTAACACACTGTGAATTGGGGTGCAATGAACACTCTGTGAATTGGGGTGCAATGAACACTCCATGAGTTGAGGTGTAATTAACACACTCCGTGAACTGGGGTGTAATTAACTCAGTAAATTGGGGTGCCATTAACAGCGAGCTGCTGGATCCAAAGGCAGCGAGGGAAGGGCTCACTCGTGATTCCGTTCTTTTCCGGAGCCTTTATGGGTCCCCTCCGTCCCCCCGCGAAGCTCGCAGCCCTCAGCCCGGCTCACACCCCATCTCGGCACACTCGTGCCGATTAATTTACCTCCATCCTGCTCTTCCAAGTGAGCTGAGGGGGGAGCGGGGCCCTCCCAGCTTCTCCCCCTTCCCTCGATCGGAATCTTCTGTTCCAAAGGTGGCATTTCGAGCTCCCGAAAATACCTGCATAATAAAGGGTAAGAGCTGCTCTGCACACAGATATATGTACATATCTTTCCTTGCCTCGTGGGCCCTTCCGCCTCCAAACTCCGTGAGGTGTTAGCCACACGTCGGGAACTCGAGATTATCGGCATTATCTCACCCGCCCTGCTGATAGGGTGGGGAACAGGAGCTGACTCTGCTCCTCAGCAGCTCTGCCAGGCTGCTGGTGGCATTTCCACCAGGAGGTTCTTGTCCCTCGGAATTTGGAATGGGTTGGGTTGGAAGGACGCTGAAGCCCATCCCAAACCCCACCCTGACATGGGTTGGGACACCTTCCACTATCCCAGGTTGCTCCAAGCTCAGTCCAGCCTGGCTTTGGACACTGCCAGGGTGCCCACGATCCCTCTGGGCAAGGGGAGCACTTAGACTAAGGAGGGGACCCCAGAGTTTGGGCTGAACCCCCCAGTGATGCTCTTTACCATCCAGCAGATCCCCATGGAGCACTGGGCACCCTCAGGGAGCCCCTGGCACATCCCAGCATGGCTCACCATGGAATTACCCTCGTGTGCCCCCACTTCAGGCAGAAATGTCAACACCTGCCCTGCTATAAAAATGCCAGGGGATCCTTCATGATCCCCACGCCAGCTTTGTCTGGCAGCCAGAGGAGGAATATTTACATCCCGGGGACTCTCACACTCGAACACGTGGAAATGCAGAAAAATATGCGTGAGGAAAAGAGCAACCTTTTCTTCTTTTCTTCTCTGAGTTGAAATAGCAGCACTTGAGCTCCTCAAGGCTTGAGTGATGTGTGTGCCCACGCCGAGGCACTCGGCACCTCCTGTCCCCACCTGCGGCTCCTCAGATGAGCCAGGAACCTGCAGGGCTCTCCCTGCCAAGGGCACAAAGCCCACAAAGGTGCTGTGAGTCTGCAGATCTGAGAGAGCAGAGAACAACTGAAAGCCTTACGTGGCTTTAAAACCGCAAAGAAAAGCCTTTTCATCACTTCTGAGAGCCTGCTTTAGTGCTGGCAATGCCCCAGACGTCAGGAAGTGCAGGTAGGAAATGAGGCAGGAAGGGACAGCCCAGGACATTTAGAACTCCTGGATATTTAAGCTGGATCAGTCCCCAGCCCTGCCTGGGGTGTCAGCAGCCCCCTGTGCCTGGGGGACACAGAGGGGACAATGTCTCCTTGTCATTTATGTAACTCCAACCCGCAGCCAGCAGTAATTCCTGCAGTGGGGTTGTCTGAGCCCTGGGAGCGAACAGAAGTGTTCCGAGGTCTTTATTTGTGCAATGGCATTTCCACACTGACTGCAGGGATGTGCTGGGTGCACTGGCATTGTCTCTCTAACAATCTGAAAATTGCACTGATAATTATCTCGGAGGTATTTTCCAGCCTGGATTGCTCCCCGAGTCTCACTCAGCTCAAGAGAATGCCTCACTCTATTGTTCCACTGACTTTTCACATGTCCTAAGTGCAAGCATGGAACAGGTTCCCAAACCCGAAGGTATAATCAGGTAATAATAATAATACCCAAAGGTATTAGCAGGTAATAATAATACCCAAAGGTATTAGCAGGGAGAACTTTGCAGCCACGACCCCAAATCTCTCAGTCACGAGAAGCCCTGACCCAACAGGAGCTCAGCCAGGGCTGAGGATCCAATATATCACGAGTCTCCAGGAAAAATAGAGCCCTGCTAAATAACTTGGGAAATATTCCACTTGTAATGGCATTGCAGAGTCAATCAATTTAAACCTAATAAAGACGACGACAGACAATGAATAGAAAGTTCAAGGACTTTTCACCCAGGGCTTTGCTATGGCTGGAAGTCAACCTGCTGGAGTTTGGGGGAGCCTGCAGACCCTGGGAGTCGGGTCCAGGGATCAGGATCAGGAGAAAAAGGCACCTTCCATTTCAGGGAACGATGCTCTAAAAGCCCTGCAAAAGCAGTGGGAATTGGAACGTTTTTGGAGGCAAGGACAAATTTTCCTATTTTTTTTTCATAACCCATAATTCATCTTTCCATGCCCTGGCTTCATCTGTGAACTTGATCACAGAACAACATCAGGGCAGGACAGACATTTGCCTTGACTTTGCTCTGTGCTTCCACTGGTACTGGGAGGTAAATGCAGCTCATTAGCTGTGCAGCTCATTCCAGGATTTATTCCTTATTTCTTACACATTTATTTCCCTAACTGCTGTTTGTTCCTGCACAGAAGCCAGGAAAAGGAGCAGTGGAGGAGACACGATTTAATGGTGGGGCTGATTCCCAACCTGCAGCCGTGGAATCCATCGAGTGTTTAAAAAGAGGGGACAATTCGCACCCTCCCTGCTCGGAGTGACAACTTCCCCGGGGCACCAGGAGCAGAGGCTTTGTGTGGGAATGCTGTTGTTTGCTGCCTGTGCTCCGAGCTGCAGATTGCAATTGGGATTCAGCGCAAGATGAGCCTTGGAAGCGCGAGGTGGAAAAAACCGCGTCGTGTTTCTTCCTGCCAGGTGCTGAGAGACTGCCTCAGCATCCAGCAAAGTCACAGGCTCTGTCCCCATTTCAGCCATTGGAATTGCAAAGAGAGCTTTGCTCCGAGCTCCAGGAGCTGACAGGGATGGGAATTTGAAGCTTTGCAGGATTCCCAGAGGATGAGTTTAGGCCAGGGCAAAGGCTGAGATACAGCAGAGCAAAATTTGGGCAAAGAACAGCAGGGCACAACCAAGCTGCTGTGTGGGAAAGGAAAGGTGGGGAAAAAAAAAAAGTCATGTTTGAAAGCAAAGAGGTTGAACTCAAAGGTTCTGAATTGGCTGTAAGAGTGAAGATCTGAGGCTGATGAGGAGACAGCAATCACAGAATCATTGAGGTTCTAAAAGACCTTTAAGTTCATCAAGCCCAAGTCTCATCCAGTGCTGAACCTTCTCTCACACTGTCCGTGACAGGGAGAGAGAGGGGCCAGAATGTCCTGGGGCAGTCAGGACACAGAGGGGGCTGCAGGAATGGCCAGTGGTAATTCCTGGTCTGACTGCACAGCTAGAGAGGGGAAGTGGGGAAATGAAGCAGGTGGGAATTTGGAAAGACTCATGGTGAGATGGTGACTTTTTACATCGAGATTTGTGCATGTAATAATCTGTATTAATTCTCTAGAGTCGAGCTGGATCCTCCAAAATCCAGCACCCAGCAGTTTCAGCAGGAGCAGCAGAGACCTCTCCCAGTCACCCAAACTCGCAGAGTGATGCCTTGGTGATGATTATGGACACAGCCATGCCAAATAAAATGCTCCTCACAAAAGCACCAAACAAACCCTGCAGCCTTTGCATCCCACAGTGTCAGGGGAACTTCTCGTTTTGGGAATTCCACAATCACCACAGGAACTGCACAGTGCCATCATGGATATTCCCAGTGAGGGGAGCACAGCAATGCCAGGGCTGGAGCACTGGTGTCCCCGTGCAGAGGGATCCAGCACAGTTTAATTCAAATATCCAAAGGGGTTTTGTGTGTGGGAAGCAGGACAGAGGCCCAGGTAGAGCTCACCAGTCGAGGCCAGAGCAGGAACTGGAGAGAGCAGAGCCACTCCTGCTACACACCAGGCCTGTCACCCAAACCTGAGGCTCTCTCTTCTCCTGACATTCCCAACAGGGGCTGAATCCCAGAGGAAATCCCCTCCAGAGGGCTGGATCCCATTCCAGTGCAAGCTGTCCTGTAGCAGTGTGCTTTTAAACTGAAAACCAAAACAGCCCCAAACAACCCAAAAGTTAAAGTTCTCTTATTTTCAGGCATTTCCTGGGCTCTGTCCCTGAGGCATGGATGGGACACATCAACACCCAAACACTGACTGGCAGGGACTGCAGACTGGGGGGGTTTGTGTGGAATGAGAGCTCCAACCCAACCCAATCCATGATTCTGACTGGGGAGGGAGGGATGAGAGCAGCAAGGAGCTTTGCCCTTTTTTTTTTTTTTTTTGATGATACTGAAGGTAAAAAAAGCTTCTCCTTCTGGCCTTTAGAATGCCACAGAAAAATGGAATATCCTGGGCTGGAAGGGGTCATGGATCCAACAAGGATCATGGATCCAGTCCCTGGGATACCCCAAAATCCCACCCTGGGTATCCCTGGGAGCAGTGTCCAAACACTCCTGGAGCCCTGGCAGCCTTGGGAATGTCACCATTCCCTGGGGACCCCCAGCACCCTTTGGGGGGAAGAACTTTCCCCCAAATCCCGAGCCTGCCCTGGCCCAGCCCCAGCCGTTCCCTGGGGCTGCTCCTGTCCCAGAGCAGAGCTCGGAGCTGTCCCTGCACTTCCCCTCGCAAGGATGTTGTTGATATCCTGAGGTCTCCCCTCACACTCCTCCTTTCTGCTCTGAATATAAAAGATTTGGATTCTCTAAACTCAAAACATGCTCCCCTCCGTGCTGCAGACTCGGTGTTGAATACCCACTCAGATCAAACACTGCTACCTGGAGGAATAAATTCCACCAGCATTAAACCATTAACTGCTACATCAGCACCTAAGGAGCCCATACTGCTTTTAATTCTGGATTCTTCACGCCCGATTGAAAGAGCAGACATTTGCCAAAGCTTTTTCACCGTACTGGAGTGACTGGGAGCACTGGGAGCTCCGGGCTGCTGCTCCCTGAAGTTTCTGTGGCAGCCAGATCCAAACAAAGGCTGCAACAGGAGCCAGCTGTTGACACTCTGCGTCACGAGCTGCATATTAAATGATTCATCAAATGCTGTGTCACAACCTGGAAAAAGTCCTTAAAACACGGGGCCCTCCTCTGTTCCTTTTGTTTTTAGCAGCAAAGAATATCTGGATAAACCCACGCTCGCTGGAACAGCCTTCCTTTGCAGAAACCACTCCCCTTTTAATGCAAATATTCCACCTAAATCGTTATTTATCAGGGAAAACGCCAGCCCCCAAGTTTCAGTAAATAGTACTGAAATAAATAAGCAAAAATTATTATTTACCCAGTGTAAAATTCAGTAAACGGGACCGAAATAAATAAATAAATAAATAGATAAAATTAAATGAAATGCACCCAGAACATTTTGGAAAAATGAAATAAAAGATGAGTAAATAATTTCCCTGGCTGCTGTGGAACGGCAAGGTGTTATTGTAACCTGCCTTGTATGCTCCGTGTAAAGCGCTGTAAATTATGATTTGAAATTATCATGTTAGATTAGGTTTTCTGCAGCTTAATATATTGTAATATAATATAATTGCTCAATGCAAATGAGCTCCTGCACAGCTCTGGCATGGGGCTGTGCTGGAGCTGAGCATTTTACACATTCCGGAGACGTGAGGGTTATTAAACAAATGATAACGGAGCTAAATTTAGTTGGGAGCCAGGATCCCGCCCGTGCATGGAGGTTACAGCGCCAGGAGGGGTCTGACACCAGCGCTGGGACACCTCCAGCAGCTCCACACACACCTGCCCAGGTGAGAGCTCCCTTCCCACCAGTGCCGCTCTGGTTAAAGCCAAGGAATGCTGTGAAGTCACTGATGTGGCTCCAGACCCCGACTGCCAAACGCCCTTTCCGAAATAAATCACCCGGAGCTGCTTGTGATAAATAAATAGAGAATAACTAGAGAATAACTAGAGAATAACTAGAGAATAAATACAGAATAAACAGAGAATAAATAGATAATTAATTGATAATAATTGGATAATAAATAGATAATAAATGAATAATTAATTGATAATTAGTTGATCATTAATTGATCATTAATTGATAATAAATGGAAATAAATTTATAATAAATAGATAATTAATAGATAATAAATTGATAATAAAGCACCCACACTGATCCCACAGAGGGAGGTTTGGGCTCATGGCACTCTGCCACCGCAGGGCCAAGGGGGGACATGGAGGTGACACAAGGGTTAAAAACAATCACGTGAGTCTCCACAGCCTCCAGAATCAGCCACGAAATCCTGGAATCCTTAGGGCTGGAAGGAGCCTCTGGATCAGCCAGTCCAGCCTACCCCCAAAAGGGCAGGGGACACAGAGCAGGGGACACAGGGGACACAGAGCAGGGGACACAGACACAGCCAGGTGTGTCACACAGACACATCCAGGTGTGTCACACAAACACAGCCAGGTGTGTCACACAAACACAGCCAGGTGGGTCACACAGTCACAGCCAGGTGTGTCACACAGCCACAGCCAGGTGTGTCACACGGACACAGCCAGCTGTGTCACACAGACACGGCCAGGTGTGTCACACAGTCACAGCCAGGTGTGTCACACAGACACAGCCAGGTGTGTCACACGGACACATCCCAGTGGGTCACACAGACACAGCCAGGTGTGTCACACAGACACAGCCAGGTGTGTCACACAAACACAGCCAGGTGTGTCACACGGACACAGCCAGGTGTGTCACACAAACACAGCCAGGTGTGTCACACAGTCACACCCAGGTGTGTCACACGGACACATCCCAGTGTGTCACACAGCCACAGCCAGGTGTGTCACACAGACGCACCCAGGTGTGTCACACAGTCACAGCCAGGTGTGTCACACAGACACACCCAGGTGTGTCACACAAACACAGCCAGGTGTGTCACACAGTCACACCCAGGTGTGTCACACAAACACAGCCAGGTGTGTCGGGATGTCCCCAGAGACAGAGCCTCCACGGCCGCTCTGGGCATCTGTTCCAGGGCTCTGCCACCCTCAGCAGGGAAGAACTTCTTGTGTTTTGTTTTATGAGCATCACTCCGTGTCCTGTCACTGGCACCGCGGGAGAGGCTCTGGCACCATCCTGTGCCAGCCCTTGGAGGTTTTTGTGCGGATTGATGAGATCCCCTCCCAGCCTCCCCTCCCCTGGATCCAGCCGCCCCTCGTGCCCCTGACCCTGTGACCCCCCCAACAGGCAAAGCTTTCCCTCCTCATTTCCATCCACGAGGCACGAAAAACAAGAGTTGCTGGTAGATGTGCCAGGAGAATGCACTTCCTAAATAATACATTGGCTTGTAAATTGTCCATCCGACTGTAAATTCCAGAAGAAAAATTAAAATGTGTTTCTTCAGCCCGTGCTGGCTCCTCACGGCGGCATCCCCGCGTCCCCCCAAAAGCACGGGCACTGATGGGCTGGGTCCAGAGCAGGAAAAACCTGCTCCAAAGCAATTCATTATTAATGCCAGAATATTCTTGCTAAACAGTTCTGATTATTTCACAAGAAAGAGGTCAAGGTATTGGAGAAAGGGATTTAATCAAATAAACTCTCAATCTCTCTCCAAATAGCATTTTCATCCGGCTGCATGTAAATTCATCAGCTGACTCGCCTCCCAATGCCCAGGCAAGGTTAATCTGCTATGACTGTTAAAACTTCTCGGGGACGCCTTTGGAATAACGATTTCCACCGGGATGAGCCGTGCCACTCACCCCAAACTCTTTCCTCACCCTGGTCCTCAAAGTTTGGCCCAGCCCTCCATGTCTCTGCTAGCAGAGCTGGAGCTGAACCCCCTCTTGGGCTCTATTTTGGAGACCCCACAAAGAAATCCTTGTTTCTGCTCAGCTCTGGGTTTTGATGGCCAGCAGCAGCTCGTTCCAAGGTGCCCCACAGAGAATATCCCGCCCTGGGCAGAGGAGGAGTCGTGGATTTTCAGGGATATTTCCAGGGATGTTTCCTACATCACCAAAGCACTCGTGCTGGGAAACAAAGCAGTGTGGGCAGAGACAGAGAGGAAATGGAATTTCTCTGGTATTCTGAATTCAATATTGCCCTGCTTTGCTTAAATAAGGAGCCGAGGAATTTATCCCAGCCGTATCCCAAGGTGAATTTCGTGGCAAACACTAATAATCCCTCCTGGCCACTCTGCACTTATTAGGCAAACCCTGCCTCCTAGCACTGTAAATCTACGTGTGTTTTTAAAAAGGATCTTTGTGAACTTGGTGTTTAAACACAGGATTATGATATAGCTGTAAACTGCACATTCGGTCAGACATGGAGAACTGCAATTTTGGGGCTTGTTTTAAAAAAAAAAGAAAAAATTTAAAAAAAAAAAATCCCCAATGCCTTTTGATCCGGAGCTAAAAAGGAAACTGAAACAGCAGGCAGGCAGGATTATTCTCACCCCCATTTTTTGCTCTCTCCACTCTAAGCCTGGCCGCGGGTTCTGCATTTGGTGGAATATTCTGTAGATGTCTCAGCAGAGCCAGGTCGGGTTTATGAGGAGATGCTCCCGGGAGCCCCAGCGTGGCACAGAGGAGCTGCCCCAGCCTCCCACGGGCACAGGTGGCCCAGGCTGCCCACAGCCCCCAGGCAAGCCCAGGCACACCTTCCCCTAATTTTATTTCTCCTAAGTGGCCACTGTAATTTATCACCCAAACCCCCCACGCCCTGTTGCCTGGAGAAGCCTCAGACAAGATTCCCTGCTGGAAATCCGGGAGGATTCCTGCAAATCCACGCTCTCCATCCCTCGCCAGGGAGGCAGCAGCTGCAGACCCTGCCTGAGCCGGGGAGGAGGTGTTGTGATGCCGCTGCTCCGTGCCCCCCGTGCTCCCCGCACCTCTCTGCAAGCTCAGACACCATTTTACATGAGGATGCTTTCTAAAAAGCCCGGTGTAACTGTCTAATTAAGAGCGGAGTGATTGGCTGGTTCATGGACTCTGTGACAGTTCTGACAAATACACATATTGGCACAGCCCTAACCTCACTTCACAGTTTGCAACACAAAGATGGTATTTCCAGAAATGTGCAGAACACTCTGATACAAAGCTTCACCTTGTCTAGTGCTATTCCATTTAATTTTTTATTAACTGCCTGAACATATGCCATTCTAGGAGAGGGTAATAGTTACAAAATGTCAGCAGAAACATTTAAACTGCTCAAATGTAAATGATTTTATAAATTTGTAATGAAAGGTAATTGTCATGTGGGAAAAGTAACAGAAAAACAGATATGTGTAAATGTAAAACTGGCGAAAAATACGTCTGACTGGTCGAAGGCAGCAAAATCTAAGTGTGTTTTAATGACCACTGTAAGAAGTATTTAAATAAAATTAGCTTCATAAGCAGAAAATGTGAATTCTATAATATTTTATTTTCTAACATTAGCAAAGTTCATAATAATGAAAAGACCTCATGGAACTTTAATGCGCCCAAATTCATTAAACAGCGGGACATTAAGATTCCTCACCTCATTTTAAAAAACAAATAAATCAAGTCAGATAACATAAATACAAAGCCGGCGCCGGCGGAGCCCGGCTTTAAAAGACCAATATTGGAGCGCGCTGGGTTTCTTTACTTTCCGCTAAAATGAGAAACAATTTGGTGATTAATCCCTTCAGCGATGCCGTGCTGGGTCAGTGCTCCCCGAGATGTCAGCCACGAGAAGACTCGGGCGCAGAGAGAGGGGAGTTTTGTTGTTTTTTTTTTTATTTTTTGTTTTTATTTTTTTTTTTATTATTATTATTATTTTTTTTATTTTCCCCTCAGCCACCACCACCACCACCACCACCACCGCACGAGAAGAGCGAACCACCTCGCAGCCAGGTTTGCGGGCAACCATCTTTAAATGCTTGAGCTGCTCTGCGTGGCCATGACAAGATTTGCAATTGCCCACGTTTGTTTACACGCCATCGCCCCACGTAGACATCAGGCGGCCGTGGCGTGGTGACCCCGGGGTAGCGGCTGTCGCTGCCGATCGAGCCCCCCGCCCGCCCCGGCTGCTCCAACACGCAGCAAAATGAGCAGAAGCTTGTCAGGGGAGGTTTGAGACTTTTTGAGGCTGACAGACGCCGGGCAAACGCGTGCCGGGGAGAGGAGGAGGCGCCGGCTGTGTGGGGATGGAGAGCACTGGGGTGGAGGCCGTGTATGGAGCCCTGCGAAGGCCTCGCTTCCCATCCCTGGATCAGGGGAAAAATGAAAAAAAAAAACCACCCAAATTATCACTCATTTTATTTTATTGTTTTCTGACATCCACCCCTGACAGCAGTGGGGTGGAGGCCATGTAGGAGCCCCGTGAAGGCCTCGCTTCCCATCCCTGGATCAGGGAAAATATTAAAAAAAAAAACCAAATTATCACTCATTTTATTTTATTGTTTTCCTATGTTCACCCCTGACAGCACCCCATGAAGGCCTCGCTTCCCATTCCTGGATCAGGGAAAAACTAAAAAAAACCAAATTATCACTCAGTTTTATGTTATTGTTTTCCTACGTCTACCCCTGACATCAGTGGGGTGGAGGCCATGTATGGAGCCCTGTGAAGGCCTCGCTTCCCATCCCTGGATCAGGGAAAATATTTAAAAAAAACCCAAATTATCACTCATTTTATTTTATTGTTTTCCTATGTTCACCCCTGACAGCACCCCATGAAGGCCTCGCTTCCCATTCCTGGATTAGGGAAAAATGAAAAAAAACCCCAAATTATCACTGAGTTTTATGTTATTGTTTTCCTACAGCACCTCATGAAGGCCTTGCTTCCCATTCCTGGATCAGGGGAAAAATGAAAAAAAAACCACCCCAAATTATCACTCATTTTGTTTTATTGTTTTCTGACATCTGCCCCTGACATCAGTGGGGTGGAGGCCATGTATGGAGTCCTGTGAAGGCCTCGCTTCCCATTCCTGGATCAGGGAAAATATTAAAAAAAACCCCAAATTATCACTCATTTTATTTTATTGTTTTCCTATGTTCACCCCTGACAGCACCCCATGAAGGCCTCGCTTCCCACTCCTGGGTCAGGGAAATATAAAAACCAAATTACCACTCAGTTTAATTTTTATTGTTTTCCTACGTCCACCCCTGACAGCAGTGGGGTGGAGGCCATGTACAGAGCCCCGTGAAGGCCTCGCTTCCCATCCCTGGATCAGGGAAAAAAGTAAAAAAAAACCCAACAAATTATCACTCATTTTATTTTATTGTTTTCCTGCATCCACCTCTGACAGCACCCCATGAAGGCCTCACTTCCCATTCCTGGATTAGGGAAAAAAATTTAAAAACCCCAAATTATCACTCATTTTATTTCATTGTTTTCCTACATCCACCCCTGACAGCAGTGGGATGGAGGCCATGTACAGAGCCCCGTGAAGGCCTCACTTCCCATCCCTGGATCAGGGAAAAAGTTAAAAAAAAAACAAATTATCACTCAGCTTTATGTTATTGTTTTCCTACAGCACCCCATGAAGGCCTTGCTTCCCACTCCTGGATCAGGGGAAAAATGAAAAAAAAACCCAAATTACCACTCATTTTATTTTATTGTTTTCTGACATCTGCCCCTGACAGCAGTGGGGTGGAGGCCATGTATGGAGTCCTGTGAAGGCCTCGCTTCCCATCCCTGGATCAGGGAAAAAATGAAAAAAAACCCCAAATTATCACTCATTTTATTTCATTGTTTTCCTACATCCACCCCTGACAGCAGTGGGATGGAGGCCATGTACGGAGCCCTGTGAAGGCCTCGCTTCCCATCCCTGGATCAGGGAAAAAAGTAAAAAAAAAACCCAACAAATTATCACTCATTTTATTTTATTGTTTTCCTGCATCCACCTCTGACAGCACCCCATGAAGGCCTCACTTCCCATTCCTGGATTAGGGAAAAAACCACAAAAAACCCCAAATTATCACTCATTTTATTTCATTGTTTTCCTACATCCACCCCTGACAGCAGTGGGATGGAGGCCATGTGCAGAGCCCCATGAAGGCCTCACTTCCCATCCCTGGATCAGGGGAAAAAATAAAAAGAACCAAATTATCACTCATTTTATTTTATTGTTTTCCTACAGCACCTCATGAAGGCCTCACTTCCTATCCCTGGATCAGGGAAAAAAATTTTAAAAAACCCCAAATTATCCCTCAGTTTTATGTTATTGTTTTCCTACAGCGCCTCATGAAGGCCTCGCTTCCCATTCCTGGATCAGGGCAAAAAAATCCAAACAAACCAAATTATCACTCAGCTTTGTTTCTATTGTTTTCCTACCTCCACCCCTGACAGGAGTGGGATGGATCCCATGAGTGGCACCCCATGAAGGCCTCACTTCCCATCCCTGAATTGGGGAAAAAAAACAACCCAAATTACCACTCAGTTTTATTTTCATTGTTTTCCTACCTCCATCCCTGACAGGAGTGGCAAAGCATGGCACCCCATGAAAGCCTCACTTCCCACCTTTGGATCAAGGGAAAAAAAACCAAAAAAAAAAACCAAAAAACCAAATTACCACTCAGTTTTATTGTTTTCCTCCATCCTCCCCTACGTAAGCCTGGCCACACAGGACGAGCCTGTGAGTGAGGAAGGAGTGGGATGGGAATCCATGGCTGGGGGCAGGACGGGCTCTGTGCAGCCCGTGCAGGATGCACAGGTTACCTGGTACCTGCAGCCCACGTCACAGCTCACCTGCCACCCCCTGCCCCCGGCAGCCAGAGCCCAGCTCGTTTCTTTAAGGGCTTTGGCAAATAAACGAAAGAAAAACGCTCGTTTGTTTCGGAATCGGGAGCCCGGGGAGGCTAACGCGGTAAATAGGGGAAATTTACCATCCGTAATGGGAACATTTTTAAATAAAACCACCTAATATGTTTAGTAATCTACACCAATGTAATTTTATTAGCTATTCAGTGCAGTTCTTACATCAAACAGCCTCAGAAGCCCCAGGATCATTTTATATTCACTGGAAGACAGAAAGAAATCCAAAACCTAGTTAAATAAATTGTTCATTTATTCCTTTCCTTTTATGCACCAAGATCTACATGTGGTCATTAATTATAAAGAGACTATTATAGCACCATATTTTCATTCAATACGATGTCCTGGTATATATCAAAGAAGTCCCATAATTAAAACAGAAGGGCCACAATGACAATTAAAATTACAATCTATATGGGGAAAGAAAGTACAGTTCTGCAATTTTTCACCCTGTCACTGTCAGCACCGGGGGATATTCCAGTCACGTCTCTTGTAAAGCAGCCTAAATTCTTCTTCACCAATGCAACCTCAAAAGCATTATCAGCACCTAAGCAAAAGCCTATGCAAGTATAATTTAATACCAAGCCACAGTTTGCAAGTAATAGCGTATAAAGTGATATTTAAGTGGTGTTTTAAGCACACTTCTGATGGCTACAGCCGCCTTTTACTGGTAAATGCGTTTTCCTTTGAGTAGTGATTATGAGTCCTGGGTGAAGAGGTCCTGTGTGCAGGTCTGCCTGTAAGCCTTACTTCCAGCTGCCAATCTTTACTTCACAGTGAAGAAAAAGCCACACAGCACCTTGTTCTTACTCTTGTAGGCTGTCATCCCCTGAGCCTGATAACTGCAAAATCATTTCCACATAACACTTTCCTGCTTCTGCCTCTTAAACCTGGAGACCTACACAATGTGCACGCACCCGCACCGCCGGCACCCGGCCCCCCAGCGCCGCCGCTGCTCCGGCCTCTCCCCCCAGCCTATTTTTAACACTTATCCCAGTAAATATCTGCATTAATGGAGTGCGGGGCCCTGCCGCAGCAATGTGTGTTTGCTACAATTTATTGTCTATAAAAGTCAGGAGCGGTGAGTTATTACGGCTAAAACTGTGTTTTTCTTTATAATAACTCCGAACCGAGCACTCACATATGAAGCATGCAATGGAGATGGAGAAGGTTTTGTATAATAAAACGGTGACATGGTCATTTTTCCCCAGTTTTGCATTACACAGACACACTCATGCATGGTGCTTTTTAAATTCTTATTATATGGGAGGTCAGGAGGTCGAATGTCAGAAAGTACTGTTAATTTCACGGGGTTAGGGGAAAGTAAATTCACAGGGAATACAGATCACTTAGCACAGAAAAGCAGCTCCTCTGAAGTTTGGGCTTACATTTGTTAACCATATCCTTCAGCTGACGAACCATTGAGACCGGGGTGACACCGTGGGCCCCGCTGTAATGGTTTGACACGCCGTGGGGACGGCAGGACGCGGGGCTGGAGCCGCCGGAGCCCCGCAGGCTCCAGGCAGCCGGAACCGAGCGGAGCGTGCTGCCATTTGGGCTGGGTGCTGCCGGCATCGCACGGCAAAGCGCCGAGAGATGGCTTTAAAGTTCAACCTGACAAGGAATGGGAAATATATTCCTGTCTCCGTTCGGCGGGAAGGGAGAATCCTGCAGCTTCCCAGAGTCCTCTCAAAGCGTTTCCCAATTTATCACCCGGGCTGAAGGAGGGGACGGGCACGGGGGCTTGGGTTTGCTGTAGGATGCTCTGATGGTTCATCTTTTCTCTATTTTTTTGCTGCTGATGTTTCAGGGTTTGGTTTGGGGTTTTTTTGTTTTTTTTTTCTCCCCCTCTCAGTGGCGAAATAAAATTGTGGGAAGCAGAGGAAAATCGAGAGGATCTTGATTTTACAAATAACAGGGGAGTGGTGATAAAACACGCTGATGGAGCTGCTCTTTTGCCAAGACAAATTCAGAAGCTACTTTTCTTTCATTAAAAAAAAAAAAGCCATTTGCTTGATAACATCCACCGTCTTCACATGCCATTTAAAGTAATAAACAATTTAAAAATGCAAGGGTATCTTCAATCAAAGGTGTTAAAGACATTGCCATTGTCTCTACTGGAAGTCCAACTCAAGAGTGCTGTAAGGCCCACGCTCTACAGCCACGTGTGACGTGCAAGAAAGGGAAAAATCCAATAAAACAAACCAGAACCCCCCCCCCCCTAAATTTACTCCAATCACCATTTCAGGAGACTGACAGGATTATTCCCAGTGAGGAATGTGCCAGGCCCACCCTGGGCTGGGTTTCTGCCTCGGTGTCTTTTGCAAGATTCCTCCGAGTCAAAAGCGAGCCCAGGCTCAGCTGCCCCCTCGTAATTAGATTTTAATGAGTCAGGCTGGGTGTTTGTGTTTTGGCAGCGGGTTAATGGTGTTAACATTTCCCTGCTCACAACTGGCCCCGGCAGGGCAGAGCTGCCGCCTGAACTTCCCCTCTGGAGCCGGGCAGGAGCTGGGATGGGCATTGCCCAAACCCTGCTCCAGCTCCAGGGGCTGCAGAGGGGCTGGGGGAGCATTTCCAACCCCTGGGCCCGGTGGGTTTGGGGTTTTCCTGAGTGTGGGAAGCCCAGCACCATCCCCCTCTGCCAAAAAAAAAAAATCCACTCCCTGAACTCAGGCAGGCAGGGAACAACAAACATACTTATATTATATAGCACATCTATATTTTATTAAAGATGCTTTAGTAACTTTGCAGTGGTGTGTCTCACTAGCTGCCTCCTATAATTAAAAACTTTTCCCTCCAATCCCCTTTCCTGCGAGGAGCCTGTTGCCTGAAGATTTAATCCTTCATTACCAGTTAAAACAAAATCACCAATTAGGCACATGAACACGTCTGTATTAATCTCATTAAGGTGATGGCACCAAATAAATTGGAACTATTTTTGTGCTTTTACTGTGTTCCTATGGCTTTATCAGGCCCTGTGGTCATATACAAAGACCTTGCAGCTCAGTCATTTAGAGTCATTCGGTTGTGGACTAAATGTGGCATTACCATCTATGGCTGAAAATTGCTTTCAGCTTTTAAACTGCACTGACTAGTCTGTAGTTAATCTTAGATCATTCACTTGCAAAATTAAATGAGCCAGAACGATGGTCGTCTTTTTTTTTTTTTTCTTTTTTTTTTTCTTTTTCTTTTTCTTTTCTTTTTTTTTTGTAAAATAATACATCACAAAACACTTATTTGCCCTGCCCAAAAGAGAGATCAAATTCATTTAAAATCCCATAAACCAGAGTTGTGAATTTTTAATTTTATTTAGGAGCACAGGAATAGAGGGGGAGCTATCTTTGCACAGCACATCATGGCTATAAATTTACATATGGAACATAGTTTGATGCCTAACCAACCTTTAATCTACCTTTGATGTATACTCCTCCTTCAGTAGGCGTCACGTGAGACACCTTATTAATGCAAATGTAAGAAGGATTGTTTGGGATCTCTGATGTAATTAGCCATAAACCACGTTTAAAAGGAAAGGAGGAAGAAAAGCACTTCCTTTGTCACCGCGGCTGAGCGCAGAGGCGCACGTGGAGATGGAGATCACAGAATCCAAGAATCTTTCCGGCTAAAAAAAGACCTTTAAGGCCACCAAGTCCAAGTCAGCGATGTTTCAAAAAGAGCTGCAGCCATGAACCCGCGGCAGGGCCCTTGTGCCCGACCCTCCTGCTTTCCCTGAGCCCGGATTATCCCCCCGGCTCTGCCACTGTTCCAGCAGCAAAAAAACAAAAGTGAAGCTCAGCCTGCTTAGTTCTTAACTTCCCAAACAGCACAAGTCAGGAAACAATTAATTCCTGATCCTGCCGCCGGTGAAACCAATGACAGTTTTGCATTTTAAATTAATATTCAGGCCACCTTCTCTAAGTTCCCCTCAGAGCCTGCTTTTGCCCTGCTGGACCACCACGGCTGCTGTCTCCACTTGGCACTGTTATTAGTGTAATTATTATTATTATTATTATTATTATTATTATTATTATTATTATTATTATCATTCCTGCGCTGCAAATACCAGCCGGCCATAAGGACAGGGCTGGCAGGGGCTCTGTGGGCTGGCACAGCTCTCGGGGTGGGCTGGAGAAGGGGCTGAAGGTGCCCAGGGGGGCTCCCCCAGCTCCTGGGTGCCGGGGTGGGGGTCGGGCTGAGGCTCCTGTGGCAGAGAAAGGCACGGAATGAATGAATGAATGAATAAATGAAACAAGGAATAAATAAATAAATAAACGGAATAAATAAATGGAACAAGGCACGGGCCAAGCAGCCGGGGATGGTGCCGATGGCAGCGGGGTGTGCACAGCCCGGGCCGCTGCCGGGACTGGATTCCCGAGGGGAATTTTCCGAGGGATGGATAACGCCCAGTTCATCCCTCGGGGGGATCCCAGCTCTCCCAGCTTGGACACAGAACCGAGCAGGGCTGGATTCCCGAGGGGAATTTTCCGAGGGGTGGATAACGCCCAGCTCATCCCTCCGGGGGGATCCCAGCGCTCCCAGCCCGGGCACGGAACCGAGCGGGGCTGGCTCTGCTGCTCTGCTGCTTTTACCTCTGGTTTGGCCCCAAATCCCGATTTTTCCCGGAGCTCCGCGCTCGCTCCGTGCCACAGCCGGGGCTGGCAGGAGCGGGGGAAGGCAGAAAGGAAAACCCAACCGAACCGCGTTTGTTCCATCGCAGCGCTCGGCACTTCTGCCACAAAGTTTCCCGGCGGTAAAACCGGGCAGAACCGAGCCGGGCAGAACCGGGCAGAGCCCAGAACCGGGCCGAGATGGGCAGGACCAGGCAGAGCCGGGCAGAACGGGGTAAAGCCGGGTAGAACCGGGCCAAGCCGGGCAGGACAGCAGAACGGGGCCGAGCCGGGCAGAACCGAGTAGAACTGGGCAGAACCGGGCACAACCGAGCCGGGCAGAACCGGGCAGAACCGGGCCAAGAAGAACCGAGCCAGGGAGAACCAGGCAGAACCGGGTACAACCGAACCGGGCAGAACCGAGCTAAGCAGAACTGAACCGGGCAGAACGGGGTAGAACTGGGCAGAACCGGGCAGAACGGGGCAAAACCGAGCCGAACTGAACCGAACCGGGCAGGACCGGGCAGGACCGGGCAGGACCGGGCAGAACCGGGCAGGACCGGGCAGAACCGGGCAGGACCGGGCGCTCCCGGCTCGCCGCCGCTGCAGCCGCCGCCTTTGTGGGATGCGGCTCCGTCTCCGCCCGCATCTGAGCCCGCGCTGCCGAGCCCGGCTCCGCAGCGAGCACCGGCAAACAAATATTGAGAATATATCTCTCAGTAATCTGTAATAGTGATTCCCGCCCCTCCCCGCCGAGAAATCAAAGTTTACTCCAATCACTCTCTCGCAGGAAGGATATCTAGAGATGATAAATTTTTATGCGCGTGGAAAAATATTCCAAGGTAAAGCTGCTATTCTCATAAAAATATATTTAGCCGGTGGTTTTTGCTCTTCAGAAAAAAATCTGCGTATTTTGTTTATTCTGGAAAATAGTCTTTATTTTTTTTTTTTTAATAGCCTGAACCAAATAATTTCTCATTTTTACAGGCTTCACTTCACTTTTCTCACAGTGAATAAATTGCAACTTATTTCCATGAAATTCACAGATGACACAGATCTTTATTTTGCATAAAGGCATAGAGAAGTGTCTAATATCTTCAATATTCATCCGCTAAGTGGACATTTGCATTGGGTTAGCAGGGAGAAGGAGCCCCGGCCCTCCCGCGGTGACAGCTGTACGGAGGGATGACATCTGACAGCTGTGACAGTGCTGACGGGAGGCTGGGATGGCTCCCGCATCCCTGATCCAATTACGGCACACATCCCTCTGACAGGGCCGGCAGCCGCTCCCGCCCGGGAGGACAGTATTGATCTCTTGTCAGAGCCCCGCGCTCCGCTGCCCGAGCCGCGGCAGCGCCGGCAGCCGCCGGGGGCCGGCCCGGACTGCGGCTACAGAGGGGTGGGCAGCGGGGCTGGCACCGTGCCAGGCTGACGTGGCATGGGGACACACGGCTGTGACATCCCAAAATGGCATGGGGACACAGGGCTGTGCCAGGCTGACATGGCATGGGGACACAGGGCTGTGACATCCTAAAATGGCATGGGGACACAGGGCTGTGACATCCCAAAATGGCATGGGGACACAGGGCTGTGACATCCTGACATGATATAGGGACACACGGCTGTGACATCCTAAAATGGCATGGGGACACAGGGCTGTGACATCCTGACATGGCATGGGGACACCTGGCCATGCCACCATGCCCTGATATAGGGACACACAGCTGTGCCACCCTGACGTGGTATAGGGACACAGGGCTGTGCCACCCTGACATGGCATGGGGACACACGGCTGTGACATCCCAAAATGGCATGGGGACACAGGGCTGTGCCACCCTGACATGGCATGGGGACACAGGGCTGTGACACCCTGACATGCCATGGGGACACAGGGCTGTGACATCCTGTCCTGGTATGGGGACACCTGGCAGCTGCAGTGGGATGGGCAGCAGGGCCGGGCCAGAGCTCCGGGGCTGGCACCATGTCACCATGTCCTGCTATGGGGACACCTGGCCCTGCCACAGTGCCACCCAACTGTGTCACCTGCCCTAGTGTGGGGACACCTGGCAGTGCCACTCTGCCACCCAGCTCTGCCACCTGCCCTGGCACAGGGAAAGGCCACCAGGGCAGTGACAGCAGCCCAGAGCTGGCAGTGGCCGCTGCCAAAAACGCCAGAACCCAAAACCACAGCGGGAGCCTGGGGAGCTCTGCCCTGCTCCTGCTGCTCTGCCATGGGCAGTGCCAGGTACGGAGCCTGGGCCTCATCATCATCATCATCATCATCATCATCATCATCATCATCATCATCATCGTCATCATCATCATCGTCATCATCATCATCCTCATCATCTTCATCCTCATCATCTTCATCCTCATCCTCCTCATCCTCCTCATCCTCCTCATCCTCCTCATCCTCCTCATCCTCCCACAGCCCAGGTCCTGCAGCACTGAGCCCAAACCCTTCACGAATCATTCCCTGCCCAGAGACACCAGGAACAAACCAGCCCCCACCACCCTGCATTTCACACCACCCTGTCAATACAAACTATTTTTAATGGTTTTTAAACTATTTTCCATAAAACAAGTTTTTGGGGTCATCACGTTATTTAGAAGTTTCCGTAAGATCTCTAATAGTCCAAAGCAGAATTATTTTTGAAGAGCCTCCCCACGGCACTGCTTTCTCCACAGAACGCTCCAACAACGCCTGTTCCAGCACCCTCCCATATTCCAGAGGCAGCAGAGATGGGGATTTCCCTCTGCTGCCAAGGACCAGGCAGGGAAGAGCAGAACAGAGGAGACCCCGGAGCGCGTGGACACCTCAAAACATTCTGACAAAACCAGAGGTGAGAGCAGAAAAACTCCCTGCGAGCAACAGGGAACCCTCCCAGGTCAGGGACAAAGGGGACACAAACACGGCACAGGACGGGCTGGAATTCCTCAGGAGCATCAGCAAATCCCAAAACCAAACCCTTTTCCCCAAGATCCCCGTCCTGGCCGGGCGGTTCCCTCCCTGCCTGGCGGTTCTATCTCCGTGTGCCAGGGCAGAGCCGTGCCAGCTCCGGGGGTGATTTCAGTGTCACCGCAGCAGCCCCGCGCTGCCAGCTAGATGTCATTATAAACAAAGTTATTGATTACCTCCCTCCGGCTGCGCTGGAACCTGCACACAAACTGCGACTTGCTCCCGTGCTATAATTTTATTGATCAGAGCAATCCAGCTGCCAGCGTTTGCTGGAGAGTAAAAAAAAAAAAAAAAAAAAAAAAAAAAAAAATAATAATAATAATAAAAAAAATCCCCACCCCAACCTGGCTACATGTTGCCTTTGCCCACACATGAAATAAAACACAATTTTTAAGGCTGAAAGACAATTTTTATTTTTTTTTTCCCTCTTCCATAATGCTTTGAAAATAAAACAAGTATTTCCTCTCTTTCAACAAAGCATTCCAGTCTGCCAGCTTTGGGATGAGACTGCAACCATCTCCCAATACTCCGTGTCCAATTCTCAACGTTTCACTTTAAAAAACAAAATAAAATTATCAGTTCTAGTTCATTAAGTTCAGGGCTCCCTGGAAAGCCAGGTGTGCTTCCAGGAAGGCACAAGGTGTTCATTCCCACCTTCCCACACTTTGGCCACTGCTTCAAACCCAGACACTTGGTTACAGTCACTCAAATGCAGATTTGATGATGGACACTCAAATGCCAGCGTTGCTCCATGAAGGTTTTTGGGTCCATGCCCCAGCCAGGCTGTTCCAGGGAATTCTGTGAGGTTGGAGCTGGGGGGGAATTTGGGATCTGCTCCAGGGAACAGGGACAGGAGGAGAGGGAATGGCCCAGGGCAGGGCAGGGTGGGCAGCAGCAGGAATTTCCCCATGGAAAGGGGGCTCAGGGATTGGGACTGTTCCAGGCTTGGAGTCCCCATCCCTGGAGTGTCCCAGGAATGAAACCAGGGCTCCCTTGGGGTGGAGATGCCCGAGATGAGCCCAAATCTGAGCCCAAATCTGAGCCCAAATCTGAGCCCTGAGCCCAAATCTGAGCCCAAATCAGAGCCCAAATCTGAGCCCACCTTCCCCTGGCTCTCCCCACCACCATCACCCCTTCCCCACCAATTCTCTCCTCCTCAGGAGCAGCACAAACCACAGAGCTGCCCCACAAATCCACCAAACAAAGTTTTTTCTGAGAATAAAAGCTCATTGACTCCCGAGAGCGACGCTCACTGCCAGGATAAACCCCTGAGAAACGCACAAATGGAGGGGACATGGAAAACTCTGCTCAGTGCTCATCAGGAAGGATGGCAAAATGTGCAGGCAGGAATTTAAAAAGCAAATTTCAATGGCTTGAAATGTGTTTGGAAATGCAGTTCACACCTCGCAGGCGAAGCAGTCGGGGCTTCTTGTCGTTGTTTGGGTTTTGGTGGGTGGTTTTGATTTTTTTTCTGACACGGTTTGACTCAAAACAAAACTATTTCAAGGTAGAAATTGTTGCTTTAGCAGCCTCCCAGAAGGAGTGGGATCTGAGTCCTGCTCGTCAGCAATGCTGAGCAGAGCTGCTGGAATATCACATGAAATGGGAAAAAAAACCAACAAAAAAAAAAAACCTCTAGAGTTTTCTTTGGTATTTTCTTAAATAAAAATAAGAATTAAGCTTTACACCTGAGTTACTGAAGTGTCACCTAAGGCAGAAGTGCCACACATTCAGTCCTGGGGATGAGAACAGAGAAATTAGGGAGAGCACAAGAGGCCAAACCCTGGCTCTGTATAAATCAACAGAACCATTGCACTGAAGGTTTTACCTCGAATTGGATTTTGATTTGATTTGAATTTTCGGACTGCTGGAGCTCTCCTGGGCAGGGAAGCCCCTCAGGTGACAGCAGAGCAGCAGCTTTGGGGGTAATGCTCCAGATCCATGATCCACACCCTCCCTGCTACTCTTCATCTCCAGAGGAAAAGCTGGATAAAAAAACTGAATAATTCCATTTAAAGGCAGCAAGAAGAGCAGCAGTGGTTACAGGTGGGCTCACTGAGGAAGAGGGGGGAGAAGCATCTCCAGGAGCACATGCAGGCTTTAGTGCACCTCATTAATTCGGCCTGGATTGCAGATACTCTTTGATTGTGATACTCTTTAATGGCAATTCTTAATTGTTGGCATTAAAAAATCTGCTGAGCTGAGCAGAGAGCCCAGCCCTGGCTCAGACTTTCCTTCCCCTTCTCAAGAAGGAAGCAGAACGGGCACGGTGGCTTTAATCACCTCTCTGAGGAAGCAGAGCTCAGTCCCAGGTGCCAGCAGAAAGGTTAGGGGTGTAAATCCTGCCAAAGAGGCAGCTCAGGAATTCCAGGGCAGCTCAGGTCTCGGGGCTTGGGAGAATCCAGGGAGGAAGAGGAGTCCTGTCCTGGAAAAAGGGAGGAGGCTGACACAGACGGGCTCTGGCAGCGCCTGGAATTCTGTGCTGGGCTCTGGAAACCCAGCCCAGCGATCTGAGCACGTCGGGAGGAGCCCAGCTACAATCCCTGGGCCGGGGGAGGGCAGGACGGACAGAGCAGGAATTTCCCCATGGAAAGGAGGTTCAGGGATTGGAAGTGCCCAAGGGGGTTTGGATTCCCATCCCTGGAGTGTCCCAGGAATTCCTGGAGGTGGAGCTCGGTGTGAATGGAAATCCCTGTGGGAATTGTGCAGTGAGGTGGGAACACGGAATTGGGTGAATCCCAGGAGGAATTCAGGAACTGGAACCTCTGTGTGTGTGGGGACAGCAGCAGGAATTTCCCCATGGAAAGGGTGGGCAGGGATTGGGAGTGCCCAGGGGGATTGGGATCCCCAGGGCTGCTGCCATGGTGTGGATCCAGGAGGAGAGACTCGGATCCGTGTGGGAATTCCCTGACAGGAGGGGACAGCCGGGGGGATTTGGGATCTTATCCCAGGGAACAGGGACAGGGCTCAGGGGAGCTCAGGGTGGACAGAGCAGGAATTTCCCCATGGAAAGGGGGCTCAGGGATTGGAAGTGCCCAGGGGGGTTTGGATCCCCATCCCTGGAGTGTCCCAGGAATTCCTGGAGGTGCCACTCAGAGCTCTGGGGTCAGGGTGGGATTTGGCCTCAGAGAGCTTTTCCAAGCTCAGGGATCCTGGGATTGGGATCCCCGGGACCCCAGAGCAGTGTGGGAAAGCCAGGACACCTCCCTGGGCAGGTCCAGCTGTGGCTGCAGCATCCAGGGGCTGCTCAGCCCAGGTTCCATCCACGACATCACCCTGGACTTGAGAAATTGGGAGTTATAAACCAGTGTATGAACACCTCGGGTCTGAATTAATCTGCAAAGTTTGTTAGAAATGAGGGTCAGGACTTGAATTGGCAGCAATTAGAATCATTGATATTTTCATGGTATCAGCCTCCTGTTCCTGATTATCAACTTCCATGGTGCTGACACCTCAAAATTTGGCCCCTCTGACCCTGCTTGGGTTCAGCTGTGGATTCTGTAATGTTGAGAATATGTTTCTGCATTACTTTTTGCAAGCCAGAGAAAATTTGTTCAAGAAAACATCACGGAAAGAAAATATATATGCAGAAATATATATTTTTTACATATTTTAATTGATTATTGTAGCCAAGTAAAATACTGATTGGGATTCTGCCTCCTCCAACCTTTGCCTCCAACACTTAATGCAATTTATTAATGGTGTTCTGACCTATGGAGGAGCTAACTGGGAGATCAACTTCCAGCACAAACTCCTGGGAATGAGCTTGCCAATATTCAGCTTTTATGAAAGCAAGGCCAGAGGGCTGATCTGGCAGTGGGGGGCCTGGGAGGAAGGACCATTCCCTGGGATGCCTTCAAACAGGAAGCTGGGATGGTCAGGGGAGGAAAATCCAAGAAATCTTTGGTTAAAGAGATCCTTTGATACTTCTGCCAGCACAGAAAAAAATCTGTCCTTATTCACTACAGACAAATCCTGCAGATCCACAGGCTCTGAACAGCAGAACTCACAGAAATCCCAGAACAGAGGGAGCAGGGATGGGCAGGGATTCATCTCAGGGATTCACACACACACAGGAGCCAACTCCTTCCTGACCCCCCAAATACCTGCAGACACCACAGGATCCCGGAGCAGCTCAGGCTGGAAGGGTCCTCTGGAGATCACCTGGTCCAACCCCAAACTGGGCTGAAATCAGAACTGGAAAATGGACTGAAAACCCAAAAACGGAGCCTGACTTTAGTCCAGCCCAGCAGAACGGCGGATAACAAAACCCGGCCCAGTTTGGTGGAAAACAAAACCCACCCCAGCCCTTCCATGGTTTGTCTCTCCAGGATGGAGGGTTTGCTCCTGTGGAACAGTTTCCCCCACCCAGCCCCACCTCCCAAATTAAACCCAGCCCAGAGTTTGCATCCCTGCTGATGCTCCTGGCCAGGGTTTTCCAGGGAATGCTGAGGGAATGCAGAGCCACAGGCACCTCAGGGAACCCCAGACCTTTCCCCTGAGGGCAACTGTGTGGTTTCTGTCCACACCGATTTTCCCCCTGGCCTAAAAATTAAAACACACGGGAAGGAAAAAACAAAACAAAACAAAACAAAACAAACCCCAAAACAGAGCCACAGAGGAAGTGGGAATTTTCCATCCTCTGGATGCACAGTGAAATGATGGAATGGTATAACCTTATTTTTTCTGGCTCATACACCTCAACTCTGACCTTCCTGAAAACCAGGACCTCCTGGGTAATATGGTAATTTAATGTGAGTGCTTATATGCTGATTTCTGTGGAGTGGGCTGGCTTGGTGAAATACGACGTGGTTTACTTTTAAATAGAGCTCAGCTGAGACCTCAAAGGGAACTGGAAACAGGCTTCCAATGGAGAGAGATAAATGCCTAATTTACTGTCCCACTTAATCCCGAGCTTTTTCCTTAAGTCATTATCTCCCATCCCTCATTATTGTGGCAGCACAGCCATGAAAGACACGTGCAGTGAGACCATGATTGGAGCACTTCTGTTTACAGTGGCCACAATTTATCATTAAAACAACTGCAAAGCTCAGCCACGAAGGGAAATATTAAAAATAAATAGGATAAAGCCTGGAAGTGCCTGTTCCAGCTCAGAGGTGCCATTACCTGGAGAATCCCACACACAAGTGCAGAATCTGGGGAATGCTGCAGAAATGTGGGGTTTGGAGAAGATGAGGAGCAAGTGGAGCATCAAACACTCCAGCATCCTTTTCTTCTGGTTCGGATTTTTAATATTCCAGGCAAGGAAAGCCACAGAACCTCTGGGGATGGTGCCACCCCCCAGTGCTGCTCCCTGAGGAGCTCCAGTGAGCTGCTGCCGAGGCAGCTGGAACCTCACCTCCAGAATTCCAGAATTCTTCATTTTGGAATGATCAAATCCAAGCTGTGCCCAATCCCCACCTTGTCCCAGAGCTCTGGGTGTCACCTCCAGGAATTCCTGGGACACTCCAGGGATGGGGATCCAAACCCCCCTGGGCACTTCCAATCCCTGAGCCCCCTTTCCATGGGGAAATTCCTGCTCTGTCCACCCTGAGCTCCCCTGAGCCCTGTCCCTGTTCCCTGGGATAAGATCCCAAATCCCCCCGGCTGTGCCCTCCTGTCAGGGAATTCCAGAGAGGGAAAAGATCCCTCGGGATCCTCCTTTGCTGCAGCCTGAGCCCCTTCCCATTTCCCTCAGGAATTCTCCAGCCCCTTCCCATTTCCCTCAGGAATTCTCCAGCCCTTTCCCATTTCCCTCAGGAATTCTCCAGCCCCTTTCCCATTTCCCTCGGGAATTCTCCAGCCCCTTCCCAGCTCCGTTCTCTCCCCTGGCCACTCTCCAGCCCCTCAGGGTCCCTCCTGTCCCCAGCAGTGCCAGCACAGGGGACAGTCACTCCCAAGGGCACTGGAGCCTCTGGACAATGGGGTGAGGCTGCATTAAACCCCTGGGATTCTCCACCCCTCTCCCTCTTTCCCCTGCCCCTCCAAAGGGAACAATTCCCTTTTGGCATTAAAGGGAAGCCCGGCCAGAGGAGGAGCTCCTGTGTCCCAACATTCCAAGTGGGCACAAGAATTAAAATCATCTCAAAGAAAACAAAAATTAAAAAAATGAAAACCAGCTGGGAGTTTGGATCACCTCAGGGCCACAGTAACCGGGCTGGGATGTGATTCCATTCGGGATTCATCGAGGACAGGGACATTTCATTTCAGCCTCTCCCTCACTGCAGATCTTCCCTCAGCACAACCTCATTTCCATCCCAGAAATTCCATCGCTTTGCACGCTTCAGAGGAGGGGGAAAAAAAAATTTTAAAAATGCACAACTTTGTCACCAAGTGGCTTTTGAAGGTGTGGGGTTTGGAGGCTGGGAGTGTTTGAGCCCTGGGAAATGTCTGGGATTGCCCCCACGCTGCGGGAGGAGCTCCCTGGGATCAGCAGCCCTGCTCCGGGACGGCACGGGATGAAGAGGCGAAGGAGGCCGCTCATTATTGCACCTTCCCCGTTAATTATTGCCCTGTATCCGTTCCACTCCCGCTGTCACATCGGTGCTTCCAGGGCTACTCCTCGGCGCGCTCGCAGCAGATGTTGCAGGGAAGTGGAGTGTAAATATTTATGGGTTAAAAGGAGAGGCTCTGGAATCTGAAGATGTCTCCTGGCACTTCCCGGGCTGCCTCAGCCCATCCTTCTCCGTGGGCTTGTTTTGGAGACAGACAAACGCTTTTCATGTACGTGAACCAACTGCCACTTGCAAACTCGGCTTCTCCAGCTCCAAACACCAAATATTTAACACATGCCGAGCTAGAACACCAAATATTGTTTTCCTGAAAGAGTTCTGCTCTTTATTTCCTGACAAGTCTGGCATTTCCTTCACTCCTCTCCTGCTTTTCGCACAATGCAGGCGCTTGGCACCTTCCAAAATCGGCCCCAAAACGCCCGAGCTGGGAGAGCGGGAACCAAAAATCTCCGAGCGGGTCTCGCACTTGGCAGCCCTGGCTGGAGAATTTCAGGTGGTGAAATCCTAACCCAACACGAGAATTCTTCCTGCTGACATCAGAGAGGAGAAATCCCAGCCTGCTGAGAGATCTGAAATTCCTGAAATTCCTGCCTGGGAGGGTGAAGAGGGGCTGGGATGGAATTCCCAGATTTGCTGTGGCTGCCCCTGGATCCCCGGCAGTGTCCCAGGCCAGGCTGGACATTGGGGTTTGGAACATCCTGGGACAGTGGAAAATGTCCCTGCCCGGGTTTAAGGTCCCTTCCCACCCACGATCCCACATAACAAACCTGCTGCACGGGCACGGAGGGAGAAAAGTTTCAAAGTTATGTAACAGTTAAAAAAAAAAAATGTACTGAAGTAGTTTACTTTAGTTCTAGCAAATATTTCAGTTCCAAAAAACCAGAGAAATCACTTCATAAAGCATTTTATTTTAGCTCATACTCTGTCTCGCTTCTCTCAGGTTTTCAGTGATTTGAGGAAAAAAAAAAACACAACAAAAACACGTTCACCCACTGACTTTACTCCTTGGGAAAACTGTGGTAGCTTTTTCTAATATCAGATTTCTAATGAATCCGGGAAAATCTTTAAGTCTCCTAAAATTAAAGCTCGAATTTGAATTTAGCTTAAATTTAAAATCCTAAAACTAGGCTTTTGTCAGAACAGTATATGAAGAGCATGCAAAGTGCAGAAAATGCATCCGAGCCTCCCTCTCCTGTTCTGCTCCACTTCCACTTGGAAAACTCAAAAACTTTAAACGGGGTGAGTTAATCTCTAAGACATCACAGCAGGAAAATGCAGGAAAATGCAGGAAAATGCAGTTATGCTTTTTTTTTTTTTCCTTTGAGAGAGAAGGAAAGCTGCAATCCCAGAAGCTGGAGCTGTTTCCCGTGTGCCAGGACGGGCACAAAGCAGATCTGTGGGCACGGGCAGCAGGGCAGGGGCTCCACCACTCTTCAGGTTTGTTATTGCAGGGGTTTCAAGGCACAAAATCTGCGATATTTGCACTCGGTGGCCTTCAGCTCCCAGAAAGAGGAAGGATGAGAGAGGCGTGGAGGGGCTGGGTGACATTTGCATTAATTACAGAACATTTCCAGAGTTCCTGGGCAGCTGCAAAGCTCTGAGGCTGAAACCTCCTCCAGCATCCAGCACCGTGCTGGCAGAAATCTTTTCACCGAGCTTCAGCTTTAAAACCATTCAAGATTTCCCATGGATAAGTCTGGGAAACCAAACTTTTTTGGTTTTTTTGGCCAAGTTTGGGAATCCCGAACATCCTGAGCATCCAAAGCAGAGCCTTGCTCCAACTCCTCATCCTCGAGTTCAGGGTTCTGCCCCTCCTTGGGCCATGACACCCCCAAGGCCACGCTGGCTCTGTGTGTGCAACAAGTGCAAATTCTCCCTCCAACAAACCCAACCCTATTGATCAGGTTTAATTATCCCCATTTCTCGATGTTTCTCCAGCTCCCGGGCTCAGGCGCGGCGGCGGCGGCGGCGCTGGGCAGTGATTAAATGAATAAATATCGGGCCATGGCTATAAATGACCTATCCTGGGGGACAAGGGCCATTATTCACCCAGCATAATGCACCTCAAGGAACGCCGCGGAATTAATCAGAGCCCTGCAAAGCCTGACATCTGAGCAGAGATTAAAAGAATCGGGGCTGTTTATCCTAAAAAAAGAGCACTTAGGGGAGGACGCGATAACAATTTTCAAGTGTGGCGACAGCTGTAGCAGAGACGGGAGGAAAATCAGTTTTTTATGCTTATGGTGGATTGGGGGGGGGGCGGAAAAAAAAGGAATTTAAATTTCCAAGAGGGAGCTACAGAGGAAAAATTTAAAAAAAAAAAAAAAAAAAAAAAAAAAAAGAAAGTGGGAGAGTTGAGCCCTGGATGAAGTTTGTTGGGAATTTCCAGCAGTGGGGAGTGGGGAATGTCCAGCCCAGCAGCAGGAGCTGCGCTGGGGGGCGGCCCCCACGACATCCCCCGGTGCTTTTGCAGCCAGGTTTTCCTGTGAGCCACACAGAAGCTCACTCCATTGGAGAGGAGTGGAATGTCTTGCTAATTGAATGTCAAAGCAATTAAAGTGGGTATAGACTTCTCTCAACATTATCTTGACTTGATAAAATAAAGTTGTTTTGACAACGCTCACTGACAATTCCTGATTTTCAAGCGCAGCGATTTTTCTCCAGGCAAGGCACGGAAAATGCTGAGACTTTGCAGTGAATCTTCCCAGGATATGCAGAACCATTATGCTCAGAATAAGCCTATTAGACAGAACTAATGGGCGATTTTCAAGGCATTGCCACGATCACAGCCACCTGTACCTGGAGCTCCTTCCCCTCCCACCTCTCCACAAACTGCACACAAAACTCTCCTGGTGCTCTAAACTGCTCACAAAATATTTCTGATGCCCCAAACTGCACAAAAAACACTCCTGGTGCTCCGAACTGCTCACAGAACTCTCCTGACCCCTAAACTGCTCACAAAATATTTCTGATGCCCCAAACTGCTCTCAGAACTCTCCTGGTGCTCCAAATTGTACACAGAACTCTCCTGATGCCCCAAACTGCTCACAAAATATTTCTGATGCCCCAAACTGCACAAAAAACCACTCCTGGTGCTCCAAACTGCTCACAGAAAAACTCCTGATGCCCCAAACTGCTCACAAAATATTTCTGATGCCCCAAACTGCTCTCAGAACTCTCCTGGTTCTCTTTGATGCTCGAGGTGCAGCCCTCAGGATGGAGCTGAGCACTGGGATTCAATCCCGTCCTCAGCTGTTCATGTTTCCCAGTCACTCGTATTTTAAGCAATGCGCATAAAGAGAGCAAAAATTAAAAATCCATCGATGGAATTTTGTCTCTGTTTCTTGCATTTTGTCCTTTCCCGTCGTGTCCTCTCCAGACCCATTTCAGCAATACAAACTCCAGCAATATAAAGCAAAAAGAGAAGAAACTCGTGGTGAAATTACTCCTCCTGATCCAGGAAAATGAGGAATTCCTGAGGATCCCACACCAGCTCAGCTTCATTCCCACTGGAATCCGTGACCAGGAGTTGAGCCGAGCTCAGCTCCAGCCATTCTCCTCCACAAACGGGATTTTGACGTGCAGGGAATTCCTGGACCCAATCCCTCATCCCATCACAAACCAGCCCAGCTGCCCTTTGAGCCGGGGGGTTCCAAGGGGGCACAATTGCAATCTCAGCATCCTTTGCCTCGGACAATTCCCCCGCAGCCCAGCGCTGCCCAGACCGCCAGGAGGGTTTTTAACACTCCCTGCAAACCAAAGGTGTTTGGATCCTCCAAACCTGCGCTCCCGAAGGCAGAAATGCCGAGGGTGAAGTGGAAATCTGAGAGCAGCCTTGTCAAAGAGGCACAAATCTGACACCAGGGGAGAAGTGTTTGGTAAATCACTCCTGAGTTTGGTAAATTGTGTCAGGTTGGGGCATTTATGAATTCTGTGAGCAATCTTTGACCTCTGTAAATTCCATTTCCAGAGCTCTGGGCTCACAGCTTTCCCCAGCACGGCCTGGGCAAGAGGGGAAAATCACCGCTTTTATTTATTTATTTATTTATTTATTTATTTATTTATTATTTTATTTTATTTTATTTTATTTTATTTTATTTTATTTTATTTTATTTTATTTTATTTTATTTTATTTTATTTATTTTTAATTTAACTTTTTAAAATATTTATTTATTTATTTATTTAATGTTATTTATTTACTTATTCTATTTATTCTATTTATTTATTTATTTATTATTTTTTATTTTTTATTTTTATTTTTTTCTTTTTTCTTTTTTATTTTTTATTTTTTATTTTTAATTTTTTTTAATTTTTTTATTTTATTTATTTATTTTAATTTTTAAATTTTATTTTTAAATTTAATTTTATTCTTTTCTTTTCTTTGCATCGGTGCTCTGCTAAAGGCACCGCTCTGGAACCGGGGCTGCTCCAGCGCCGGGAATGTCCCAGGCCAGGGCAGGAAATGTCCCCACCCGTGGCTGGGGTGGGATTTGGGGTCCCTTCCGCCACAAACCACTCTGGGATTGCCCAAATTCCCAATCCCAGCCCTGGCTCGGCTCCTGCCGCGCTCCTCCTCAGGCTCCCAGCGCAGCGCGGCGGGGAAGCCCCGAGGGCACCGGCGACACTCGGGGAGCTGGAAAACCCCGAAAGTGGGGATGGCACAGAGGGGCAGCGAGAGCAGGGACCCCCGGGGACATCCCCGGCTCTGCTGGGCTGGCAGTGCCACAGTGCCACCACCGGGGTGTCACCAGGGCCACCCACAGGGATGTCACCCACAGGAGTGTCACCCACAGGGATGTCACCCACAGGGATGTCACCCACAGAGATGCCACAGTGCCACCACTGGGATGTCACCAGGGTCACCCACAGGAGTGTCACCCACAGGAATGTCACCCACAGGGATGTCACCCACAGGGATGTCACCCACAGGGATGTCACCAATGTCACCCATAGGGATGTCACAGTGCCACCACAGGGATGTCACCCACAGGGATGTCACCAATATCACCCACAGGGATGTCACAGTGCCACCACAGGGATGTCACCCACAGGGATGTCACCAGTGTCGCCCACAAGGAATGCCACCAGTGCCACCCACAGAGAGTGTCACCAGTGTCACCCACAGGGATGTCATCAGTGCCACCCACAAAGATGCCACCACTGTCACCCACAGGGAGTGTCACAATGCCACTCAGAAGGATGCCACCAGTGTCACCCATAGGAATGTCACCAGTGCCACCACTGGGATGTCACCAATGCCACCCACAGGGAGTGTCACCACTGTCACCCACAGGGATGTCACCAGTGTCACCCATAGGGATGCCACAGTGCCACCACCGGGGTGTCACCAGGGCCACCCACAGGAGTGTCACCCACAGAGATGTCACCCACAGGGATGTCACCCACAGGGAGTGTCACCACTGTCACCCACAGGGATGTCACCAATGTCACCACAGGGATGTCACAGTGCCACCACCGGGGTGTCACCAGGGCCACCCACAGAGAATGCCACCAGTGTCACCCACAGGGATGTCACCAGTGTCACCCATAGGGATGTCACAGTGCCACCACCGGGGTGTCACCCACAGGGATGTCACCAATGTCGCCCACAAGGAATGCCACCAGTGCCACCCACAGGGATGTCATCAGTGTCACCCACAAAGATGCCACCACTGTCACCCACAGGGAGTGTCACAGTGTCACTCAGAAGGATGCCACCAGTGTCACCCACAAGAGTGTCACCCATAGGAATGTCACCAGTGTCACCCACAGGCAATGTCACCAGTGTCACCCATAGGAATGCCACCAGTGTCACCCACAGGGAGTGTCACCAGTGTCACCCATAGGGATGTCACCCACAGGCAGTGTCACCAATATCACCCACAGGGATGTCACCCACAGGGAATGTCACCCAGAGGGATGTCCCCAGTGTCACCCACAGGGAATGCTGTCAATGTCACCCACAGGGATGTCACCAGTGTCACCCACACAACCCTCAGCGTCTGGCAAAGAAAAAGAAAAGCTCGAGTGCGTTTGGAAAATGTGCTCAGAAACCAAATATTTGTTATTTTTTGTGTTAAAATGAGGCCACGCAGGGTCACTCACAGGATTCCTGCTTCTGTGCCTTGCACCAGGTATTGCTACACACCACCCAAGATTAAAAAAAAAAACAAAGCAAATAACAAAAAACACCAAAAAAACCCCCAAAAAACCCCAAAAAGCAATCAAAAACAAAAAAAAAAAAAATCAAAAACAAAACAAACAAACAAACAAACAAAAAGGAAGAAAATAAAAGAAAACCAAAAAGAACAAACAAAAAAACCCAACAAAATCACACCAAAAAACAAACCACTACAATTGGGTTTGGTTGGTTGGGTTTTTTTTTTGTTTTGCTGGGTTTTTTGGGTTTTGGGTGGGTTTTTTTGTTCTTTGTTTTTGGTTTGGTTTTGGTGGGGGTTTTTTTGTTTGTTTTTTGGTTTTGGTTTTGTTTTGTGGGGGTTTTTTTTGGGTTTTTTTGCTGTTTTTTTTTTTCTTTTGTTTTGTTTCTTTTGTTTGTTTTTGTTTTGTGGGTTTTTTTTTGTTTTTGGGGTTTTTTTGTTGTTTTTTTTCTTTTGTTTTGTTTCGTTTGTTTGTTTTTGTTTTGTGGGGTTTTTTGTTGTTTTGGGGTTTTTTTGTTGGTTTGGGTTTGTTGTTGGGTTTTTTTTTTGTTTATTTGGGGGTTTTTTTTGCTTTTTTTTTGGGGGTGGCACGAGAGGATCTTTGAGGACCCTTCCAGCCCAGACCATGATTCCCCCCTGAACTCAGCCCCCAAACCAGGAGTTCACACCCAGAACTCCTCCCTGCTGGAACCCCACCAGAGCAGGGCATTTTTACAAAAAAATCAGGCAGCAAATACAACAATAACATTGCAAAAAAAAAAAAAAAATCCAAAAAAATTAACTCATTTTAAGGAGAAAAAAAAAAATCTTCTTCTTGATGATGGCACACTTGTATTTATCCAAATTCATGATTCCCAAACTAAATTTATTCCTGGTTTTATCCAGCTCTGTGAGCACTCAGTGCTGAAATCTGGACTTTTTGGCCTCTCTCTGTTCCAGAATTCCCAAATTTCGAGGTGTTCCCACCCTGTCCTTGCCCAGGCTGTCCAAATCATTCCAGACACTCGGAGTTCATCCAACTTTTGCATTTCCAGGCTCCCACAAATCCAGAGCAGCTCGTGGGATATTAAAGGTGTTGGTCTGGACTTAGACCAGAGCAAACGAGACTCAGCCTGACCTTTTCTCTCCTTCCCTTCTCACCTCCTGATGGGTTTTTTTTAATAGAAAAGAGAAAATATTTGTAAAACCAAGGAAATCCCTCAAATACCATGTAAATTCCCCTTCTAATTTTCTCAGCTTCATTTTGAGACTCCTTAAAAAAAAAAAAAAAAAAAAAAAATTAAAAAAAAAATTAAAAAATTTAAACTGCAGAGAGGAAACTTCCAGCACTTTCCCCCTCGGTTTCTGATTTTCTGTGGCTTTCCCGAAATGCCCCACTCGGGGTTTGGGGTGGGGATTCTGCTTTGGGATCGTCCCTCGTGTCCCAGCCAAGCCCTTCCCTTCCCTTCCCTTCCCTTCCCTTCCCTTCCCTTCCCTTCCCTTCCCTTCCCACCTGAGCATTTCCCTCCGGGCTCCTTTTGCTCGCAGCTTCCCAGGATATTCAGCTCAAGAAAATATAAATTTAAAAAAAAAATTTGTTTGTATTTTTAATTTTTTATTTATTTGTATTTTTTTTTTGGTGGTTTTATTTTTTATTTTTATTTTTATTTTATTTGTTTGTAGTTTTATTTTTTACTTGTTTGTATTTTTATTTTTTATTTGTTTTTCTTTTTATTTTTTATTTGTATTTTTATTTTATATTTGTTTGTATTTTTTATTTTTTGGCGGTTTTATTTATTGTTTTTATTTTTATTTTTTATTTGTATTTTTATTTTATATTTGTATTTTTATTTTTATTTGTTTGTGGTTTTATTTTCTATTTGTTTGTATTTTTAAATTTTTTTGTGGTTTTATTTTTATTTGTTTGTGGTTTTATTTTTATTTGTATTTTTTGTTTGTTTTTATGTTTATTTGTATTTTTATTTTTTATCTGTTTGTGGTTTTGTTTTTATTTGTTTGTGGTTTTATTTTTTGTTTTTGTTTTATTTTCTATTTTTCTTTGTTTGTGGTTTTATTTTTATTTGTTTCATTTTTATTTGTTTTTCTTTTTATTTGTTTGTATTTTTATTTTTACTTTTATTTGTTTGTGGCTTTATTTTTAACTTGTTTTTATTTTTATTTTCAATTGTTTGTATTTTCATGTGTTTGTATTTTTATTTTTTATTTGCTTGCATTTATTTCTCTGTTTCCTCCATCCCCAACTCTGAATTTTAAACTCCCTCCTTTCCCAAAGCTCTCAGAGCTTCTTCCTTGACATTTCTCATCCCTGTCCTTAGGAGAGCACGAAGTGGATTAAAATTTCAGATCCATGGTGTCATTTATTAACAGGCCCAGCTCTCCTCTGAAATGAGTGAAATTAATGATAAAAAAACTTCAATTCTCTGCCTCCAACAAAGTCCTTCTGCTGGAATCAAAAATCCCATTTCCATTTGTGCCGTTTTTGGGGGCAGCAATCACAGCAGAGCAGAATTTCCAACTTTTGAGTCAGCAGCAGCACAAGCAAAGCTTTCACAAACTGCAAAAATTTCTCATCAAGGCTTCCCTACAGAGAAAAATAAATAAAAAAACCACGAATGAACACAGAGTCACGTATCAACAACCCGACAGGGCTGCAGAACTTTGGGAATAAAGGAGATTGTGGAAAAGGAGGCAGAGCAGAGTGACACGGAGCCACAGCCCTGCAGCAGCTCCAGGAACTCCGGGAATTCTGCTGGAACAGGAGAAAACTCCTCCATTCACAGGAGGGAAAAAAACAAAAAAAACCCAAAAAACAAACAAAAAAAACCCAAAAAATCCAAAACAAAAAACAAACAACAACAAAACAAAAATAATAATAATTAAAAAAACAACAGAAAAACCCCAACAACCAAAAAAATCCAAACAAACAAACAAACAAAAAACAAAAAGAACCCCCAAGAAACAAAAAAAAATCCAAACAAACCAACCAACAAAAAGACCCCCAAAACAACAACCCCCTCCAAAAAAAAAAAAAAAACAAACCCAAAAAACACAAAAAACCAAACCAAACCAAACCAACAACAAATAAAACAACAGGAAAAGCTGATCCTGAGTAGGGGGCTCCACATTTGTTCCTTTATAAGTTTGGGGGAAAACTTTCCTCATTTTGCAGTGGCAAAGCAGAAATTGGAGTCCTGAGCCCAGTTTTGCACTCCAAGTGTTTCTGCACCTCCTCCTAAAATCTGTGTCCGGCCAGGATTGGGGATGGAGAATGGCTTTTATTAAATGTTACATTTTCTGGGATATGTGCAATTGTTCGTCAGCATTAGGATAATTCTGTATTTTACCGCCTCTGCATCCATCACAAACCTTCTTCTCCCCCAGCAGGAACAATTAAAGGGAATTTGTGGCAGCGATCCCCATGAGAGGCTCACGGAGGAGTGAAAATCCCGGCACTGCCCGCGGAGCTGGCAGCGAAACCTCGGGAGACAAAAACGGCCCTCGAATAAATCCCTGGAACAGCCCTGGGTGCTCCAGCTCCGGCTCTGCACTGCCCTTCCAGAGCCATGTGCAAGAATGAAAAGGGAAAAAAAATAGATTTTCCTGTCCCTCAGAAGTGAAACCTCTTCCTTACCATGTCAGCTCCTCGGGAATTGTTGTCACAAAAGGGAAACTCGGGTTGGTTTCCACTCATTGTGTGCCCAGGCCAGCCTGGAACCCACGGTGCTGGTTCTGAGCTGCTCCTTTATTTCCTGCACGAGCAGGAGAGCAGGGAAAGGTTTCTCCTTCCTCACCAACCCTGCAGCCACGGGGAAAATCCAGAAATGCATGAGAGGGAAAAAATTCCTGCCCGGGACTCGGTGTGGGAATCCTTGGGGTCTCTGGGGTGCCTGCTCCAGCCCCAGAAACAGCCAGAGGTTCCAGCTGTGACACCGGGATGGGATGTGGGGAATGGTCCCGTTGTCACTGGGATGGGATGTGGGGAATGGTCCCATTGTCACTGGGATGGGATGTGGGAATGTTCCCGTTGTCACTGGGATGGGATGTGGGGAATGGTCCCGTTGTCACTGGGATGGGATGTGGGGAATGTTCCCATTGTCACTGGGATGGGATGTGGGGAATGGTCCCGTTGTCACTGGGATGGGATGTGGGGAATGGTCCCATTGTCACTGGGATGGGATGTGGGAATGTTCCCGTTGTCACTGGGATGGGATGTGGGGAATGTTCCCGTTGTCACTGGGATGGGATGTGGGGAATGTTCCCGTTGTCACTGGGATGGGATGTGGGGAATGCTCGATTTGTCACTGGGATGGGATGTGGGAATGTTCCCATTGTCACTGGGATGGGCTCTGTTCCAGCTGGCACAGGGAGGAGCAGGAGCCCGCTCTGAGCTCCAGCTGCCCGGGTTAAGAAAGATCTTTGGATGTAGAAGCTGGAGAAGGAATAGAAATGAAAGCAAGTTTTGATGCAGGAGACAAGAATTGCTGAGCCAGTTTTCCTGGGTAACCAAGGAGCCCAAGGCTGTGTCAGGGTGGGAGCTGGAAGGGTTTGCATGGCTCAGAGCAAAGGATAAACCCACCAAAAACACAAAATGTTTGTACCAAGAGAAAAGATTCCACAGGCAAACGAGAATTCCAATGCTGGAAGTAGAGAAAAGATCTCAGAATTTTCCACTGCAAGAAAACTGAAAAAACAACTTTGAGGCTTAAAGTGTCCCACAGGGCTGTTAGTGACTGGAGAACAGCACCGTGAATATGGAAATGTCAGCAGTTAGGACAGGCTGGAGGTGAGAGGAAAGGCGTGGATTGGTTGTTAGGGATTAAAAGAAAAGTCTGGAATGCATTGTAAGCACAACTGGAGGGGTTCAGATGATCCTACAGGTGTGGCTGACACCTGTGGGCTGGGCTCTGTCACCCCGGAGCCGGGAATGGCTGAACCCTCTGGATACAACAAACAGCATTTCAATTAATAAATAAATTGCTGAATCCTCTGGATACAACCAGCAGTATGTAAAATAATAAATATATTGCTGTATAATCTGGATACAACAAACAGCATTTTAATTAATGAATAAATTGCTGTATTATCTGGATACAATAAACAGCGTTTTAAGAGCCAGTCTGGAGTCCTGCATCACTTGTTTTGGCTCTTACAAGGAGGGAATTCTGCACTTCCTGTCCATACGAACGGGAATCCAGCAGCCTCATCACCTGCTTTCCCTTTTGAAGCCCAGAGCGATTCTTTTCCTGCCAAGCTCTCAGTTCCAGGGAAGCAGCAGCACGGCAGGGGCAGGGAATCAGCTGCAGCATCCCAGTGCAGGAGGAGCAGAGCAGCTGAGTTTCAAACCCCAAACAGCCCCAAAAAATCTTCACAAGTGGATCCAAAGAAATTCCCTTGGATTTACTCCCCCTTTGGCAATGCAAAATAGTGATAGCAGAACGACACGGCTTAATTTTATTGCTTTTTTAAATTCTAGAGCTATTTCTTCAATGGGCGGAGAATGAAATCTAAAATTAAAAAAGTTTAGTATAAAATTATACAATGAAAAGGAAATTGCCTTCAGAAGGGCAGGGCTTAAGCAGAGATTTTCCAGGCAGGTTCCAGGGGTGCTCCCAGGCCTGGATCCACCTTCTGGGTACCCTGAACTAAACACAGCCCCCAAAACAGGAGTTAAAACCCAGAGCTCCACGATTATGCACTGGTGGAACACCACCAGAGCAGAGGATTTTTACAAATCAGTCAGTAAATCAACTAATAATATTGAGAAAAAATATTAATTTTAAAAAAAATTAATTCGTTTTAATGAAAAAAAATCTTATTCTTAATGATGGTGCAGCTGTATTTATCCTGATTCATTCAGTGCTTTTGAATTCAAGGGGTGGATACAAAAACATGGAATTTTAACAGTGTGAGAAGCAGATGGATTGATAAATTTCTATTGAGAAAAGGAGAGTAAATCCCCGTTCTTGGGCACTTTGGTGAGTGCCTGCTGTCCCCAAAGTGTGTCAGGGAATACCCAATTATTTATAGCTGTGCACAACTAAAGGGGAAAAATCTCCCAAATAAATCGCCAAGAAGCAACAAAGAGCTCACCCAGCATTCCCAAAGCCTCGGGGACATTTCCAGCCTCAGGGAATCCCCAGCAGGACCCAGGGGCTGCTCCGAGGCAGAGGGAAGTGGATCCCTCCTCACACAGCCGGGATGAGCCTGGAGAAATCCCGGCAATTCCAGCGGCTCCTCTGAGCGATCCTGAGAGAGTGATGGGAGAGGGACACGGAGAAACGGGATATGGGGGGAAAGGGACATGGAGAAATGGGACATGGAGAAATGGGACATGGAGAAATGGGATATGGAGAAATGGGACATGGAGAAATGGGATATGGGGGGAAAGGGACATGGAGAAATGGGACATGGAGAAATGGGACATGGAGAAATGGGATATGGAGAAATGGGATATGGAGAAATGGGACATGGAGAAATGGGATATGGAGAAATGGGATATGGAGAAATGGGACATGGCATCCATGGAAAGGGGACACAGAGCCCATGGAAAGGAGACATGGAGCAAAAGGGAGACACCAAGCCCACAGAAAAGGGGACAAGGAGCAAAAGGAGATGTGGTGCCCATGGAAAGGGACACAGAGCAAAAGGGACATGGAGCAAAAGGGGACACGGAGCAAACAGGGACACGGGGCCCATGGAAAAGGGGACACGGAGCAAACAGGGACACGGGGCCCATGGAAAAGGGGACACGGAGCAAACAGGGACCCGGGGCCCATGGAAAAGGGGACACGGAGCAAACAGGGACCCGGGGCCCATGGAAAAGGGGACACGGAGCAAACAGGGACACGTCCCCGGGAGCGGAGGGAGCTGCAGAAGACGCGGGAGCCGCGCCCCCAGCCCGCTGCCAACGGCGCTCGCTGCCCCCATAACGTGGCAGGCAGCACAAACGGAGTAATTACCAGAATTTCATTTTCATTAACTAATAAACCCAGGAAAACAATTTGAGTATCTGAATGTCATTTTTCAAAGGAAAATAAACTGTAAACATTTGAATAACATCACAGCAGGGATAATATACCTAAGGAAACCTATTGAAATATGCTGGAGAATTCCTCCTCTTTCATCACATTAAAACTGCAATTGACTGTAAACCTCCTACCACTCTCCGCTGAGACTTTAATTGTAAAGATTCCTGTTACACATCATATTAGAATTTAGTTAAAATTGTAGAACACATTATTTCCAATCAGACAGCCAACCATCACTCACAAAGATTTTTAAAAAGGTGATTAATAATTCATCTCAGATAAGGAAAAGATCTATATTTATACCATCTTCTCAGCCACCATAAACTACCTGACAATTGTTCAGTAATGATGCCCAGTAAATTCTTTAAAATGGTAATTTGTCATTCTGTCACTTCATTTGTGACCTAAAATTCCTCACTTGAGGCATCATCAAATAAATTAATCACTTTCCAGGATCCATTTCTCTGTTCTGCACGTTATTATGCCCAGGCTCTCTTGTGTTTCTCTTCATTTACATATATTTAATGGCTCAGCAGTGGTTCACTATGGCACATAACGCACACATCTCATTACAGGTGAAATATTCTAACTGCCACTATCACTGGGAAAGAAAATAACTCTCCCAATTTAATTTTCCTGATGTAACAAAACCATGATTCTTCACTATGAAATGTTGATGCCATCCATCAGTCACAATCAATAAAATCATCATGGAAGTACGCCTTCTCCAGCATCATCCCCTCAGCCTGGGATTATTTGAGGGAGGTAATTAAACTCATAATATGTAATGAATGTAAATGAAGAAAAAAAACCCCGTGTTCTCCCTCTAACTACGCTTATTTTACTGCTTTGATTTAAAGTATTTTTACATCTCCCAATCTATGAAATACACAAAGCCCTGAAGGAAAGGCATCACAAGTACAGTGAGCATCAATCAATACATATAATGACTAATTAAAAAGGAACATATTTTAACATTAAAAACCCACCAAATGCTGTTATTTATCGATTTTTCATTTAAAATGATGCATTCCCCCTGGACTAATATATTTGCTGTCTTTCTGAAATATGGATTACAGGACACTAATTTTAGGTACTGTTGCTTTGCTAAAAAAAAAAAAAAAAAAACAAAAAAAAACCAAACCAAAAAACCATCCCAAAGTGATTTTGTGTGTCCCTCATCCCCCAGAAGCATTTAAAAAGCCCAGATACCCAGACATGCAAACTACTCCTGTGCTGGAGAGAAAACCTTAATCATTCCAGTCTCATCTCCGTGCCTGAGCTCATATAAGTCAAGAATGAAAACAGGCTCTTAGAAATGATAACTTTGAAAGAAGCCTACAAAAAAAAAAAAATATAATAATAATATGGGTTTAGAGCAGTGTTTTGCCATCAAGTGCAAAAAGGCATCATCTCTCTTGTAAATGTTCTCACAGTCCGGGTTTTCTTTAAAAGCACAATGAATGATGCTCCTCCTGTGGTGGGGGATGCAAAAGGGACCCAAAGTCCAAGTGGCCTCTCCATCCTGGAGCACAGAGGGGGGAGGATTTCCCTGGGAATGGGGAATGATCCCTGCCTGGTGCTCCAAGCCATTCCCTTCGGGGCTCATTCCATCAGCCCCCGCAGGGAATTGGGTCCCTCGCTCTGAGCACGGGGCAAAGGGGAGGGTGCAGAGTGTGGGACCTGGCTGAAGGGGATGCTGCCCTTCCTAATAAAGTTATTTTCCAACACTGAGCACTCTGCCCAACCCCTCAGACATGGGAGGTTTGCAAATCCAGCTCCATCCCTGCAGGAACCAGCCCTGCACAGCTCCTTGGGTCGGGGTGGAACAGGTGAAACACCTGGGAAGTGAAGTTCAGAAAGGCTGAGATAAAGCCTGGGAAAAGAGCACACACCAGGAAAGAATTCTTTGTGGTAACTATTAACTGGCTGTGCACAAAGCTTCTGCACCCCATACAGGAGCTGCAGGCGGGGGAGTTGGGGTTATAAACCCCCCACAGTATTTCAGGGGTTATTATAAAAAGCCCTAAAATGTGTATTTTTATTTTAAAGGCTATTTTCCAGCACAAAGGTGTGTCCAGAGATGTGGGGCACCCTCCCAAGCAGGGCTGGGGCATCACAGCCAGCAGGGATGGAGGGGTCCTTAGAGAGGGACAGCAAACAGCTGCACTCTGAAAAACCCCAGGCCTCAACCCCGCTATTTGGAGAATATTTCCATTTGTTTTCCAGGCTGTTCCTCCGTGCTGCTCTGCACCTTTGGCCAGAGGGAATGGGAATCCCACAACCCCAGAGAGCCTCGGCTTGGGAGGGACATTAAACCCCCCCCATCGCCCCCCTGGGCACGGCAGGGACAGTAATTAGTGCAATTAGCGCCCGGAGCACCGTGCCCTGTGCCGGGCAGCCCGGGGATGGGAGGGAAGGGATGGAATTGTCTCCCGTGAGCGACTCTGCTCTGCAGCTCTGTGCACTTCAGCATTTCCCTTCCCCGCCGTGCCCAGCGCCACCTGTGAGCCCCGAGAGCGGGGAAAAGGGGAAAACAGGGAGAAGGGAGGGAGCCAGGACCCCCAGAGCGGTGCCAGGCATGGAGCACCGCTGGCTTCCCGGGTAAATACAGAAATAAATAAATCAGCTCCTCCGTGTCCTTTCTCTGACAGAGATAACAGAATCACTGGATTCTCCCGGGCCACCTTGTTCCCATTAACCTCTTGCTGCTGGGACAGGGAGCGAGGTTCTCCAGGAGTTTATTGCCAGGAATGGGGAATTTCTCCAGGGAATTGTGTCCTGCAGCCTCCAGGATTATTGCATCTGTACACGGGCACAAACCCCAGCTCGCCACAGCTCCTCTGGGAACCTCCCCTCCCTCCCAGGGAAAACTTTTCCACATCATCCACCCACCCCAGCCCTGCTCTCTGCCCCTGGAGCCATTCCCGGGGTTATTCCCTTTTCTCCAGTAACTGCTGCTGTGTGACGCCAGGAGCAGCAGCTTCTCCTCACTGCCAGGATAAACTTGCTCCTAATGTCTTGTGAGGGGACCATGATTCATTTTTACTGCTCATGAGGCGGCTTTGTGAGGAATATTGTGGTTTATACGTGAAAAGTCTGTTACCTGCAGTATTTGTACTCCTTAAATTCTTTAATTCCTGCTGAGATCCCCGACAGATGCCAGAGTGCACGTGGGGGTGAAGATGTTGTGCAACAGGATCAGCATTAAAGTTCAGTCTGGCAACTCTGCTCTGCTGCTGGAAATGACTTTAACACCAATCAGGGCAGGTTATGAAATCATATTGTTTCGTATTTGGAATTAACACCAGCTTCTGTTTTAATTCTGATGAGTTTATTTTTTATGAGCATTTGCCCGGTGAGAACTTCAAATGTGCCAAAGGCAAAAGCAACCTGACACAATGAAATAAACAGTGGAGGATGTGAAGCCGAGCTGGGTCAAACGCAGTGGTGTGGGGTTCTGTGAGCCTGAGCTGCTCTGGGGTCCCACCCACCCCTTGCCACAGCCTGGCTCCTGTTAGCCACAGCTCCTGCCCCTCCAGAGCCACAATAGAACCCTCCAGCACACCCGTGCCCAGCACACACAGCCCTGGCTGTCTCCCAGACAGAAACGCCACCAACTCCTGCTGCTGCCCACGAAAGCTTCCAGTAAATCCCACCCCAACAGAGCTGGGTGGCAGCAGACACCAAACCCACTGGGATGGGCTCTGCTCCCAAACTGGGAGCTCAGGGAACAACCCCAGAGCTGGGCTGCAGCTGGGGGTGGTGAACCTGCAGTGTCCCTGTGGCAATGGGGCAACTGCACCACCTAATTCATGGCTTGTCTTCATTTTCTTCTGTCTTCACTCAGAGTCAGGATTAAAAACACAAAGGAGATGAATTTCTCGTGTTCAGGCTTGATTGTTTATTAAATCTTATCTGAAGTACAGAGAGTTCTGTAACACTTCCAGCCTCCAGCTAAAAGTGAGCAAAGTGGAGCTGGATCCAGCTGGGTACAAGGTCTCTAAAGCTGAACAGTCCAATAGAGAATTAACACCTCTGTTATTGATACTTTTGACCCAATAACCAAACCCCTGTGACCCTCAGTGCAGCACTGACTGTCCAACCAAAAACTGCTGCCTGAAACCATGGAGAAGAAGAGAGAACACAGAAAAAGAGACAACACCCAAAATTCTCCATCCTGTCCCACACCCATTACTGTATTATAAAAACCCCAAATTCCAAACCCTTCACCATGTGCAATCACACACTTCTATTTAATTACACATCTGTGATTTTAACTCCATCACTCCAATCTGGAAGCTTCTCCAAGGCCTCAGGTCCCAAGCAGTGTTCTCCTGGGGGTCAGACAGCACAGAAAGCTCAAAAATCCCAAATTTCTGGGATCCAATTTCTGGGATTCTGTGGCTCCTGGGGACAGTGACCAGGAGATCCATCCATCCATCCATCCATCCATCCATCCATCCATCCATCCATCCATCCATCCATCCATCCATCCCTGTATCCATCCCTGCATCCCTCCCTCCATCCCTGCATCCTCCAGGAGCTGCCCCTGGCAGGGCTGGCACAGCCCCAGCCCATCGATCTGCCTGACTGCTACATCTGTTCTGTGAGAAAACATACATTCTGCCTCCAGTACAATCACTGTAATTAAAAATTAACATGCATTAATTGTTGGAGCTGATGTAAACAGCTGATGTTCCACTTAGCCCTGTCTTCTGTACATATCATTAGGCAAAGCCAAATATTGTTAAGTAAACAGGCAACACTTACAAGAAGAAATAGAAAACTAATTCCAACTAAATAAATTGACAACCCCGTGCAAGCCATATTAAAAGAGTTGGGATAATTATTAGGCTACTGGACGAACAGAGGGAAAATCATGGAAGACACATTTAATTGTTTGAATCTCATCTCACTAAATGCATTTAGGCACAGTGTGAAACACAATTTAACTGGAATGTGCAGGCAGCTTTCTCCCAGGAGCAGGATGTGCAATATTACTGGGGGAATAAAAATATAAGTTGGAGCTTGATGTGCAGGTAAAACAAATAACTTCTGAAATGCAGCAATTTCTACCAACTGCTTCAGGAGCAGCTGCTCTCCTGAGAAATTCAGGCTGGTTATGCAATGCAAAAGGGTTTTTTTTTTTTTTTCTTCCTCAGCCACATGTGCAGAATCCCTGGCAGTGCCTGTGGGAGCTGCACGCAGCCACCAGGAGCAGAGCACGGTCCCGAGGAGTTCCTGCCCACTTTTCATCGCTGTTATTTAAATGTCAGAGCGGAGTCGTGGCTCCAATTTGTGCGCAGGGAGCAGCAGAGGCAGGCCCTGGGTGCTGCAGCCCCGAGCTGCTGGCTCAGATCTGGGGCTGGAGCTGCTTTGCCTGGGGGGTGGCAGCTGCTGCTGCCCCCGGGCTGCTCCTGCCCTGGGTGCCTGCACTGCCACTGCCAGCCCCGACCGTGCCAGGCTGCAGCTAAAGGGCACTCCCGGGGAAGGGAGCTCTGCAAACACGGCGGCAGCATCCTCGCTGTGCCCCCCTGCCAGCCCAGGGCTGTCTGTGTCACCCCAGGGCTGTCTGTGACACCCTGCCAGACCAGGGCTGCTGTGCCACCCCCAGGGCTGCTGTGACACCCTGCCACTACAGGACTGTCCATGCCACCCTAGGGCTGTCTGTGCCACCCCCAGGGCTGTCTGTGACACCCTGCCAATACAGGGCTGCCTGTGTCACCCCAAGGCTGCTCTGCCACTCCCAGAGTTATCTGTGTCACCCCAGGGCTGCTCTGCCATTCCAGGGCTGCTCTGTCACCCCAGGGCTGTCCATGCCACCCCAGGGCTGTCTGTGTCACTCCAGGGCTGCTGTGCCACCCTGCCACTACAGGGCTGCCTGTGTCACCCTATGGCACCCCAGGGCTGTCTGTGCTACCCCCAGGGCTGTCTGTGTCACCCCTGCCTGTGTCACCCCAGGGCTGTCTGTGTCATTCCCAGGGCTGCCTGTGTCACCCTAGAGCTGTTGTGCCACCTCCAGGGCTGTCTGTGTCACGTTGTCACCCCAAGGATGCTGTGTCACCCCAAGGCTGCTGTGCCACCCCAGGCTCCGTGCCAGGGACACCTCACATGGACACCTCACAGTCCCCAGGAGCAGCCACAAAGCGCCCAGGGGCTCAGGAACAGCACCCAGTGACACCAAACCCAGGGGCTCCACCACTCCACTGAGCCAGGAAACTTCAGCTTGGTCCGAAAAAATCAAAATTTGTTCATTTACAAAAATCAGCTCAGAGTGGAAATGCCATAAAGAGTTTTTTAATAGACAAATAGTGTTTGATGGTTCTGACTGAGGAATCCTGTTAATCCACTCCAGCATCATTTCCACACATTCCTGTCACAGGATTTTCTCTGCCACATCCATGGATCCAGGAATCCAACCCCACCTCATCCCCAAGCCACATATCCACGAGACCTGAGCTGTGCTGCTTTGGACAATTCCAAACCCCACAGCCATCCTCCTGTTTCCTTTGGGGTTTTTGGGTTTGATTTGGTTTTCCTGCCAGGAGTTGTGTGGATGTAAAAAAGCCCAACCACAGCCCAGGTTAAAGCTGCCCGAGGAGCTCGTTTGGCTGCACAACCCCAACAAATCCCATCAAATCCAGCATTTCCTCTCCCACCTCGGAATGGAAGGGGCAGAGGCAATCGGGGAATGTCCTGAACTGGGGGGCAGGCACGAGGATCATTGACAAGAAGGTTGGCTGAGGTTGGAAAGGTTCCTCACAGCTCCAGGAATGCTGGAATCGTGGGCCAGAACCCAGCCAGAGCAGCAGCTGGCACAGCTGGATGTTACCCACGTGCTCTTAGGAGCATTAAAGGAAGAGCTGGGGAATTCAGGAATTAATTGCGTGGAAAGCACACAGGGACAACATTCCCTAGGGATATTCCCAAAAGCCTTTGGTGCTGCCTCTCCCCAAATCCATCCATCAGCACAAAGAGCATCAATTAAAGTTCGAAAGGATGCACTTTGTGTGAGCAGCAGAAACAAAACGCTGCGAGCAGAGGATGGAGAATTTCCAACGCCACATTTCAGCCTTGCTGGTCAGTTCACATTTGACTTCCAGTGCCTGCTGCACAGCCTCAGATTTTAACCAAACCCCCCCGGTTTTGCAGTTTTCCAGCCCCACCAGCCCTCTCAGCTGAAGTTCCCTGCCCTGCAAGGTTCACAGCACTGCTCAGCTGTTTCATAACAATATCAGGCTCATGATGAACCAAATGAGTTCTGATTTGTGCTATTTAATGTCCTAATGGCTTGACTAGTTAGGTAGATAATTACACAGTATGATTTATCCAACCCATTTATAAATATTTATAATAATGGATAGATTAACCTTTGGGATTTCTATCCTGCAGTCCCTCGGTGAAGGGATCTCTCCATGGCAGCAGCAATGCCAGAGCCTGGGAGAGAGGAGTGGCATGGGGCCATGGGGACACAGGGACAGAAATGGGGCCATGGGGACACAGGGATGGGATTTTGGGGCCATGGGGACACAGGGATGGGGCTATAGGGACAGCAAGATGGAAATGGGGCCATGGGGACACAGGGATGGGATTTTGGGGCCATGGGGACAGCAGAGTGGCAATGGGGCCATGGGGTTTTGGGGGATACAGGGATGGAAATGGGGCCATGGGGACACAGGGACGGGTTCATGGGGCCAGTGGCCAACACCTCAGGCCAAGGGGCCCCCTGAGACCAGCACACCTCGTGCTCCCTGCTGGAGCTCTGGGGCACACTCTGCCATCTCCAACCCTATTTCCTTCTGCTGAATCAGGAAAAGGAGACCCTGGGGGCCCTGGGTACAACCCTGTGCCATGGGAGTGCCCAGAAGTGCTGCCAGCCCCCCAAAATCAGCACAGGAATGCCCAGCAGCAATGCCAGCCCCCCCAAACCAGCACAGGAGTGCCCAGCAGCAATGCCAGCCCCCCAAAAACAGCACAGGAATGCCCAGCAGCAATGCCAGCCCCCCAAAACCAGCACAGCAGTGCCCAGCAGCTCTGCCAGCCCCCCAAAAACAGCACAGCAGTGCCCAGCAGCAGTGCCAGCCCCCCAAACCAGCACAGCAGTGCCCAGCAGCAATGCCAGCCCCCCAAAAACTGCACAGCAGTGCCCAGCAGCAATGCCAGCCCCCCAAAACCAGCACAGCAGTGCCCAGCAGCAATGCCAGCCCCCCAAAACCAGCACAGCAGTGCCCAGCAGCAATGCCAGCCCCCCAGGAGCAGCAGCAGGCAGTCCTGTGCCAGCTGGGCTGGGTCCCTCGCTGCCAGCACAGGCGGGGGTGGCACGGTGGGCACAGGCCAGCGGGGCCCAGGCTGGCCCGGCGGGTGACACTGAGTCACCGGGCTCACAAGGGACACATTGTGGCACGGGAACGCCGACGCTGTGCCCTGGGGACAAAGGGACAGTGTGTGCTGGCCACAGGGGGGGGCGGCACCCCCCAAAACCACCACAGCTCCTCTCGGGCAGACAATCTGCCCAAAGCACACGGGGCACAAAGAAAGAAGGAGCCCACAGTGCCCTGGGAATGGCCTGGACTGGAGCCAAGGCTGGGCCTGCCCCAGCTCTGAGCACCGGGACAGAACAAACCCCCAGAATTGCAGCCCCTGTGTCCCAGCAGCCCAAAACGATCCCTGGTCCTTGGGCACGGTGGGAGTGTGCTGGGCTTTGCTCCACTCAGCAGTGATTTGTCACTAGTCCCTGTTTGTGCTCGGAGCCAGGATTATTAGAAAGGTGATGGAGAGGGTTTTCCATGTTCAGACCTGGATGTTTATTGGATCTGATCAGAAATTACAGGAAGTGTGACAGCACCTCCAGCTCCTCAAAGCACCCCAGAGACTGGATGGAAATCCACCCCAATATCCCAAAGATTGGATGGAAATCCACCCCAATATCCCAAAGACTGGATGGGAATCCACCCCAATATCCCAAAGATTGGATGGAAATCCACCCCAATATCCCAAAGATTGGATGGAAATCCACCCCAATATCCCAAAGATTGGATGGGAATCCACCCCAATATCCCAAATCTTGGATGGAAATCCACCCCAACCCCAAATCTTGGATCCTTCCCTTGGGACAGGATTCTCGTGCTGGGCTTGGATGTTTATTGGATCTGCTCAGAAATCACAGGAAGTGTGACAGCACCTCCAGCTCCTGGCTGGAAGTGGGAAAATGGCCCAGCTGAGGCTGCTCCAAGGCCTTTGAAAGCCAAACACACCAATAAAAGTTTAACCCCTCCATTATTGATCCTTTGGACCCAATCATGGATTCCCAGCACCCTTAGAGTGACATTGACCAGCCAAAGGTCACTGCCCGAGTTCTGGGAGGAAGAAGAAGAAGAACAAAGAAAAAGACACCACCCCAAATTCTCCATCCTGTCCCATCCCCACCCCTGTACTGTAAAAACCTCAAATTTAAACCCCAACACCCAGTGCAAACACACACCCCTGACCCACTGCACATTGGGGATTTCTCACTCATTATTCACATTTCCTAACTCATTATTCACATTTCCTAACTCATTATTCACATTTCCAAGCCTTCTCCAAGGTTCCAGCTCCAGAGCAGTGTTTTCCAGGGGGTCTGTGCCTGGAAGCACAGAAAGCTCCAAAATTCCTGGGATCCATCAGGGATCACCCATGAAAGTCAAGAGAGGCAACACAAGCCTTGGCATGAACAGGGGAAGATCATTCCTGATATCAAGAAAGTATTTTATTCTCATTATTACTCATTTTATACTCATTATTACTCATTTTATACTCGTTATTACTCATTTTATACTCATTATTGCTGTGCCCTACTATTTGGAACAGTATCATAGAAAATAGAAATAGAAATAGAAATAGAAATAGAATAGAATACAACAATGTCCAGCACTCTGCAGTGTCTCTCTTCACTCAAAAAGAGCATCACTGTGTTTTTAGATCATCAGAAGTCTGTTTATAGAAAACTACTCAGGTTTTAAAAAAAAAAAAAAAGTAGTGATATGAAAATAATAAATAGCAGGAATCCTCAGCGTTTTAATTTCTGGGATTTCCCTACAAGGCAAAAAATCACTTTCATTCTCTGAGACTGAGCTGTGGCACTTATCTCTTCTATTGACTGCTTAAACAGAAATTCACTGCATAAGCCATTAAATTAATTTTTAAAGAGTACAAGATTCAAAATCTTTTAAGATTTTTTTTTCCTTTATCAGAAAAATTTGACAGAATAAATGTGAGGCTTCAGAGCACGTATTTTCACATGAAAGTCTTCACATCTATTTAAAAAAAAAAACAACAAAATTCTTCTGTATCCCAGAACAACAGTGAAATATGAAATAGGGACCTCCCCCAGGAGGGAAATCCCGACTTTATGTGGGATAATTTCTGTGTTTGAAGCCAGGACTCGGCCACATCCACCCACGCCCATCACTGGCATTTGTGTGGAGCCAGAGCTGGGAAGGGAGGGGAGGAGGAAACCCAGGAATGTGGAGATCACTGGGGAATTATCAGGGATTGGTTCTGGAGCTTTGGGGTCTCTCAGAAGGGTCAGAGCAGAGGGATTGACAGAACGAGGGGAGCAGACCCACAGAGGCTCAGAGTGAACAGTGAATAAAAGATTTTCCTCCTTGCCAGGGTGGGGGTCCAGCAGCCCCTCCACACTGACAGAGAAGTGCACTGAAGGGGTTCTGTGCACGTGAAAAACCCAATTATGGTGTCAATGGGGTTCTGGGGTTTCCCCAAATCCTGCTGGAGAGATCACCTGTGCCCAGGTGAGCCAGACCTGCCCCTGAGGAAAGAGCCAGGCCTGGAATCAGCACCTGCACGGTTTGCTGCAGCCTCAGTTAAATGTGAAAACACTCGAGGGCAGTGACCTTGGTCTAGCACCACCCTGCTCCAGGCACAAGCTGAAATCCTTTCCTCGAGAATCACAGAGCACCCCGAGCTGGAAGGACCCACAGGATCACTGAGCCAACCCCTGCCCTGCACACACACCCCAAAATTCCCACCCTGGGCACCCCTGGGAGCAGTGCCCAAACCCTCCCGGAGCCCTGGCAGCTTTGGGAATGTCACCATTCCCTGGAGAGCCTGGGCAGTGCCAGCACCTTCAAATCCAGACCCTCAAGAGTTCGTAAGAAATGAAAACTCCTCTGCATTTTATTTGCCTGGCTATTGGCAGAGTTAAATAATTAACAGCAACCCCAACCACCGCAAAATCGGAAGAAATGAAGTCAAGTTTGTCAGGGGAACGGGTCCAGAACAGCACCAAGGAGGAGCAGCCAAAACTTCCTCACCAAATTCCAAACTCTGAGCAGCATCCAAAACCTTCCTCATGGAATTCCCAACCCTAAACAGCTGCCAAACTCTTCCTCACCAAATTCCCATCCCGAGCAGGGCACAGCCGTGTTGTCCCCTGTGCTGTCCCCTGTGTTGTCCCCTGTGTTGTCCCCTGTGCTGTCCCCTGTGTCCCCTGTGCTGTCCCCTGCTGCCATCTCTGCCCACCGGAGCTTTGCCAACCCTTCAATCCGTGCCCGGGATGCCGGGAGCGCTCCGGGATCCCGCGGATCTTTGGGATGGGTTGGGAATAGGAGCGAGGGCAGCTCCAGGCGTGGCACAGCCAAGCGGGGACACAGAGGCACAAAGGAGGGGCTGGGGACATCCTCCAGCTGTGCCACACATGTGCCAGCCCCGCTGCCTTGGTGCCCTCAGGAAAGAACGCAGAGAGGCGGCGGCAGCAGCCCGGGGACCCCGGGACAGTGCCATAAACCCCGCAGGGATGGCCCGGGACATCGGGGACATTGGGACAGTGCCATAAACCCCGCAGGGATGGCCCGGGACAGGGGGACATTGGGACAGTGCCATAAACCCCGCAGGGATGGCCCGGGACATGGGGTGGGGACACCGCTGTCACCCAGACCCTCAGCTGGCAGTGCCAGAGAGCAGCATCAGCCCCGAGGGACAAGGGAAGAGCAGCCACGGCTCCCAGAGAACAGACCGCACCTGTGGGCAGCAAACTGGGACAAAATCCACAGGAGAAAGATGAAAAACTGTCAGGGATGGAATGCACATCTCCACAACGACACAGAATCCTGCAATGGTTTGGGTGGGAAGGGACCTTAAAGCCACGGCAGGGACACCTCCCACTGTGCCAGGTGCTCCAAGCCCAGTGGGACTGGGGTCTGCCAGGGATCCAGGGGCAGCCACAGCAAATCTGGGAATTCCCAATTCCCAACATCCCATCCATCCCTGCCCTCTGGCACTGGGAGCCATTCCCTGTGTCCTGTCCCTCCATCCCTTGTCCCCAGTCCCTCCCCAGCTGCCAGGCTGTCCCTGGAGATCCTGGGCATTCCTCACTGCTGTCCTGGGCAGATGCTGGCCACAGTGCAAGAAAACCCAGCCCAAGGGGAGGATGTGGCACTGCCCCCTTCCCACGAGGACATCCCAACGTCCTGGGATTGTCACCGTGCCAGGGATCTGCGGGCACATCCCAAAATTAACAATATCCCACTTTGGTGCTCCTTGCTCTGGGCACTGAGCTCCCACTCGGGGTCCTGGCACAGAGGAGCCCAAGGGCTGAGGGACACCCCCGGCCTGCCAAAGGAAATAAATCCTGTAATACCCTCAAAATGTGACCAAATTCTCCACTAAAGCTGCAAATGAAACACACCATTCCCAGGACAAATAATTGCCTTTGTTTTCATCATTTTGTCTGTGCATCGCAGGAGGCTGGAGAACAGTGTGAGTTTTTCTGATCTATAATCAGACAGTTCATAAAAATCCTAATGGAAATGAAGATTTTGCTATTTGGAGTGGTCAAATTTCCATTTTCAAACACATCACATTTTAAAACCTAGGTTGGCATTTTGGTTTGCTGAGAGTTTTAGGATAATAGCAAATTACACAGAAAATCTACCAATTCTTTGTCAAGTGAACTATGCAAAAAGGAACCATTAGTTCATAGTTCACCTGTGAGATGGGAAGACATCCTGAATAATAATTTTTCCAGACTACGAAGGGCATTTATTCGCAAATAACGCTCCCAACTACAGAATTCCGACTGTCTGCAAACCCTCTGTGCTCGGGGCAGCTTTAAATTGATTTATTTTCCTTTACTGGGAGGAAATCCAACCATCCTGTGTGAGGTTGGCTTAGACCAAACACCAGCCAGGATTGGAGAATGGGATGAGCACTGGAGATCCCTGAGGCCAGCAGGTGTAGGAATCTCTGCCTTGGGATGGTCGGGACAAACTCAGGTGCTCTCTCTTTATTCTGGTTTTAAAGTTTTGCAGTTTATTTCGTAGGGTGTGGGTTTATATAAGGCCCTGCTGGGAACTGCAGCCACAGCTCAGAGCAGGAAGGAGAGAGGGATAAAATGAGAGTAAGAGAAGAGAGCTTAAGAGAGTAAGAACAAAAAGAGTAAGAGCATAAGAGAGTGATTTTCCCCTTTACAACACATTAAATCTTCTATGCTGAATATTCTAATTTCCACCAACCAATCTAGTACAAGATACAAATTCTTTAACACTTGCATGCAACCTATAGGAATCACCGTATCACCATGTTTTACTGCTTTTCTCATCTCTAAATTTTATCTGGGACCCTTCCTGCCATGCCTAGGGAGGATGTCTGTTTGATTTTTGGTATTTGCAGCAATCTAACTTTATCTAAACAAAGGGGCCTTCAGGCATTCAGTTGCTTTCAGCCACACAGTTGAAAATTGTTACCATCCCTATTTTCCATATTCTCAAAGTCTTTTGCTGGGCACTCGTATTTATAAAGTTTCCCTAATTCATCCTTCCCAACAAGCAGAGCCCGTGCTGGCAATGGGAGCTTCTCCCATCCTCTCATCCTGCTAACCCAGAGCAGGAGCCTGGGACAGATCCTGGGGTCCCCTCCTGCTCTGGATATTCCACGATCAGGATGATCACAGTTATCAGAGTGCAGATTTCACTCAGCTCTCCTCCCTTTCCCACCTCCCCTCTGAGCTTTGCCAGGACTCTGCTTTCCTCCTGCTGAGGCTGAAAAACTCCCAACCGAGTGAAAGCAGAAAAGGTTTTTATCCTGTGCTGAATTAAACTCTGTAGCAGTGAGGAGACTCCCAGGCCAGAGCTTTGGGTCCTGTTATTTAGGAAATGCAAACTCTACCTAGAGCAGGCTCAGAAGGAAAGCTCTGGAAGCCTGGTGAAGTGAATTATTCCACTTTTCCTCCTCCCCAGCAACAGTGCCCGAGGCACAGCCCAAACACAGAACTGTCTGTGCCTGCCTCTTTGAAGGAGCACAGAAGGAATCCCACGGGGGATCTGCTGCATTTGTCACAGCCCTGGGACAGAGCCAGCTGTAAAGACATTTATTGTGGCTTTTGGGAGCTCCAGTGATCTGGGATGGGATGTTTGTAACAAAACTCTGCATTCCTGTAGGGCAGGGGCTGGCAGGGAGCTTTGACTCACTTTGCTGGGAGTTCGGGTGTAAAACAGGAGAGCGTTTCTGTTCTCTGCAGTCTGTGGGGGTTGTCTGAGGGCACACCACGGGGATTCTGCACATTTGCCATTTGTTTGGGAGGAAAATCCCACGGATCATTTCCCTGTGGGTCTCCTCAAGCACCCAGAGGTCGCCAGCCCTGCCCGGGTGTCCTTGGGGATGCAGAACAATCTCCCCTGGAAAATCCCTCCAGGACCACGGAGTCCAAGCATTCCCAGCACTGCCCCGTGTCCCCAGGGCCACATCCACGGGGCTGGGAAATCCCTCCAGGGATGGCAACTCCAGCCCTACCTGGGCAGCCCATTCAGGGAAGGAATTTTCCCTGATCTCCAACCTCTAAACCTCCCCTGGCACAACCTGAGCCGTTTCCTCTTGTCCTGCCCGTTGTTTTTGGGGAGAAGGGAATGAGGTGCTCGCCCACAGAGCTTGGAGAACTCCACCTCCCTCACTGCACTACAGCTCTCAGAAATCCGAGTTCACACACAAGTGTAAGCCCAGGGAATGACAGCACAAACCACAGAATTCAGCTCTTTATTTCTGCCCCTCCCCTTAGACTGTGCTCAAAATATTCTGTAGCAGTGAAAACAGCCAGCAAAGCTCCCAGGCCTCAGGCTGGGGGGCAGGAGAGGCTCCAAACAACAATTCTGACCAATTCAGACCAATTCTGACCAATCCTGACCAATTCTGACCAATTCTGGCCAATTCTGACCAATTCTGATCAATTCTGGCCAATTCTGGCCAATTCTGACCAATTCTGGCCAATTCTGACCAATTCTGACCAATTCTGACCAATTCTGGCCAGTTCTGACCACCAGACCTGGGGAGGTGTTTTACCAAAGGCACAGATTGCAGATTAATTACTGATTAATTACCGATTAATTAGATAACCTTCCCCCTGCAGTGCAAACCCTCCTGAGCAAAGGCCAATCCAGAGCAGTTTCACACCTGCCTGCACCCTGCTAGACCAGCATCCTTCCCAGGCTTTACAGCACACAAAAAGCAATGGGCAGGCTGAGCTTTTCCTTCACCTCACAGCATCCAGGACTCTGAGATTCCCAGGCACCACCAGGCTCTGGGATTTCACCTAAAACACAACCTTGGAGCCCCAGAGGAGCAGCCCAAACCCAGGTGTGGAGAGCACCCAGGAATTGTCCTGGGAAAGGGGAGCACCAGGTGAGTCTGGAACTTGCACAGAGTGTGGGGAACAGAACAGGTGAAGTTTTGTAAATCTCATTTTGCCTCTACAAGAGCTTCAAACGATCTCAAAGCCTGCACCAGAGCAGCCCCAGGGCCCTGCCCTCATCCCCAGGGCCAGGTTTTAGTGCCCAGCAGCCACAATTAATTAATTACCACAAGGTAAGGACAGAGCCACATCCCAGGGTGTCCCCAGACAGCTCAGCCCTAACCCAGATCAGCCCTAAACCCAGCTCAGCCCTAAACTCAGCTCAGCCTTAAACCCAGCTCAGCCCCGACCCAGCTCCCTCAGAGCCCTTTGGCTGCTGCAGAGGAAGTGGAACCAAACAAAAAGAAATTCTGATTTACTCTCCACCAAACTCTCAGCATCCTCCTTGGCTCTCAAAAACACAAAGAACACATCTCAGCACAAAAAATCAGCTTTCTGAACAGGGTTCTTGACCATTGCTTTCAAAAAAACAACCCACAAATAACCACAAACTCCAAGGAAGAGAACGAGCTTACCTGGCTCCTCCTGCCCCGGGGCTTTCCCCTAAAAAACTTCATTTTACCCTCCTGAGAGTTCCTTTGCCCCTGATAAATGGAATTTTGGGCTCCCTCCTCCCTGCTGCTCGTCCTGCCTGCTGTCCCCGCCGAGGCTGGGGCAGGGGGTGGCACTGCCACCACCTCTGGGGAGCCCTGGGGGTGTGCTGGGCACAGCTGGAGCTCCAGCAGGCACAGCTCGAGTGTAAAAGCCCTTAAAAGCCTCCCAAACTGTGACCCACTTCAGGAACCCCAGAGAAATCAATACAGCTTAATGCTCCTGTGCTGATCATTGGATTCCACCAAAACAACAACAAAAATAAATCCAATTTGGCACCTCCTCGAGTTCTTGAACAAACATCATTTTGTGCAATTTTAATAATTTAAATTAATGTTTGAAATCCTGATTTTTGGTTGTTTTTGGTTTTGTTTTTTTCCCCACAATGGCCAATCCCTGGGAAGTGTAGGGTTTGGAATATTTCCATCCACAAAAAGGGGGATGGTGCCTCTGTAAACATTCCTTGTGTCCCCTCTGAAATGGGAATGTTGATTTTTACCTTGCCCAGGTCAGCCCTTCATGGAAATCCAGGAGTCTGGAAGGGGACACGGCACCCCCTCCATGGAACCCCAGAATCCCAGGATTTCCCAGCCCTGGAGCCCATCCCAATGCAAACAGGGACCCCTCCCACTGGGACACTGCCAGGGATCCAGGGCAGCCACAGCTGCTCTGGGAATTCCCAATTCCCAATATCCCATCCCTCCCCTCCTGTCTGTGGGTTTTCCCTGGGAACCAGAGCCTGGATTTCCCTCCCCACCCGGCTCTTTGCTGTTCATGACCCCATTGCAGACCCCAAATAATCCCGGGATTTTTCCAGCACGGCCAAATCCTCTCCTGTCCCCGTGCTCCAGACTCATTGAACAAACCCTGTCAGGTGCAGGCTGGGCTTAGGGTTTAACTGGGGCCATTCCCATGGACAAACTGGGTTTAACTGGTGCCATTCCCACCCTTTTCAGGGATTAAATCCAGGTGAGGAATCCCTGAGCAGCAGTGTTTGGCTTTCCCCCTCTCCCTGCTGGATTTAAGCTCAGTTTTTATTTCAGGAGAGGGATGAGAAGTTGCTAATTTCAGGCTTTAGTTCAAACCCTTTAATCTCCCAAATCAGCTCCTTCAGCCTCGTTATCTCCTAAATCCTGCACGGGGCTGCTCAGCCTTTGTCTCATTCCCACATTCCCACCTGATCCCAGGTGAGCCCTGAGAGACAAAGGGGCCGCACCCTGGCTTTTATCCGGGCTTTTCTTCCCAAATCCCGGCTCTTTTCTTCCCAAATCCCGCCTCGTGCTCTCGGCAGACGCCCCGGAACGCGCTCGTTTGGCCGCAATAAATAATGGGATATAATTAAAATTCCATCCCGGCGTTGGGAACAGTGTGATAAACTGTTTGTGAATTGGTAATTCTATTTATTAAAAACAGGGGCATTAATTCTGACACGTTGAATTATAACGCAGACAAACAGATCTTGTGTTTTAATTAAATGCTTCTGTTTGATGAGGTGGTTTTATATTAAGATTTAATACCAGATTCTGCTGTTCCTGCCTTAGGTGCTGGGGTGGGATTCCCACAGGGAATTCGAGCTTTCCCACTCTTGGGAATTTGGGAGCTCTGAGCAGAGCCCTCAATTCCTGCTTTAATTTAGGTGGGGCGGGATCATTCCCACCCTTGGGAATTTGGGAGCTGTGGCAGAGCCCCCCCAGGTCTGACCTCCCTTCTCCTTTTTGCTTTTTCCTGCTTTTCCCCCTTTTTTTTTTTTTTTCCCGGGCTCCCAGGATGTTTCCAAGCTCCCACCACATTTCTTATTTCCTCCTGCCGAAGCAGAGCTGAATATCCTTTTAAAAAAAAAACCAACAAAAAAAACCCCCAACAACAACAAAAAAAAACCCCAACCGTACCGCTTTGAGGTTTCTTTCACATTAAGCTACATTTAATATTCATTTCACTTTTTTTTTTTTTCTATTAATTAAAAGTAAACCGTGTATTGTATGGTACATTATCCCTCTAACAGCCCCATGTGGAGATCATGAAGTGGAAGACTAATGGTGTAGACTTTAGCATTTAGTTTTAACCAGGATAATTTACATATCTGTGAGAAGAGTCCGAGGCATGTGTAAATAAGCAGAACTCGCAGATATCAGCCCCTTGCTCTGGACTGGAGAGCCACGGGCTGTGCATTTATTCCATCACTCAGCTAATTTAATGAGACTTTATCCAGCATCCATTTCTGCAGAAGACACAAAACTTATTATTAAGGAGAGGCATGTGGCAGTAAGAAAAATGTGTTTGTTTGCTTTTTTATTCTATTACCCCCAAGTAGCAAAGGTGATCCCATTCACTGTTCATTAAAGTTTACCTTTATAATTTATCAAAGGAGCCCGATATCAAGAGCTTTATGCTGAGATTTCAAAATTCGAGACTGATTAAAATTTAATGGAAAAGGCCAACGTTTTGGGGTGGGTTGGCAAGAAAAATCGCTTCCCAACCTGCGAGGAGAGATTTCATTAATGTGCACCTCTATTAGAAGGCACCATAAAAGACATTAGAGGCATGAAAATGGCATTTTCACTTCAAAAATCTCTCTGGCTTTTTAGCATAAGTTTCAAGGGGAAGAAAGTTGTGTTGGAATTCCAGGAGAGCAGCACAGCCTGGGCTGGGCCTTTTGCAGTGGGAGGCTGCACTCAGTGATCCTGGGGGTTTGTTCCAATCCTTGAGGATTTGAGGATTTTTGAGGATTTTGGCATCCCAGGCATCTCACAGATGGCAGACAGGGACACAGACAGCTCCTCTGAAGTTCACATCAGGAAAAGCAGGAATTACCAAGAATAAATGTTAAACATCTGTGTGTGATGGTTGGTCTGATCATATTTTGGGGGAAAACAAAATAACAGCCAAATTCAGTTCTGGCAAATTGAAGAATAACATGTAACGTGGGGGGGGAAATAAAGATGAAATCCGGGTGTTTCTGAGGCAGGCAAAGCAGGATTTTCACCATGAAATGATGTTCTCCTTCCCAGTTTTCCTCTTGGTGCAGTCTCAAAAATCCTAGAAATAGGGAAGAAGGGGAATTTCCACTGAAATGATACCATTGAAGTTGTTTCCTCCCTTGAGTTTGCTCAGTGAAATCCAGCACAGCCATCACTCCCTGACCTCTTCCAGCCCAGGACCCCAATCCCACCTCACCTGTGGTGCACAGAGGGGGAACCACAACAAATCCTGCTCTGGCTTTTATGGAAAAGGGTTTGGGGCTTTCCTGCTTTTCCTTCCCCAGAGCATCCCCAGCTCTGCCCGAGGGCTGCAGCCACACAAATCCATTTCCCGCGGGGGTTTGCTCTCATTTTATCTTCCCCCTGGTGTTTCTGGAGAAGGAATGAAAACCTGGGTGAAAGGAAGGGAAAGTGGGAGGAAGAAGAGCTGCTTGTGGTAACTGGGCAGAGGGGAAGCTCCCCTTGCTGGGGGATTTAAAGCCCCTGGAGGTGGCACCTGGGGACCTGGGGCAGTGCTGGGGGTGGTTGTGCTCGATGTTCTCCGAGGGTTTTCCCAACCCAGATCAGATTTTTTTTTTTTTATTATTTTTTAAAGCTCTGAGCACATTCCTGAGTCTCACCGTGCTCACGTTGCTCCTGTGTGAGAGCAGAGGTTCCAAGGCTGTTCCTGGGACGTGATTAGTGCCAGGAATATCATTAGAATAACAAAAATACGGTCTAGTTATGGCTTCAATTAAAGCTTTCCTAAGTGAGAAATAATTAAGGATTGCAGAATCTGGTCTGTGCCTAAACCAAACCAGCAGATCCTGGTGTGAGGTGAGCAGGGTCCAGCCTGGTGAGTGAGGATCCCAAATCCCTAAAATGAGCCCTCAGATATAATTTTCCACAGGTGATATAAAAACAGGGTTTAAAACTGCCAGAGTAAATTCTAAAAAAGTGTGTGTCTCATTTATTGCAGGTTGATTCCCAGCATTGTGCAGTAAATCCCTTGCAAACTGATGACCACAATAAGAGGAACGAATTAAAAATAAAATAAAATTATTATTATCTGGTGAATTAATTTTGTAGGGGACAAAGGGGCTATTTAGATGAAAAGGGAAAAAAAAAGTAACTAAAAATCGAATTAGTAAGGAGTTTTGATTACCAGTAGGAAAAACCAGAAGGAGAGTGTAAATCTCTCTCTGAGTAAAGATTGGGGTTGGTTTCTGGTCATTTTTCCTGGGATTTGCTGGATTTGCAGGATGCTGGAGCACTGTGGCTTTGTCAACACTCTCCTGGCATTGCAGATTTTGGAGCATTGGGCTGAGTGTGTGAACACTCTGTTACCATTGCAGATGTTTGGAGCACTGGGCTGAGTGTGTGAACACTCTGTTACCATTGCAGATGTTTGGGGCACTGGGCTGAGTGTGTGAACACTCTGTTACCATTGCAGATGTTTGGGGCACTGGGTGTTTGGTTTATGAACACTCTGTTACCATGGCAGGTTTTGGAGCATTGGGTGTTTGGGTTTCTCACCATTGCAGATTTTTGGAGCACTGGGATGTTCAGGGTGTGAACACTCTGTTACCATTGCAGATTTTGGAGCACTGGCTGTTTGATTTCTCACCATTACAGAATTTGGAGCACTGGCTGTTTGGTTTTTGAACATTCTCTTGTCATTGCAGATTTTTGGAGCACTGGCTGTTTGGTTTGTGAAAACTCTCCTGCCATTGCAGATTTTTGGAGCACTGGGCTCTGTGTCTTTATGAACACTCTCTTACCATGGCAGATTTTTGGGGAACTGGGTGTTTGGTCTGTGAACACTCTCCTGGCATTGCAGATTTTGGAGCACTGGGTGTTTGGTTTTTGAACATTCTCTTGTCATTGCAGATTTTGGAGCACTGGGATGTTTTGGCTCTATGAACACTCTCTTGCCATCACAGATTTTGGAGCACTGGCTGTTTTGTTCCTCACCATTGCAGATTTTTGCAGCCCTGGGCTGTTTGGTTTGTGAACACTCTCCTGCCATTGCAGATTTTGGAGCACTGGCTGTTTGATTTCTCACCATTACAGATTTTGGAGCACTGGGCTCTGTGTCTTTATGAACACTCTCCTGCCATTGCAGATTTTTGGAGCACTGGCTGTTTGATTTCTCACCATTACAGATTTTGGAGCACTGGGATGTTTTGTCTTTATGAACACTGTCCTGCCATTACAGATGTGGGGCAGATGTCCCCAGACGAGTGGCACTGCCCCTCCCTGTCCCCCCAGGGCACAATTTGGGGCTCTGCAGCCGGGCTGGGCGTGCACAGCGTGGGCAGAGCTCGCTCCCAGCTCCACTGAGCTGGATTACAGACCATGACCAGCGAGCCCTCACATGACAAAGCCTTTGTGTAATTAATATGCAGGGAAAAATGCTCCCTGGACGGCTGCTAAAGCGATTTAAATCATGCACATAAAAAATGTAATCACAAATTTAGCATGGTGGACATTGTAGTCACACTGTGCTTGATTGCATAGAAGGTTCCAAGTGTGTTTTAAATGTCCTTTAAGATTGAGATTAGGACTTGTACTTACAAGATGCATATTAATCTAAAACTCAACATTTTTCAGTGTGGGATCACAGTAGGAGAACATTATGGGCAATAGAGGTTCATTCTAATCCCAGTAGGTAATTACACTTTGAAATAATATTCTTTAATTAAATCTTGTTTGCAGTTGATTGATTTAAACACTAAATCTAAAAACCTAAATTTGAGTTTTTATCAATTTTTGATGCTTATTGCACAGAACTTGGGCTTTAATTGATGTTTCTGAAGTTTTTAAAGCTCTTGTCCACCGTATCCTGGATGAATTTATTGTAATTACCAGCATCATTCTTTGGCACTGCACACGACTCTCCCTGGAACCCGGAGAATTTTCAGTCCTTTAAACCTTGGAGAGCCCACGCCACGTTTGAGGAGTCAGAGCCGTGTCCCAGAGCTCCCAAATCCCTGCTCCCACCACACGAGGCCATTCCCAGGCTCTGGAGAGGGGACTCTGCTGTCCCAACATCCATGGCTGGCTGTGCCAAGAGTGGCACTGCAGGGACAAGGGTGGCACTGCAGGGACAAGGGTGGCATTTTAGGGACAATGTCACAGAATTAGGGGCTGGAGAGGACGTTAAGGATTGTCCCACCCCCTGCCATGGCCAAGGACACCTTCCACTGTCCCAGGGTGCTCCCAGCCCCTCGCAGGTTGGGGACAGCCAGGGCAGTGGGATGTGTCCTGGTTATGGCAGGGACAGGAGCTGTAGGGTCCTTCCCAACCCAAAGCCCCTCCAGGTTCTAGAATTCCATAAAATTCCGGTTTTTTCAGAATTATTATTTTTCATAATTCTTGTTTTTCAAGCACTGGTCACTCCCTGAGCTCTCCCCTGCCCCCTGGCCACTCCAGCTCCAGTTTGGGAGCCCCAGGCCCAGCTCATTGAGGATTTGGCCATGAGGGTTTGATGGCAATTAAAAGTGGTGTGATGAAATGATTAAAGCAGGAGCAGCCTCACACACCAGGGGACATGCTTGGAGCACGACAGGGATCCAGCAATTTCCTGGGGAATGGTGATGGGAAAACTCAACCTGGGCACCTCCCAGCCTGTGCCAAGGCCCAAATTCCTTCTGGGAATGTTTCAGCCCCAGGAGCCTCCACAGCAAACTGGGAATGTTCCACACTGAACTGGGAATGTTCCACAGAGAGCTGGGAATGCTCCACATTGAACTGGGAATGCTCCACAGAGAACTGGGAATGTTCCACAGTGAACTGGGAATGCTCCACAGTGAACTGGGAATGCTCCACAGAGAACTGGGAATGTTCCACAGTGAACTGGGAATGCTCCACAGAGAACTGGGAATGCTCCACATTGAACTGGGAATGTTCCACGTTGAACTGGGAATGTTCCACATTGAACTGGGAATGTTCCACAGAGAACTGGGAATGTTCCACAGAGAGCTGGGAATGCTCCACATTGAACTGGGAATGTTCCACAGAGAACTGGGAATGCTCCACATTGAACTGGGAATGCTCCACAGAGAACTGGGAATGCTCCACATTGAACTGGGAATGTTCCACAGTGAACTGGGAATGCTCCACATTGAACTGGGAATGCTCCACAGAGAACTGGGAATGCTCCAGAGTGAACTGGGAATGTTCCACAGAGAACTGGGAATGCTCCACAGAGAACTGGGAATGCTCCACAGAGAACTGGGAATGTTCCACAGTGAACTGGGAATGTTCCACAGAGAACTGGGAATGCTCCAGAGTGAACTGGGAATGTTCCACAGTGAACTGGGACACAGGACTGGTGTCACTGGGCTGGGACACTGGACTGGTTCCAGCAGGGCACTGAGCTCCACACTCCTGCACGTCCCTGGCAAATGACACCCATGAAACTTTAACCACTCCTCCACAGGCCTGACCTTTTCCAGCGAAATTCCACATCCAGAGCTTGGGGGATGAGTCAGTGGTGCCGAGCAGTGAACTTTACAAAGTCCCCATGTCACCCTGCAGCCCTGGCCGGGCTGGGACAGCCGGGCTGGAACTCGGGTCAGCCCCTGCTCCAGCACGACATCATGGACCTGTCGAGCAGCAAATTAAATCCATGATTCCGTGTGCTTAATAACAGAGAATTCACGTCCCACCACTGCTGCATTTGTCACATCTGAGGCAAAAACAAACTGCTGGGTGGAATGTTTTATTAAGATGACTTTGCCGTGGTGAGAAATGATTAAGTCACTCGAAGAGCAAAGTAAGAGCACGGGACCTCATTCATTGTAACACTAATATTAATCACACAAATAATATCAGTGTCTTACAGTAATCCACATTCCCTTCAAATATACATTATATATCCTGGGGGCAAACAGCAGCACGAGGAACTTGGAATAAATCCCTCAAGCCATAGTGGCCAGCAGAAATCCATTTGTATTCTGACACATTAATGTACATTTTGTTATGCGTAACAAATGAAAATATTTACAGCACTATCAGAGAGAGCTCAAGAAAAATTAATTCACACTAATCAATACATTTCAAGCACGAATTCAAATTCTTTCCAAACCCTACAATGCCCTCCAAAAATTGGCACCAAATAATCAGGGGTGTTTCTATCAGTTTAACTGTGGGTGTTCATCATTGTTGTATTTAATCCTAAAATCTTTACCTAAATTAATGCTCTGACCATGGGCAAGCACTGCCCAAAAGGCCAAAAATGGGGAAATCAGCAGAGGTTTGGAACTGGACAGTTTGGAGGTCAGCAGGTGATTCAGCAGCAGTAGTCATCACAATTGTGAAATTAAAAAAAAAAAATAAAATAAAATGGAATTATGGTTTTAAAAAATGGAGAGAAGGAGCTCGGGGGGGCCGTGGTGGTGGCTGTGATTTTGGCACTGCTGGCAGTGCCTGCCCAGGCAGGACCCTGCAGTTTCTCCCACAGAGCCCTGCCTCACTCCCCTCTTGTATCTACAGGGGGAGAGAACATTAGCACTTCCAACACCACTAAAAATTGACTTTCCTTCTCCTTAACCTATTCATCCCCATCTCCTCCTCCCATTATTCCCAGGCAATTTTGCAAGATGACTATTATGCAAATGCTACAATAAAAATCTTATTTTCTGCTCCCTTTTCAGAGCCCTGCTCTGTTTACCTCCATTCTCTCTCTCTGATGGAGTTCTCCGACGAAAAAAAGGAGAGAATAAATGTGTCCATTATTGCCCCAAGTCTGAGGAAACTCAGCGGGAGGTCAACAACTGCAAAACAATTTACAAATCCCTTCCCACCCAACGTGCCAGTGCAGGGCCAGCTGGGCTCCCAGAGCTGCGGAATTCCAGGCTCACTTTTCCTCCTGAGCAAGTTCTGCCATTCCCCCTGCGTTTCCTCACTGGCCTCTGCCACCTCAGCTCTGCTAAGCCTCGCCCAAGTTCACCTTGTGCCAAAGCCAGGCTTTGTCCTTTTAAACTGAGAGTTTAAACGGTTCCCCAGCTGAGGAGTTGTGGGAATCCTTGAAATCAGGGAATTTGGGGAAAGCTGCAGAGAATCAGCTCCAGAGACAGCAAACTGCAAATTAGAGCTGGACTTGTCAGCAGAAAAGTTCAGTGAGATGCAGGAAGCAAGGCCAAACACAACGTTCTGTGTATTAACCCTTGGCTGGAATCCCCTGCCCCTGCAAGGCAGCAGAATTCAGTTTTATTTCAGCTTTGAGGATCTTCTCATTGATCTCCAGTGTGCAAATGTGCCCAGGAGTGGCTGCTGCTCAGCAGTGCCTTCACACGTGGCTGTGCTCTGGAAAAAGCAGAAATATCCCAGGAACAGCCACACCGAGTGAGTTCTACCTGCACTCCAGCCAAGTGACAATCGCAGCTAATTACTATAGCTTAGGGTGCATTAATTAGTGTAAATGAATGCATTAGCTGGTTTTAAACCGCGCTGTGCTTAGACTTGCAGCCAGCCTAAGGAACCTTTCACTGGGGCTGCTCCTCCTGAGGGTCCAGCAGGGACTGAGCCCTGGCTGCTGTGCCGGGGGAGCAGCTCCTGAGCCCTGCCCAGCCTGCCCGGCACACACAGGGGCTGCTCCTGTCCCCATTGCTCCTTCTGTCCCTATTGCTCCTTCTGTCCCCATTGCTGCTCTTCTGTCCCCATTGCTCCTTCTGTCCCCTCTCCTGCTCCTCCTGTCCCCTCTCCTGCTCCTTCTGTCCCCATTCCTGCTCCTCTGCCTTGCTCTGGGTTTCCATCACCACCAAGCCAGGGCACAGAGCTGGCAGGGGTCCCTGTGTGCAGGGGCACAACATTTCTGGAGCAGAAACCCCCTCTGAGTCCCTGCCAGGGGCCCCATGGACGCCTCAAAGACAAGAAATGGTTTCCTTACAGTGACCAACACCAAGAAGTATTTTGCCTCTCCTTGTAGAGCCCTGTGTTACCATTCTGTGATATTTGAGGTTCATTTTCCTTTTAGATTATTGGTCACGTTCTCCCCTAAAGCCCTTTGTAGATTGGTTAATTATAGAATTCCCTTGGTAATTGGTGCAAAGTGTAAAACCCTTAAACCCCATGAAGACCCCTCAGAAACCCCACCCAGCTGGATTTGCTGGACTGGACTCCCTTCATGGAAGAAATAAACTCTGGAACTTTCCTGTCTGCGCTTCTCGATCTCTTTTCTCTGCTGGCTCAAGAGGAACTTTGTGAGCCCAAATTCTTCCCGGGCAAGGCTTGCAAAGGTTCCTTGTTACCCTGAACTGCCCGGGCAGTTTTGGGGTCTCACAGAGGCTCTCCCCATCACCCCCTGGAAGGGGCTCTGCCCAAAACCAGCCCAGGCAGAGCAGGTCAGGAAGAATTTGTGTGAGAAGCAGAGATGTGTGGCTGGGACACACGAAGGATCACCAGAAATCGGGGGACAAAGGCTGGGAAGAGTTTGTTTGTCCTACAGACACGGCATGAGCGTGTGTTAATAAATAAATTAATTCAAAAAAAACCCAAAAAACTGAAATAAAGGGGAGTTTTACACTGTCCAGACTCAGAGCCCTCTGTCTCAGAGAGATCAAACCCCACGCCAGGCTGGGCAGGACTGCTGGAAACAACGGGGATTTCTCATTTCCACAGCCCACAGGAGATGACCCCGCTCACTCAGGGGAGGAAATCCCAAACCCAGCACAAACCCAGCACCCTCGGCAGCATCAGGGCTGCTCCAAGGCTGGGCTGCAGATCCTGGAGCTCCTTCCCAGCCTGGGTGACTGAAATTCTGTCCCACGAGGAGCCCAAGGCTGTCGGTGACAGCAGCTTCACCTTTGCTCCCTTCTCCTCAGCAGGGCTCAGCAATTCCCATTCCCTAAGGTTTGGGATTTGTTTGGGGGTTTGTTGGGGTTTGAGGAGGGGATGTTTGTTTGTTTGTTTGTTATTTTCCTTTTTTAATTATTATTATATTATTATTATTATTTTTTTGTTTGCACCCAGAGCTGGCGGCTCCCATGTAAAGAACTCAAGAGCATCAAGAGCACGGCTGAACTTGCTTTCCTTTTTTTGGTTTGTTGGGGTTTTTTTCTTTTTTTTTTTTCTTTTGTTTGTTTGGGGTTTTTTGTTGTTGTTGCTTTTTTTTTTTTTTTTTTTTTTTTTTTGTTTGTTTGTTTGTTTGGTTTGGTTTGGTTTGGTTTTTTTTTTTTGAGAGAGAGAGCTGCAAATTGGAAGGAATTTTGAAATTCCTTTCCCATTCACAGCTCCTCATCTCCCTCCCTCCCCTTGGATCAGGGGAGTCACAGGATGGGGGTGTCAGACACCTCCGGAGCACAGGAGGGAGGAAAGGAGTGGAAATTCTGATTTTCTTGCCCTGAGCGTTCTTTTCACCCAGCGATGTCCCCTGTGCCACTCCCGGTGCCCAGGAAGAAGGAAAGAAGTGGAAATTCTGATTTCCCTGTTCTGATTGTTCCTTCCACCCAGCGATGTCCCCTGTGCCACTCCCGGTGCCCAGGGGAGAGGAAAGGAGTGGAAATTCTGATTTTCCTGCCCTGAGCGTTCTTTTCACCCAGCGATGTCCCCTGTGCCACTCGCGGTGCCCTCTGCAGCATCCCTGCCCTGGCACCCTGCCCCGGGATGCTCCAGGGCTTTGGGTGCCCTGGGGCAGGGGGATTTCGATTAAAACAATTCCATCCGGTGGTTTAGGGACACCGAATTGCAGATTCCCCGTCCACGCCTCCCCGGCGCTCGCAGAGCAGCCCATTATTAAGCTATTAATCACCTCTCTCAATTAATTGTTCCAAAATGAGCCGGGCTTTAGCAGTTGTGTTGCAATTGCAAAGCTCGCTTGTTTTTGGAAAGGCAGAGTTACAGGCAGTGGTAATTTGAGGGCGCCGAGCCATTAAGGCGCTGTTTGGAATCTCAATTACTCCGCGGAAGGATAATTACAAATAAAACAAACTTGTGATCCCACATCAGAGAGAACACCTCTCCCCTGCTTTATGGAATATACAAGCAGTTTTTCATCCGCTGGATTTAATTTCCACATGAAAAATTGACCTGAACAGTATGAAGTATGGCTACAAGTAAAAACTGTGTTTTCATTGAAGAGAATAAATGCATTTCCTGAACGCTGGCTGTTACAGCTAATTGATTTATTGGCTCTCTATATAGTGCACTATTGTCTTTGCACTCATGGGACAGGGAAGCTCTTGAGAACAGAACTAAATTCTGCCACGGCAGCCTGACAGCTGAACAGGGCTGGGTTCTTTTTTTTTTTTGATATAAGTGTCTCGGAGCTGAGAGGAATCTGCCCTGGATTGGCACAAACTACCTGGATGTGGCTTCCTGGATGATTTTTTTTTTTTTTTTAATCCCATAATATTACTGAGAAGCTGAGAGCACTGGGAGCGGGTCATTTTCTTTTAATCAGATTGTTTTTACTGTGAAACGTTTATGTTCAAGCAAATGCAAAACACTACCGAAAGAAAAGAAATAGGAAATTCCCTTTTTAAATTTTCCTTTAAGGCCAGCAGTCAAAAATTCAGTAGGAAATAAAGGCCCTGCAAAAGTATTTCTCCCTGATAACGAAAACAATTTTAAAATTCATGAAATAGCCAAATATTTGTTATTATCCCTTGCTTTTAGGTTTTATGCAAATGAGAGCCCATAAGATGAAAGCGAGTGCTTGGTAGCAGGTGGGAGCAAACTCACATAATCATACCAATAAAAAAGCCCTGAGGAAAAACAAACCAAAATGAAAAATCAATACAGGATGTTGTTCTCCAGATATACTATTAAAATATAGCATTCCACAGCTGCACTGGTGCCCTAAATAACGGATGAGCCTCTCACTGGGGGGGAAAAGCTGAGGATCAGACCCCCCCCCTCCCCTCTCTGCCATGGATAAAAATCCCACCCAGCCTGGAGGAATCCGTGGGGAAGCCCAGACTGGGGATGGGGATGGGCTCTGCAAGGAAAGGTTCCCAAAGGGGCACGAACCAAAGCTGGGATTTCCCAGGAAAAGCTCCCCTGTACCACTGGATTTGACAGCATCGAGGAAAAACACCCCAAAGTTTCCTGGGATCTCCAGCTGCTGCCAAAGTGAAAACCCAGAGCACAAATCTGGCAAGAAATGGGATTATATTCCATATTTCTGCAAGGATCCTCCTGTCCCAGGAACCAGCTACTTGGCTAGAAATTGTCTTTTCCTCTTCTTTATTTTTGTCTTAGTTCGGTTCTTATTGCTAGCTGCAAGCACAAATGATACTGAGCATAAATTCCATGGATTAAGCAGGAAAATCCTTCAGGGGATGGAGAAACCTCTCTTCCTCAGGTGAGCACAGGTTTCTCCCCAAGCCAAGTGAGAAAACAACTCCTCAGTTATTGGAGGGGAGGCTGAAAGCCATCACCAGCCCTTTATTAAGGGGAAAAAAATAAATCTGAACATATTTATCACCTCTCCCTGTGAGCAAATCACTACAAAACCCAAACGTGTCTCAATTTCTTTATTTTTCTGAGCTCGTCCTCTGTGCCAGGCTCTGCTCTCCTGCTCCAAAGTGGCCCCAAGTGCAGGGGCAGAGCCACCACCCCCAGAGAACAAAACCAGCCTGAAGAAATCCCATTTTATAGGCGAGGGATGGGAACAGCAGCAAACAGAGGGGCTGGTTCAGCACTTAAACTGGGGGAGGGCAGATTCCCACCTGGCAGGACCTTGAATGTAATATTCTTTTAGAATGTGAGAGCTCCAAGTGACTTTGTCCTGGCACAGCCAGAGCATGGTGAGAGCCCTTGAGCCAAAGCTTCATTTCCAATTTTCGGCTCCCAGAGTTTTCCGTGCACAGTTCTGTGTTTGACACGGAGCACCACGAAACCACAACCACCAAAACCTGCCCGGCGAGGTCTCCAGGTGTTTCCTCATTTATTCTCTCCTGCATTTTCCCATTTCTGCCCATTCTTGGGGCTCTCTTCTGCCCACACCCAGAGTGTCCGGCTGCCACCTCCCTGCGGGGTCACCTGGAGGTGACCTGGAATAATTCCTGCATTTCCAGCACTGCTGGTCCCACTCCCAGACCCCATCTTCCCTCTCGTTTGATGGGATCACGGAATCCCAGACTGGTTTGGGTGGGAAAGGACCTTAAATCCCATCCAGTTCCATGGGCAGGGACACCTGCCCCTGTCCCAGGCTGCTGCCAGCCCCGGGGTCCCACCCTGGACACACCCGGGGGTGGGGATGGGATGGGATGGGATGGGGATGGGGATGGGGATGGGGATGGGGATGGGATGGGATGGGATGGGATGGGGATGGGATGGGAATGGGGATGGGGATGGGGATCCCCTGCTGCTCTGTGCTGAGCCAGGGAGGAGCAGAGATCATGCACAGCCCCCAAATTCCACATGGCTCTTCTTGTGTGGGCTTTGGAGCCGGTGAGGGGACATCCCTAAGCCAGGCCTGGCCAGGCTGGGCTTTCCTGGGCTGTGCTGGTGGCTCTGGGGACATGTCCCCATCAGTGTGAGCGCTGGCACCGCTCAGCCGCAGTGACAAATTGCCAGGGGAGAGAGAGAGGCAGCAAATTAGGGAATGAATAATTAAACTGGGAGAGAAAGGTGAGCAGATCAGGGAGGGGAAGGGAAGGAAAGCTGAGTTTCAGCAGCCTGGGAGGCAGCACCTTGCAGGTGTTCCAGAAGAAAGGTGCTGAGGAGAGCTGGGGGGCTCTGCCCCGGGCACCCACCAACCCAAAATTCCCGGAAATGGGAAATGCCACAAGCACAGGAGCTGTTCCAGCCTCCTGCCCCATTTCCTGAGAGCTCCCCAGCCCCATTTCTGCTGCACAGGGGTCCCTGTCCTTCCCCAGCAGCACGAGCTGGGAGCAGCAGGGCCACCAAACCAGTTGGGCCACTGGTACCAGTTGGATCACCGGGTGGATCCCCAGTCGGGTCAGTGTGGCAGCAGCACACAGCTCAGAGGGTTTCTCCACAAACCTCCTCTTCTTTTAACTCCTAATTCCTTAAACCATCACCATTTAATCAGACCCAACTTCTAAAACCCCGACTCTTATCACAGCCAGTACTTATAATCCTTTTTTCCAGACTAGATGTTCCCAAATCATGTTACATCTTTCATCTTCCTTGTGATTAATTTCAAGGTCTTTACTGAGTCAAATGAGATTTTTCTTTTCTTTTTTTTTTTTTTTTTTTTTTAAATCTCTCTGTTTTAGTTTTTCCAGCTTTTAGTCAATTCTGGCAGTTCAGAGCAGCCATCAAAATTACACGAGCGTTTTGTGCTCAGCCACTTCAGTGACTCCCGGCTTTAGGAGAATCCCATAAAGGCAACCATCTTATTATTTTAATGCATGCAATAATTTAAGTGATAACAACTGCAAAAGTCAGGCTGTTTTGTTTTATGGATTATCAACAGCCTTATGACCTTGAAAATAGTCGAGTTGACTCACTAATTTTTACAATTTAGCAAAACAGCACATGCAGCATAATTTTATCAACTTTGATGTGGTGAAAGTGCAGAGATCTCCAAAGAGATGAATTTCCTTCCCAGACCCACTCTGCAGCTCTGGGGAGCTCCAGGCTGGGGAGCCAAGGAAAAGGGGAATTGTTTGAGAGGGAAAAAAAGGAAAGGGATTTATTCGAGAGGGAAAAAAAAAAAGGGGAATTACTTGAGGGGAAAAGGAAAGGGAATTATTTGAGGAAAAAAAGGAAGAGGAATTATTTGAGAGGAAAAGGAGAATTATTTGAGGGGAGGGGGGGAATTGTTTGAGGGGAAAGGGGGAATTGTTTGAGAAGGAAAAAAGGAAAGGGATTTATTTGAGGGAAAAAAAGAAGGGGAATTATTTGAGGAGGAAAAGGAAGGGGAATTATTTGAGGGGAAAGGGAACTATTTAAGGGGAAAGAGAAAAGGAATTATTTGAGGGGAAAAGGAATTATTTGAGAGGAAAAGGGGAATTATTTGAGGGGGAAAAGGAAAGAGGAATTATTTGAGGGGAAAGAGAAAATGAACTGTTTGGGGGGAAAAGGGGAATTATTTGAGAGGGAAAGAGGAATTATTTGAGGGGAAAGAGAAAATGAACTATTTGGGGGGAAAAGGGGAATTATTTGAGAGGGAAAGAGAAGGGGAATTATTTGAGAGGAAAAGAGGAATTATTTGAGGGGGAAAGGAAGAGGAATTATTGAAGGGGAAAGGGAACAGGAATTCTTTGAGGGGCAAAGGGAATAATTCGAGCTGCAAGTCCAGCACGTTACAAACAGTTTTGCTGTGCTGCAATGCAGAGCCAAGTTCTGCCAGGCACAAACGACAGGAGCAGCCCCGACCCCACTGAATTCCTGCCTGGAAAAGGTAAAGAGGAGGCACAGCCAACCTCTGGTGACCAGAGGTGCACTCGAGCTGTTATTTTGTATTCCATACTCTTCAAAGAGCAATATAAACAGAATTATTTATGCCCAGCAAAATGTTGCTTAATTACTTATGCACCACTGTTTGCTTGTATTTTAAGCTCTCTCTACCACCCACAGGCAGACGTTAAACAGCTGCTAAAAGCGAGCTTTAGTCTTGCCTGTTTGAAATTAGCATACTTGAGCTTTGAAAAAACTTTGTTGCCAATTTACATATGCATAGAGACTGATATTTAGACTCACCATATGATATGTCCCTCAAGAGCTTTTCTTATTGCCTCCATCCTCAGGTCTCAACCTAGAGACTGTAAATCTAGCAGGTGATTAATTCTATACCCTTGAGAAACTCGCAATTAGCACTTGCAACCAGTAAAAAATTGTCATTTCAAACCCCTGTTTACTATGCCCATGTATTTTCTATGAACTCACAGTTAACTCCAAGCAGAAATAGATGGCAATAGATTTGCAGTCACTCCTGTCTCTTTATATAAAAATATATTACAGCTTCCAGCTAATCAACCTATTAAACACACCGGGGGAAAAAAAAAAAAAAAATAGGATGAAGTAATTGGCATTCCTTCTTTTCTATATAAATATATAGAAAATGGGGAGATGGAGCAAGCATGAAAACATTCTACATGATGTTTTATGTTCCCAGACCTTAATCAGCTCATTTCAACACGATGACTTTGTAGGGTTTACCTGTTTTGTGTCAATTCTTATCTCTGATAGCCGAAATTACCGCACTTCCAGATGTTCTTATGCATTATTGAGGTCTCCTGCAGTAGATGCTGGCAAAGGTAAGATAAGGTTTTATTTCTTTGTAGTAGTCACAACACCCAGATCAAAGGCAGGAAAGTGCAGTGCTTAGTATTGAAAACTATGATGAACTTCACATTTATTTTCAAGTAGAAAATCTGTCATAAACCTGCTCATCAATCTTCAGTCAGTGTTTCAAGTGTAATCCACTGGAGCAGGGAGTTTAAAGACTAAAAAACTCACTCAGGATGTGCCGGGCAGGCTGTGCCTGCCAGGGACACCCAAAATCTGCCAAGCCCCAGGGCTGGCACTGCCCCGGGGCGTCCTGTGCCACACAGCAAAATAAAACTGAAAATAAAGAGAAAATAAACCACCAAAACCTGGCTGCTCTGGGCAGGAATCGCTCCTCCAGCGCCTGGCAGTGAGAGGAAAACGGGGACCCCGGTGCCGAGTGACCCCACAGAACCAGACTGAGTAAATCAGCATTGGCAGGTTTAAATTTACTGATAATGGGCGCGAATCTGGGCGCGGGTTTAAATCTGCTACAGCCGGGTTTGAATCTGCCACAGTCACATTTCCTGCATTAACCACGTTTGAATCTGCCACAATCACATTTCCTGGGTTTGCCAGAATCAGATTGCCTGCATTTACCAGAATGAGGAATTGCCTGGATTTACCAGAACGAGTAGAATTCCTAGATTTTACCAGAATCAGTAGATTTCCTAAATTTACCAGAATAAGTCATTCCCTAGATTTGCCATAATGAATAATTTCCTAGATTTACCAGAACCAGTAGATTTCCTAGATTTTACCAGAATAATTTCCCAGATTTACCAGAATGAATAATTTCCTGGATTTACCTGAACGAGTAGAATTCCTAGATTTTACCAGAATCAGTAGATTTCCTGGCTTTACAAAAAGTAGATTTCTTAGATTTACCAGAATGAGTAGATTTCCTAAATTTTCCAGAATGAGTAAATTCCTGGATTTAACCAGAACTGGTAGATTTCCTTGATTTACCAGAATCAGATTTCCTAGATTTTACCAGAATGAATAATTTCCTAGATTTTACCAGAACAAGTAAAATTCCTTGATTTTACCAGAATCAGTAATTTCCTAGATTTACAAGAATCAGATTTCCTGGATTCACCAGAACAAGTGGAATTCCTGGATTTACCAGAATGAATAATTCCCTAGATTTTACAGAATGAATAATTCTCTAGATTTACCAGAACAAGTAGAATTCCTGGATTTTACCACAATCAATTATTCCCTAGATTTTCCAGAATGAATAATTCCCTAGATTTTACCAGAACAAGTAGAATTCCTGGATTTTACCAGAACAAATAATTCCCTAGATTTTACCAGAACAAGTAGAATTCCTGGATTTTACCAGAACAAGTGGAATTCCTTGATTTTACCACAATCACTAATTCCCTAGAGTTTCCAGAATGAATAATTCCCTAGATTTTACCAGAAAAAGCAGAATTCCTGGATTTAGCAGAATCAGATTTCCTAGATTTACCAGAACAAGTGGAATTCCTAGATTTTACCAGAATCAATGATTCCCTAGATTTTACAGAACAATTAGAATTCCTGGATTTTACCAGATCCCACCCTTCGTGCAGGGCTGAAAGCTCTGCCTCCCCTCTCCATTTCTGGGGGGAGGGAAATTCTGAATATTTTTGCAGCATCCCAAGGCGATCTGGGTGGAAAATGCCAGAATCCACATTTCCCCCGGGCGTCCCTGCCAAGCACTGGGGGTTTCATGGTAAATATAAAAGCAGGCAGCAATGCAAGGATATTTTTTCCTGCACAGTCATTAAGGGGTCTGCTGCAAAAGCCTGCTTGACTTTCTTCCCACTAATTACATCATCAGATCATCACACTGCTAAAATCAGGAGCAGAGCACTTGCACACAACTAAATCCCTGCTTCTAATTACTATTTTAGTCTCTTTTTCCTCGTGACATGTTGGTGATAGATCATTATTTTTTCAGCAATTTGTTCGCATTTATATGCAATATAATTGGATCTGATTAATTATTATGATTAATGACTGCAGAATTTCCTCGCCAAGCTATTAATACTGGGAGTATCAAATGAAAGACACGGACAAATTAAAGCCAGTGGAGTCCTGTTGCTCGTGCTCTGCAATGCCTGGGCTCCAGTAACCCTTTGCTGCTCCAGCCCTGCCATCAATTCCAGGGTTTATCTGGAATTCCCCCACGGATCCCTGCGTTTTCCAGGGCTGCAAGTACATAACTAATGGGGGGAGAGATGAGGGTGGAATTTTTAGGTGGATTGCCCGGAGTTAAAATTACAAATATTTGGGTGTGTTGTGGCGTCAATGCAGCCACGTCCATTTAAAGTCGAGGAGCTGGCAAAAAATAAAAAAAATAAAAAAAAAAAAGAAAAGCCTGGGCAAAATTTCTGTGTGTATGAGGTGGGGTTATCCATTTTTCAGGTGGCAACGCAACAAAACACCACAATAAAAGCAGTTAATTTCCATTAAATGTCATATTGGCCCATTTCTGAGGGATGTATTTACGTAGCGTGTGCTGTATTTTAAATTACAGCCCGGCTCAGAAATGGGATATTACATGTAAAAAAGCAAACAATGAGGGAGTAGCTTAGGGGATCGACTTTCCTGCTGCCTCGGGGACCTGCCTTTAAATCTGGCTTTGAGCAAACTGAAGAAAAATCATTTCCCTCTAATGGCAGCAGCACAAGAGAGAGAAAAAAAAAAATAATAAAATAAAATAAAAATCAGATAGCAGGAGTTCCACCCAGGTGGCAAAAAGCTCGGGGAGGGAAGGGCTGGGAGCAGATGAGCAGGATTAGGGACAGGCTCAGAACCAGGGGACTTTGAATGTGATTTTAATCTGAAATAAAGTGCCAGCAGTGCTCATCAAACCCCAGCCTGGATAAGGGCACGGAGATTTCCAGCTACTGAGGAATCCTGAAATTTATTTCTGTGAGCCCAGCAGCAGAAATGAGGGGGAAATGCTGGCCTGGAAAAGCTGTGGGGAGGGGGTTTAGAGCTCTGCCCACAGCTCAGCCCTGGGGGTTTAACCAAATAAAATGTGAGAAAAAAGATGGGGTGAGGTGAGAAATGAGACGTTTCCAACAGAATATTTGGAAATAAAAAGGTGTTTGGTAAAAGGGAGATTGAAAGGATGAATCCTTAAAAAAAATAAATTAAAAATAAAAAGGTAAAAAAGAAACAAAAAGCCACCAAAAAAAAGAACCCCCAAAAAAAACAACAAAAAACCAAAAAAAACCCACCCCAAAACAAAACAAAACAAAGAAAACCAAACCAAAACATACAAAAAACCCAAACCAAAATCAAAATCTCAAACTGAAGAAATCCAGCCCAAGTACACAGAATATTTGTGCTCAGGTGCACGGAAATCCCCATTTTTCCAAGAGAAAAATCAGCCAAAATTCTCAACTTCAACCTATCAAGAAATCCCAAATTATTTCTGTCCAATCTAAAAGTCACAGTTGTCCTGAAAGCCACACTTTCCCTGGGAGATATTTTGCACTTTCCTCCTGATTTCTGAATTCCGCAGCTCACACTGGCTGGGCTCCTTTGCTGGAATTTTAGGGAGGTTGAGTTTAAACACAGAACTGGGGCTGGGCACGGATCTGTGACAATCCCTGCAGTGGCTGCAGTTCTCAGCAAACAGGAATCCAAAATATTCCATGGAAAGGCGTGGTTTGTTTGTCAGCAGACAGGGCAGGACATTCCCGAGGAAGAGGGAGAAGGAAAAATTCGAAAAAAAATGGGAATTGAATGTTTGACAGCACTGCTGGATCCGGGCTGGGACAGAGAGCTGGGAATGTTCCCCTGGAGAAGGGAAGGATCCAGGGAGAGCTGGGAATGTTCTCCTGGAGAAGGGAAGGATCCAGGGAGAGCTTCCAGCACATTCCAGGGCCTGAAGGGGCTCCAGGAGAGCTGGAGAGGGACTGGGGACAAGGGATGGAGGGACAGGACACAGGGAATGGCTCCCAGTGCCAGAGGGCAGGGATGGATGGGATATTGGGAATTGGGAATTCCCAGATTTGCTGTGGCTGCCCCTGGATCCCTGGAATGTCCCAGGCCAGGCTGGAATATCCTGGGACAGTGGGAGATGTCCCTGCCCATGGAATAATCAGATTTTAAGGTCCCTTCCCAGCCAAACCTGCCCTAATCCCTGATTTAATCCCATCCTGAGCCTGTCCTAATCCAGCCCTGCTGACCAAACCCTGCAAACCTCCCAAACAAAGCCCCCTCCTCACATTTACAATTTCTGTCCAAACTTTGGGGTTTTAACCCATTCTGGTGTCCAGGAGGATGAGGGACAGGAGTTTACAATCCATTCCCAAACTTCGGGGGGTTTTTAACCCATCCTGGGTTAAAAGGGACAGAGAATGGGGGATGTTCCTCCCCACGAGCACCCCCCTCTAACCCGAGATGAAAAACAACAACCTGGGAGCCTCCAAAATGCCTCCCTGCAAAACGAGGGCGAGATTATTCCCCTCTTCTGTTCTCATTTTTCTTGGGGGGGGGGCTTTAATCTATTTTTTTTTTTTTTTTTTAATAAAGCCGGGTGAGATGAGTGAAATATCAGTGCAGGAGGCTCTGAGGAAACAACATTTAGAGCACAGTAATGGAACAGGCAAATGTGAGCGTCACAAGCCCTTAGCATCTCCTGCTCTGCATTAGCCCAACAAGGCTCCATCAATCTCCCCTGGCTGTGCTCACCCTCCAGAGCACAATTACAGCCCCACAGAGCCTGGCAGCAGGCAACAAACTGATTTTTATACACATGGGCTGAGAAATGCAAGTCTGTGCTGCGCTTGGTTAGTTTTTTTTTTTTTCTCCTGAAACTTTCTGAAAGTTTCGTGAAATTTTTTTTATTGTTGTTGTTGCTGTTGTTGCTTAATTTGAAATTTTGTATTCAATTTGGCCTAAAATTCTAATGGAATAAATTTTAACTGCGGCCTTCCTGTACCTGAAGGGGATGAAAAGATGGAGAGAGAAAATTTTCGGGGTCTGGAGGGACAGGAAAAGGAGAATGGCCTCACATTGAAACAGAGTGGGGTCAGATGGGATCTGGGAAGGAATTCCTCCCGGGAAGGTTGGACATTGGGGCTGGAGCTCCTGGGACAGTGGGAGGTGCCCAGGGGGGGCACTGGGTGGGATTTAAGGTCCCTTCCAGCCCGAACCATTCTGGGATTTTATGATTCTGAGTCCACACATAACAGATTTACCTCCTGAATGCGAGCCTATGTATTTTTGAATCATTCCAGTTTAATACAGAGTTCATTAATAATTTAATTAATAAAATAAAATAAATAAATTATTAAGTTAAAATAAGCTCTCCGTGTATTTTTCTAAAGATGTAAAACTCTTTTTCTATATATTTTCTCTATGCATTTCAAAGCCAAATGTGCCTGGAAGTTCAGGTATAGACACATAAACCCTTACCTCGAAACTCCTATTGACCAAACGTTTACCTTGAGAAACACAGGTTTATGCTTTTCCTTTTTTTGGAAGACAAGAGGTCGAGAGCATGGCAAGAAGGAAAAACTCACCACTAAACAGCTGTTCTGGAGTGCTGAAAAAACCCTGGAGTAGCCATGAAAGATTTCCAAAAAGAGGAAAATCCCAGGCTGCTGTGAGCTGGGGGAGGAGGCAGAGCAGGGCTTGGCTGGGTCCTGAGGGCAGGGATGAGAGCAGAGCTGGAGGCTCCAGTTCCCAATTCAGGGAGGGATGGAGAACAGCCCGGGAGTGTGGGAGGGAAAAACCCCAGCCAGGACCCGTGAGTACATCCCTGTCCCTGTGCTGAGCACGTTCCTGTAGTGACACATTCCTATAGTGACCACATTCCTATAGTGACCACATTCCTATAGTGACCACATTCCTATAGTGACCACATTCCTATAGTGACCACATTCTTTGTAGTGACACATTCCTATAGTGACCACATTCCCAATCCTGACCACATTCCTATAGTGACCACATTCCTTGTAGTGACCACATTCCCTGTAGTGACCACATTCCCTATCCTGACCGTGTCCCTGTACTGACCCTGTTCCAGTCCTGACCCCATTCCCAGTCCTGACTGTGTCCCAGTCCTGACCTCATTTCCAATCCTGACCCCATTCCCCATCCTGACCCCATTCCCCATCCTGACCCTGTTCCCAATCCTGACCCCGTTCCCAATCCTGACCCCATTCCCCATCCTGACCCCATTCCCAATCCTGACCCTGTTCCCCATCCTGACCCCATTCCCCATCCTGACCCCATTCCCAATCCTGACCCTGTTCCCAATCCTGGCCCCATTCCCAATCCTGACCCCGTTCCCAATCCTGACCCCGTTCCCAATCCTGACCCTGTTCCCAATCCTGACCCCATTCCCAATCCTGACCCCGTTCCCAATCCTGACCCCGCTCCCAATCCTGCCTGCAGCTCAGTCCCTCTGCAGGATCAGGGCCAGGGGTTTTTTGTGGGGCTGTGTTTGAACCACCCCGAGCAGCCTGGGCTGGGAAGAGCCCCCAGCACCCCCAGCCCAGCCCCAGCAGCACTGCAGGGACACCCAGAGACCCCAAAGGCCAGGGTGAGGCTGGGCTGGGCCTGCAGCAGGCACAGGGATGAGCTCCAGCAGAGCCAGGACAGGGAATGGGGCAGGGTCAGAGCTCAGGGGCACCCAGGATCCAACTCCAGCAGCCCCTGGAGCCCCTGGTGTGCATTCCCTGCAAGGGGGGCACTGCCTGCCCCAGGGGATCCCCATTGCCTGCCCCAAATCCCCATTGCCTGCCCCAAATCCCCATTGCCTGCCCCAGATTCCCATTACCTGGTCCAAGGGATCCCCATTGCCTGCCCCATATCCCCATTGCCTGCCCCAGGGGATGCTCACCCTGCAGGGCACAGGCTGGGTGTGATTTCCAGCCCGGGATGTGTCCCAGGGGATGCTCACCCTGCAGGGCACAGGCTGGGTGTGATTTCCAGCCCGGGATGTGTCCCAGGGGATGCTCACCCTGCAGGGCACAGGCTGGGTGTGATTTCCAGGATGTGCCCCAGGGCTCCAGGAGGTTTTGTGCTGTGCCTCAGAGCCCGGGCTGGGGCAGACTGGAATTGCTCTGTGAGGCACAGCTCTGCCTTTGTGCTCTCCTCTGCCCTGAGAGCCGAGCAGGAAATCAATACATTTTATCCATGGAATGTACATAAGTCTTCTTAAGTCGTGATCCATTTTAAGTAACGTGTGGAGGGGCATTAGGCAATTAGAGCTGGCTGAGGAACTGAGCATATTTATACATTTGAACGCCTGTCTTTTTATCTTGAGCTTGGATGAAGCAGTAAGACCTAAAAATCAAACACTGGATGAGTTTAGATGATCGGGTATTTAATTTAAGATCTCCATCTTAGCATTAGAAAACCTTCCAAATGAAGTGTCTGTGTTTTAAAAATTGGCCATAGCCAGTAGCTGCTACGTCTGATGTGTAATCTCTGCTTGGCTCTGCACAGAAAGCACTTATTGAAATTCAAGTACATGCTCAGGGCTCGTTAATGGCTATTTTTGCCTCATTAATACAACAAACATCGCTGATATGAAAGGTGCTGTTCTCTTACACTAATACAACTGCAAGAGGTCAGAAATAACTTTTCATGCTCTCTAGTTCTTTATCCAATATGTCAGTGACAGGGAAGTGGAGAGCGAGCAGGAATAGGGAGGTGGATTCATCCACAAACGTGGTGTTAGTGAGACCACCAGTGGCCCAGCCTGGCCTCCTTTGGTGTCCACATTCCAAAACAAGAGGCAGAAAATTCCAAGAAGGTGCTGAGAAGCCGCTCAGGAGTGCCTGGAGTGGGCAGAGCTGCAGAGGGAGAGACACGACTTTAACCTGCTCGGGTTATTCAGAGGAAGGTGAAGAATTGTCTCGGCGATAATTTAAAATCCCAGGCTGGTTTGGGTTGGAGGGACCTTAAATCCCATCCCACAGTCCCTGGGGGCTCCAAGCTCGGTCCAGCCTGGCCTGGGACACTCCAGGGCTCTCCTGTTTCCCAAAAGGGAGCAGAAAATTCGCTGGTGGAGCTCTGAGGGGGAGCACGAAATGAAACGAGGCAGCTTTGGGTGATTCTCCCGTTCCTGTTTGACTGGTCCTTTTCATCACAAACCCCAGAGATCTCCATCAGCAGCACCACAGCCCAGAAATCCTGGCTGTGCTTTGCCTGGAACAAACAAATTCCCGTCCGCACAGGGCAGCCCTTTGTGTTCTTTAAAGCACCGAACAATGCCTGCACCGAGAGTCACAGAGCCGGGAATGTGACAGCCACCCACATTCCGTATGGAAACGCTCCTTCCCCTCTGAATTCCCCAGAAAACCGCTTCGGTTTTCTCTGTATTGGCCTTAACCTGTTCCTCTTTCACAGGTGACCCGTTTTCCCAGAAGTTCCAGCAGAACGCCCGTTTATAAAAAGCTCAGGAACTCGGCAATTCCACAGGTTTGGGATGGCAGCTCCCGACCCTTACACCGAGCTTTACAAAGACCGACAAATTGAAACCAGCTCCAAGGGTGACTGGGGGAACTTCAATGCATTGCTTTCAAATTTCCCTGTAAATAAAAATACGTGTGAAGGAGAGGAGCTGGGAGGCCCCGGGTGTATCCCCTGAGCATGGTTCAGAGCCCCCAACATCCTGCCCTGCTTTTATAAATTCGAAATCTTGTCATCTGATCACAGAGACCAAGAAAATTGTGGCAAACTTTATCTGCTAAGTGAACCTTAATAACCTCAACTTTAACTTCAAGAAAATTACACTTGGAAACATTTCATAGTCTTGCAGGTTGCAGGAGACGTTAAATCCTTTCTTTTTCTCCCACCTCTCCAGGAGTTATTAACCCTCCCCACAGAGCCTCGGAGACCTCCAGCAAATTGTCCCTTCCCACAGATCTCATGGAGCAGCCGTGCCAGGGGCTGTGCTGGCACTAAAATCTGCACCCAGACTCACATTAAAAACCTTCACAGCTCCTTGAAAGAAGGGAAAAGAAAAAAAAAAAATCGAAACAAAGCCTTTGAAATAAAGCTGTGGTGTGTCTCCTGCAGGAGCTGTCACACGTGGCTTTTCCCAGTCAGCAGCCTGGGATGTTGAATTCCATCTCTCCCTGAACACCCCGCTCCTCTGGAGGCACCGGTGGGGCAGGATCCCTTGCAGGGCCAGCCCTGCCAGTCTGGGCTCTGCTGGCACTGCTGCCCTGTGGCTGCAGCTGCTGTGGGGATGTGCTGGGGACGCTGCAGCTGCCCCGAGGCCAGGGGGGATTTGCTGAACAGCTCCAGCCCTGCTGGCATCAACCACGAGCCAGGATCTGGCAGGGCTGGCAGCTTCCAGGGAAAAGGCACTTCCAGGGCTCAGCTCTGCAGTAAAGAATGAAAGAGAATCTCAGAATCTGGAAAAGTCCTGCAGGGGAAGCAAAGCCAGCCTGGGACCAAACACCAGAAATGCCCCCTAACAACATACAACAAAGTGAGGTGGTGTGGTCACGTCAAAATGTGTTATTCAAAGTGAAAATTATTATATGAAGAAGAGCATGCAACACCATCATCATCATCTTCTTCATCATTATTTTATTATTATTATTATTATTATTGTTATTATTATTATTATTATTATTATTATTATTATTATTATTATTATTATTATTATTACTATTACCCTGCACTTGTGGGCGTGATCCCACGGTGGGTTTGACACCTTGGCAATGCTGCTGCTCTGTCCTTCTGCAAATACAGCCCCCCCCCAAAAAGAACCCCCAAACCCTACAAGGGAATGGCCTTGAAAACAAAAGACCAGAAAACAGAACTAAAGCTCTGATTGTGCCGCTGAGTTTGGACCAAAAAACGCCCTCGTGAATTCATGACCAGAGCCTGACAGTTTTAACACACAGGGAGGAAATGTGAGAACGTTGGAGTCAGGCAGAGATTCCTGCTCAGCCTGAGGCACAGGATCCCTCCTTCCCCAAGCTTCCCCAGATCTCAGGCACACACATTTGGAATTTGGGGGTTTTTTTAGCACTTTCATTCATCACCTGCTCCATCCTCTGCTGTCAGAGATCCCCAAACTTTCCAATCCTTTTAATTCTCATTGATGGCCCCGAGCACAAGGTGGCAGTTCCTGCAGGACGCCCTCGCTGGAGCCAAGGGGCCTCTGCTCGTTTTTAGGTTCAGAAGAGACTTTCTCCCAGGACAGGCAGAATGGAGATTCCCCCCCGAGCTGCTGGCTCAGAGCTGCCTCTTTTGGTGGCCTCACATCCCTCAGAGACCCTCACAGCCATCAGAGAGACCCTGGAGCTGTGAGCAGAGTGTCAAACAATTGTCAGAACAAGGATTCTCCCCTGCAAGGGAGCCCCTCCCAGCCCCAAACCCAAACAAGATTCCTGGAAACACCCACTGGGGGGATCTTCAGGAAAATCCTGCTTAAAAATGTTCAGTCAAAAATCAGATTCAGAACTGCCGGGTAAAATCCTGTTTAAAATCGTGGGGGAAAACACAAATTCACTGAACTTTGCACTTGAGGCTGAGACACCCCCAGTGTGTTTGCCCTGTGCCCCTCCTGGGGGAATATCCACCCTAAATTCAGCACTATTCCCATCCCGAGGGAATATCCCAAATGAACTCAGCACTATTCCATTCCAGAGGAAATATCCCAAATAAATTCAGCACTATTCCATTCCCAAGGGAATATCCCAAATAAATTCAGCATTATTCCCATCCTGAGGGAATATCCCAAATGAACTCAGCACAGATCCATTCCTAAGGGAATATCCTAAATGAACACACCACTGTTTCCTCCTGATGGAATATCCAAATGAACTCAGCACTATTCCATTCCAGAGGAAATATCCCAAATAAATTCAGCACTATTCCATTCCTAAGGGAATATCCCAAATTAACTCAGCATTATTCCCATCCTGATGGAATATCCCAAATGAATTCAGCACTATTGAGGGAACATCCCAAGTGAACTCAGCACTGTTCCATTCCTAAGAGAATATCCTAAATGAACACACCACTATTCCTTCCTGAAGGAATATCCCAAATGAACTCAGCACTTTTGGGGGAATATCCCAAATGAACACAGCATTATTCCATTCCTGAGGGAATATCCTAAATGAACTCAGCACTGTTCCCCTCCTGAGGGAATTTCCCACCCACCCCTGTTCCAGGATGCCCAGAGCTTCACCTGGCAGTGACAGAGCCCAGACAAAGCCACCCAGGAGGTATCAAACACAGCATCTGAATTATCCTAAATCTGTTTTATTATACTAAACCAGCTCTGGGGAAAGGAATGGGAGAATCCCCGTGGCCAGGCCAGACTCTCAGCAAGAAACACACAATAAAGGATTTAATTCAGTTTAAACTGGACAAGGGTCTAAATTTCCAGATATGTCGTAGGAGTGGTGCAGTGGCCACTTCAGGAAACTCCGATTTTGTCTGGAGAAGGAAAGAAGGAGCCTCCAGGAGTTCCTTTTTTTTGGAAACGTTCCCTGCCAGCCCAGCAGCACTCCCTGGGTCACCCATTCATTCCCTGCGTGGGTGCTGGGGAATAGGAATGGGAACGGGAACAGGAACAGGAATGGGAATGGGAATGGGAAAGGGAAAGGAATGGGAATGGAATGGGAATGGGAATGGGAATGGGAATGGGAATGGGAATGGGAACGAGAACGGGAACGGGAACAGGAATGGGAATGGGAATGGGAATGGGAATGGGAATGGAATGGGAATGGGAATGGGAATGGGAATGGGAATGGGAATGAGAATGGAATGGGAATGGGAACAGGAATGGAATGGGAACGGGAATGGGAAAGGGAATGGAATGGGAATGGGAAAGGGAATGGGAATGGAATGGGAATGGGAATGGGAATGGGAATGGGAATGAGAATGGAATGGGAATGGGAATGGGAATGGGAATGGGAATGGGAATGGGAATGGGAATGAGAATGGAATGGGAATGGGAACGGGAACGGGAACGGGAATGGGAAAGGGAATGGAATTGGAATGGGAAAGGGAATGGGAATGGGAATGGAATGGGAATGGGAATGGAATGGGAATGGGAATGGGAATGAGAATGGAATGGGAACGGGAACGGGAACGGGAACGGGAACGGGAAAGGGAATGGAATGGGAATGGGAATGGGAATGGGAATGGGAATGGGAATGGGAAAGGGAATGGAATGGGAATGGGAATGGGAATGGGAAAGGAAATGGGAACGGGAACAGGAATGGGAATGGGAATGGGAACGGGAACGGGAACGGGAATGGGAATGGGAACGGGAATGGGAATGGGAATGGAATGGGAATGGAATGGGAATGGGAATGGGAATGGGAATGGGAATGGAATGGGAATGGAATGGGAATGGGAATGGGAATGGGAATGGGAATGGGACTGGGAATGGGAATGGGAATGGGAATGGGAATGGGTATGGGAAAGGGAATGGGAATGGGAATGGGAATGGGAATGGGAATGGGAATGGGAATGGGAATGGAATGGGAATGGAATGGGAATGGGAATGGAAGCAGCTTCGATCCACACAAAGCTGCTGGAGGGGCTGAGAGGGGCCGTTATTAAAACAGGGATCAAAGCAGGCTGCAATTACTCCCGGCTAATCCTCGGAAAACAGGGAGCTATTTCTTCATTATTTGTGCGGGGTGGAAAAAAATAACAACGGCCCGGGACAAATTAAAACTTCACCTTCAGATGGCACCCCGATTGTGATGCAGATTTCACCCAGGCCAGGCGGCCAAAAAAGGGACCCTGGGCACGGGTCCCCCTTGCAGCAGCCAGCCCGGCGGTGTGACATCACCGCTAAATTAATTACGGGTTTATTTGATTTATTTGGCTCGGAGCAGGCACGAGTGAGATGCCTGTGCTGAAAAGGGTGAGCCATACATCAAAAGCCCTCGGAATTTCTGCAGGCGCTACCTGGCTCCGGGAGGGAGGGCATCCCGGGGCCGAGGCGGGGCACAAACTGCTGGTGGAGGCTTTTTTAAATACAACCATCGCGCCTCTAAATGTCACGCCGGGCTTTTAGTTAGCTAAGGTGGCAGGTCCTTAAAGCCCAGAATTTATGGCGTTGAGATTTTCCCAAATGTAAGACCCGAAAAGGGGAGGGGGGGTGGGGGGTGCGAAAAAAAAAATCTGTCGGTTTTTATTTATCCCCTATATAAATATAGGCAATTTAGTCCTTCCCCCAAAGAGGGGCAGATTAGACGAGTTAGACAGCAGTCAATTCATTTTGCATAGGAATGGCTCATTAAAAAAAAAAAAAAAAAAAAAAAAAAGAGAGAGAGAAGAGAGCCCCCCATTTGTGCGAGGAGCCGGTTGGGCAGAGCACGAAATGGATTTACGGTGTCACTCAGAGGCAGCAGGACTAATGAGGGAGGAGAGGCTGCTGGTGGGGGCAAAAATCCACCAAATCCATCCCTGCTCCCAGCCCCGGCCGCATGGAGGTGTCCCTCATTATGGATGTGTCCCAGGAGCTTTCTTTAATATTTTAATAAATAACAACATCAGCCCAACAAGAAATTAATGAATAGTATCATTAATAATGAGCTCGAGTCTTGTAGTGATAGGACAGATATTAAATTGAACCACAGTGGTGCTGTCTCCAGAGACTTGGGAATTTTCCAGCGGCAAACAAGGCCAGTGAATGAAGCAGCCATCGCTCTGTGCCAACAGCTTTTACAACAGGTTGGGAGTAATAAAAGAGGATTTTCTGCACGATAAAGTTAAGCCTTAGAAAATCTGCTGGTGTAGATCGGTGTGAAAAGTACTGCCAAACGTGATCCTTAATTAAACTTTAATTAAGATAAAGCTCTTTCCCTTAAAAAGGGGGGCGGGGAGGGGGAGGCAGCAGCAAAAAGAGTGTCAGCTCTTTTCCTACCGGTTTCTGATCTAAAATAATTCTATATTAAATCGCAGAAAACTGTGCTCAAATAAGTTAAACCCACGAACCCGCGGAAATTGAGAGTGGGGGATGAAATGCCGAGCACAGCCCGGCCATGTGCCTGTTTTCTCTGTATTTATAGCTCGCCTGGAGCCCAGGCTGGAGGAGATCAGGCTCAGCTGGGAGCAGTTCCCATCTCCACGGCCCCACAGAATCCTCGCCGTGCCTTCCCCAAAGGTTTGGGGTTTTGTGTTTCGGGGCACAGAAGCAGCTGTGTCACAGGCAGGAGGAACAGCCCGGGGGAACAGAACATTTCCCCTTGCCCGGGCAGGAGCAAACCCTCAGCACATTCTCCACGGTCAGGCACGGCTGGGGGCTGCAGGAACGATTCCAGTAGCAGCACATCCATTTCTAGGCAGCTTCGAACACAGGGACCCCAAAAAAAGAAAAAATTCCGTGAGTTCGGAGCCTGCTTTTCCCTGGCAGCTGATGGGCAGCCTGGCAGCTTCACCAGGGAGAGGAGCAGAGGGAGCTTCCCACCCAAAATTGCTGTGCAAGGGCTGGTTCATAGCCCAAAGCCACAGCAGGGAATTTGGGTCCCACAGACACGGGGACACAAACAGATCCCATAATTTGGGTCCCATAGACATGGGGACACAAACAGATCCCATAATTTGGGTTCCATGAACATGGGGACACAAACAGATCCCATAATTTGGGTGCCACAAACATGGGGACACAAACAGATCCCATAATTTGGGTGTCCATGCACAGCCCCATTTCTCTCTGGAGCCCAAAGCATTTCCTTCCCAGGCACCCAGAGCCAGACCTGTGGCTGCCACTTCATTTCTTGATAAAATAATGACCATGAGCTCACCAAAGCCAACAACTCACTGCCTTCCCAGAGTCAGGTTTGTTCTCCTGCTCGTGGTTTGAACTTTTCCATCTGGACCAACCTGTTCCCAGGAAATGATGAGTGCCTGGCAATGCTGGGATGGATTGGAAATGGGAGAGGAGAGGGGTGAAGGGGAGGAGCCCCCATTTCTCCCCCCCACAGCAGAACAGCCATTTCTGGAACACTGAACAAGCATCAATTGTGCAGGCACCAATTTTTCCGTGTTTATTTTTCCTGTGAATATAAAAGTGTGGCTGCCCCATCCCTGGAATTGTCCCAGGCCAGGCTGGGCAGGCTTGGAGCAGCCTGGGATGGTGGAAAGGGGTGGGATGGGATGGGATGGGATGGGATGGGATGGGATGGGATGGGATGGGATGGGATGGGATGGGATGGGATGGGATGGGATGGGATGGGATTTAGAGCCTTCCACCCCAAACCACTCTGGGGCTCTGTTCTGTTCTGGCACACCTTTGTTTGCATCTTCCCTCCCCACTGGACACGATTGAAAACTGATTTCCTCAGCAAAGTCACCATGAAATGTGGAATTCCAGCTCCAGGAGCTGGGGGAAGGTCAGGAATCCTCACCAAAGGAATTGTTTAAACTCCAGGATGGGCTGTACTGAGAGGAGAACACAACTTCACACAGGTCACACCAATACCTGACTTTTTGGGGACTCACCAGTCCAGCTCTGACAAAACCCAGGCTCCTCCCTGCTGCCCTATTTCCTTCACCATTACTTCCATAATCAAGATCCAGTTTTACTGCTGAGTGTCTCAAAATGCAGTTTGCAGCCAGGCACACAAATTCCTGATGCTCTGCCTCAAACCCAGCTGAGTTCAGTCAAATCAGAGCTCATGCCAAGCATATTGACAGCAAAGCAAACATTCTGTACAAAGTCAAAACAATAGAGGGTTTTTTTATTTCTTCCTCCTTTTGCTTTTTTTTTTTTTTTTTTTTTTTTTTTTTTAATATGGCTCCACTTGAGATGTTTTTTTCTTTCCTTTCAGTGTCTCTAAGAAAAGTATCTTTAAGGGTCTGTACATGCAGGGGCACTTAACCTCCCCAGACTCCCTGCTTTGATAAGTTTTTATTTAAGCTTCAGAAAGCAAGTCAAGCCTGGATGACACAGTGCTAATTCTTCTCTAATTCAAAATTTAAACCAGGGTGTTCGACTTAAATCAGGGGTTGGACACGTATGTTGGGGAGAGTGAGATCTGATAAAGTCAAAGGAAATCCTTGGAACATCCATTATTCCCTCAATTAACCAAGATTCTGTTATCTAGCGACTTTTAATAAATTTAGTGATAAATTATTAATTGGAACAGCCAGCTGCTCTTGCCAGCTGCCATCCAGGAGAGGCAGCTCCAAGGAGCTGCTCCTCTGCACTCCATGCCCTGGGTGGGATTTTGGGGAGAAGGGGCTCCCGGGGTTTGGGGTGACCCCAAAGGTTTTGGTGTCATTTTTGTCTCCTGGTTTAAAGCTCGTCCCCTCATCGTCCTTCCCCCGAGGTTCTGAGGTTTGCACGGAATTTCTCGGGAATTTTCCATCCCAGCCCTGCCTGGATCCCAGGGAGGCTCAGCGAGGAGAAGCTGCAGGATCCTGCCCCACATCCCCCCCAGGCACCGCGGACACACTGCTCCCAAAAATTCCAGGGCACAGGGGCACTGTGAAAAGCAGAGGCTTCTCTGAGCTCCTCAGAGAGAGATCAAAGTGCAGGGTTTGAATTAAAACCTTTGGATGGATTAAAATATATAAGGCACTCGTACATGGAATAGAGGTGTAAGCTTAAGTTTTAGGTAGGTAAATAAGTTTAAGTAAGAATCTGTTTTAAGTGCTTTAAAAAGTAAAAGCCCTTGTTTACAGTGCAGAAAAAAGTCTTAACAAGTTTCAGTGAGAGCTCAAAATCATAGTCCTGGGTATCAGTGTAGAAAACAAGTCTCAAAAACAAGTCTCAGTCAGAGCTCCAAAATATCGTTTTAGACATAATAAAACCTAGTAAGAATATTGCCTACATTTTTCAGCTAGAACAGATAGGTTCTGTGTGCAAATTATATATAAACTTTCATATTATAGAACCAGAATTTTAATGGATTTAGAAGAAATTCTTCAGATTTAGCTCACGGTTTTAGCTCACTGTGGGTTTTTTGCTCGTGTTTTTAGCTCATTGGGTAATTTGTAAATAAGAATTTGTTTATTGGAGTGAGAGCTCTCTGTCTCTCTTCCTCCACCACCATCATCATCATCACTCCCATGAAAGAAGAGGCAGGAGAGGAAGGAAAAGAGGAAAAGAAGAAAAGAGGAAGAAGAAAAGACCAGGGAGCATCTGCCCCTCTGTAACCTTCCAGTGCCCCCATCTCCCCAAAACCTTCCAGATGTGCAGCCCTGCCCCCTTCACCCCAAAACCTTCCAGATGTGCAGCCCTGCCCCCTTCACCCCAAAACCTTCCAGATGTGCAGCCCTGTTCCCCAGGGGTCTCCCCCAGGCCGGAGCAGCAGCAGGAGCTGCCCAGCCCATCCCTGTATCCCTGTATCCCTGTATCTCTGTATCCCTGTATCCCTGTATCCCTGTATCCCTGTATCCCATCCCTGTATCCCATCCCAGTGATCCCATCCCAGCCCATCCCAGTCCATCCCAGCCCATCCCATCCCATCCCATCCCATCCCAGTCCATCCCAGCCCAGCCCAGCCCAGCCCGGTTCCCTGGCAGATCCTGGATCATTTCCAGGCTGCTCGAGCCGGGATCACAAGGTCCCGCCCTCGGCAGTCGCGGCTGGGATCTGCCTTTCACTCCCTGGAAGCGCAGGCAATTTTTCCATAATAAAAACTGGATTAGCATGTATCAAGAAGAGGTTCCGCCAGCTGTCACTTTGAAATCAGGCTACTCTATCGGATGGGCGAGATGATAATGGATAAACCCATAAATGACAAGCAGTTTTCCTGTATTTATCTAATAAGTGGCTAATGCAGGCGAGCATCTTCTCTAATAAAACAGGAACGGGGGAAGAGACAGGCTGGGGCTCTGCTTGAATTAAATCCAAACTGAGCAAGAGTGGCACAGGCAAATACTGCAGGAAAATGGCTTTTTTTTTTTCTTACCCCTTTTAAAATTCTATTTTTAAATAGCTGTGGATACCAGTGAAATCAAAACCTATTATTTTTAATAATATTAATATTTTAAATATATTCTATTTAAATACATTATATCCCTATGAAATATATTATTATATAGGGATATAATATATATAATATATATATTAAATCTATTATACCAATATAGAATATAGAATATAGAATATAGAATATAGAATATAGAATATACAATATGCAATATAGAATATAGAACATATAGAATATAGAATATATTATATACTATATGTTATATACTATATGTTATATATTATATGTTATATATTATATATTATATATTATATATTATATATTATATATTATATATTATATATTATATATTATATATTATATATTATATATTATATATTATATATTATATATTATATATTATATATTATATATTATATATTATATATTATATATTATATATTATATATTATATATTATATATAACTACATTCTATTTTAAATCTATTAATAATTACTTTTTTAAAGTTTTCCCAGCTTCAGCTCATTTTGGTTCAATAGAGCCAGGGTCTCTGTGTGTGTTTATAATCTAAACAATAAAATCCAGGTGTCTAGAAATGAGCAGGGGCTGCAGGTGTGTTAAAACGGGAGCACTGGGCTGCCTGGATCAGCAGCAGCTTCAGGGAAGCAGGAGAATTCTTATTAATCTGTGGGATATTAATCAGCTATTCCCTTTTTGTGCTGTATTATTGGGGATGACACAGTATTAAAGTTACATCAGGGGAAATTACCCCGTGTATCACTGGAATTAGCAGTTTACTGAAGGCAGTGCACAAAAATTGGGGCTAACTCGGCAAAATTAATTAAATAGGAAAAAAAAGCGTTTAAAAAAGACTCATTGCTGATAATGATGAGAAGATAAAAGAGCGTCCCCACCCTCCAGGGAGGAATTTATCCCAATTCCCAATATCCCAATTCCCAATATCCCACTATCCCAATATCCCACTATCCCAATATCCCACTATCCCAATATCCCAACTCCCAGTATCCCATCCATCCCTGCCCTCTGGCACTGGGAGCCATTCCCTGTGTCCTGTCCCTCCATCCCTTGTCCCCAGTCCCTCTCCAGCTCTCCTGGAGCCCCTTCAGGCCCTGGAATGTGCTGGAAGCTCTCCCTGGATCCTTCCCTTCTCCAGGGGAACATTCCCAGCTCTCCCTGGATCCTTCCTTTCTCCAGGCCTCAGCCCTCCCCAGTGTCTGGGGAAGGTTTGGGGAGGATTTGGAAGGAAGAGACATTTCCCACACACAGAGGACAGGGAGAGGGACAAAATCCCTTCTGCCTTTTCCTTGCTGTCCCACAGGAGGAGAGACAGGAACCAGACCCTGGCACAGCCCTGGCAGCTCTGGGTACCCAGGGATGGGAACAAAACAATCCCAATGCTCCCAGAAGGACAGAGGGGACATTCCAGTGGCAACAGGCCACACATGGCCATGGGCTGAATCCATTCCCTGGGGATGAGCAGGACCTCGGATGGAGGGAGGGACTGGAGCTGAGGAGAGAAGGGAGCTGGGGATGGATGGATGGAATGGAGGAAAGGAACTGGGGATGGATGGAATGGGGGAACAGGGGCAGGAATGGGGAAAAAGGAGATAGGGATGGATGGATGGATGATGGATGGATGGATGGATGATGGATGATGGATGATGGATGATGGATGATGGATGGATGATGGATGGATGATGGATGGATGATGGATGGATGATGGATGGATGATGGATGATGGATGGATGATGGATGATGGATGGATGATGGATGGATGATGGATGGATGGATGATGGATGATGGATGATGGATGATGGATGATGGATGATGGATGATGGATGATGGATGGATGATGGATGGATGATGGATGGATGATGGATGGATGGATGATGGATGGATGGATGATGGATGATGGATGATGGATGGATGATGGATGATGGATGGATGATGGATGATGGATGATGGATGATGGATGATGGATGGATGATGGATGGATGATGGATGGATGATGGATGATGGATGATGGATGGATGATGGATGATGGATGATGGATGGATGATGGATGATGGATGGATGGATGATGGATGGATGATGGATGATGGATGATGGATGATGGATGATGGATGATGGATGGATGATGGATGATGGATGGATGATGGATGATGGATGGATGATGGATGATGGATGGATGGATGATGGATGGATGATGGATGATGGATGATGGATGGATGGATGATGGATGATGGATGATGGATGATGGATGATGGATGGATGATGGATGGATGATGGATGATGGATGGATGGATGGATGGATGGATGATGGATGGATGGATGGATGGATGGATGATGGATGGATGATGGATGGATGGATGGATGATGGATGGATGATGGATGATGGATGGATGATGGATGATGGATGATGGATGATGGATGGATGGATGGATGATGGATGATGGATGGATGATGGATGGATGATGGATGATGGATGGATGATGGATGATGGATGATGGATGATGGATGATGGATGATGGATGGATGATGGATGATGGATGATGGATGATGGATGATGGATGATGGATGATGGATGGATGGATGATGGATGGATGATGGATGATGGATGGATGATGGATGATGGATGATGGATGATGGATGATGGATGGATGGATGGATGATGGATGGATGGATGGATGATGGATGGATGATGGATGGATGATGGATGGATGATGGATGATGGATGATGGATGGATGATGGATGGATGGATGGATGGATGATGGATGATGGATGATGGATGGATGATGGATGGATGGATGGATGGATGATGGATGGATGGATGGATGGATGATGGATGATGGATGGATGATGGATGATGGATGGATGGATGGATGGATGGATGATGGATGGATGGATGGATGGATGATGGATGGATGATGGATGATGGATGATGGATGATGGATGATGGATGATGGATGATGGATGGATGATGGATGATGGATGGATGGATGATGGATGGATGATGGATGATGGATGGATGATGGATGATGGATGGATGATGGATGATGGATGGATGATGGATGATGGATGGATGATGGATGATGGATAGATGATGGATGGATGATGGATGGATGATGGATGGATGGATGATGGATGGATGATGGATGGATGATGGATGATGGATGGATGATGGATGGATGATGGATGGATGATGGATGATGGATGGATGATGGATGATGGATGATGGATGGATGGATGATGGATGGATGGATGATGGATGGATGATGGATGGAATGGGGAACAGAGGTGAATCATGGGGAAGGCTCCCCTTGGCCCCTCTCCAGCCCAGTGCTCCCTGGCTGGCTCTGGGAATTGCAGCTCCTCAGTTTCCCCTTTGTTCAGCCAGGCCCGTGGGAAGGAGCAGGGTGTGATGGAGTCAGTGCAGTAAAAGGTTCCTTTATTGTGGTTTTATTCAATGTTGTTTTGGGTTGGTTTGTTTTAAATCCCAGGAATTGCTGGCAGGAAAATGCAGGCACTGAGACACTCGGTCCTTCCCAGACACGTCCCCTGCAGAGGCTGCAAAGCCCCCTCACCCCAGCTGATAAACATCACCTATTTCATAAATACTGATTTTTAAGGACGATTAAGAGACTTCCCAAGCCTTGAGCAGGGACAGAACTAACAGTGTGCCACAAACATCAAGTGCTCCTCCTCACAAATGTGATAACATTTACTTCCTAAGCAAATTAAATCTGATATTTTTTAAAAATACATACAGCCGATCCACAACTTTTCCTGCCCTCAATTTAACTTTTCCCTACAAACACACTTCAAGAAAATAACACTTGGTGTGCATTTAATAGCACTGGAAAGCACGAAGCAAATCCCCCTGCACATATTCCTCACTCAAAGACCCCCCACCCTCCCTGGATAAAATTTGTATCTTTGTGTTTCCTCAGGAAACCACAGAGAGGGAGGAACGAGGTGGACCAAGGGAAATGGGAATTATGAAATGAAATATTTGCCCAATGGTGTTTTTAGCAGATTTGGTGCCTGGTAACATGTCTGGAAACAGCTCCTGACCTGGCACCAGCCTTTGCTGTCATTTTTGTGTTGCAGATTTGAGGCAGCATCACAATCACCCCTTCCCCACTCGGTCAAACAGGGAGAGCAGCGAGTTCCTCCCGAAAATCCCTGTGAGCTGAGCTGTTCTGTGGGCTGTAAATGCCATTTATTTACTGCAGCCAGCCCCTCTGCAGCAGGCCATGGCGATTTGTGTGGGCTGGAACCTCCCCACGGAGATCAGGTGTGCTTGGAGGGGCTGCAGGAGGCTCCTGGGTCCAGATCTCCTTGGAATTTTTGGGAAGCAAAGCCCAGAATCCGTGTGGGGAAGGACATGGGATTGCTGCTGCTCCCAGGCAGCGCCTGACCAAGTTCCACATCAGGGATTAAGGTCCCTGAGCACAGATTGAGGTCTGGGGAGGCAGAGGAAGTGGAATGGACAGAAATGTAACATAAAATGGATTGACATGGGCTAAAGGGCAGCTGGGAGAGGCAGGCACAGCCATAAATAAAAACTTTTCTTTAGGGGAGAAGTAACTGGGAAGATGTTATCGGATGGGCACTGCGTGCCACGGACCCAGAGAGGGAGGAAAAGTAAATGCAAAGTGACTCTGCTGGGATCCAGGGCTGGCACAGCACTGCCAGGCTGAGGCAAGGTCAGCTGGGTTCTCTTCTCTGCAAATTAACCTGATGGGAAACGTTCAGGACAGTGCCACAGAAAAAAAAAACAAATGATGGAGCTGCTCAGAGAGGAAGATCTGTGGGATTGGTTTGAATTCTGACACAGGTGAGACACACCTGCTCCAGGGGAGCACGGGCAGGGGTGTGAGCTCTGGAGAACACGAGCCTCACCCAATTTCCAGGCTGTGAGGTCCTGGTGGGTCTGCTCTGATCCCAGAGCTGTGCTTGGAGCCTTCCCTGGCACCTGAAGCTGCTTTGGAAGCCTCCTGCAGGGCAGGCCACGCTGGCCTGATGCCTTCTGATTGTTGATAGATTCTTTTTACACTTTCTCACACTCCTTCTTCTAAACAATGAATGTTTTGCATTCCTCTTTGGAGGAAGAGAGGATTGATGGGCTGGTGATGGGACCTATGGGGTCAGGAAGTTTTACCCTCACTGTCCAACCCACGGTCATTGTGGGAATTCTATAAATTGACATGAAATGTAAATAAAGTGGTTCTTGTCCTGCTTAAATCATCAAAGTCAGGGCTGGGAGTGTCTCTGTTTCTCTCTCTGTGTCATAACAGCAACACTGGCCTGGGCTGCTCTGGGGTCCAGGGGCTTTGATTTTGGGGACAGGAGTTTTGATGGCTGGTTCAGGGCTCCTGCTGCTCCTGGAGCTCCCCAGCACTGGGGGATGTTTGTGTTGGTGGCCCTGGGGGTGTTTTCAGAGCCCAGCCCTCCTGGGGGTGGCCAGGACAGGCAGGAGGCTCCTGGCCAGCAGCAAACACCCGTGTGCCCGTGGCCTGGCTGGGGAAAGGGGCCATGGAAGCTTCTGGTACCTCCTCTCAGGATGGCTGAAAGAAATATTCACAGCTTTGTGAGCTTGAAAAACACAAAATAAAATTAATTCCAGGGTGAAGATGGGCACAGGGCAGTGCTGGGAATGGGAAAACTCCCACAGTGTGGGAGCTACCCCAGTCTGAGCCTCCCTGGAAGCGTGCACCTTTCCTGGGATATCATGCTGGAATTGTGACTAAACACAGGATTACAGATTAATTTGACTCTAAGCAGTCCCCTCAATACACTGTAGATCATTATAATGAAGACATGAATCTCTGACTGCTCCAAAAAGAGCAGCAAGGATTTCAGCCCTGGAACGGGAGTTCCTCGCCTTGGTGAATATTTCCATTGCACTCGTGATATCAGAAATAAGCTTTGCAGATTCTGACTTTTAGAAAATTATTCCCTTGAAAGGCCGTTTGTGTTTTCCTGTTCTTTTGTAGCAATTAATGCATTGGCTTTGGAGGAAGATGTGTGATGTTATGCAAGTTAAACCTGTAAAAATGGAAAACCTTTATTAATAAAACCCAAACAGATACATTACAGCACACACACGTACTCCTATAAACACAGAAAATATTGTGTCTGCATGGAAATAAATGTACACCTTGAGAGGGGTGATCTGTCTTCTCTGCTAATTGTCTTTATCAGATAAATATGCATTTAGATAAAACAATATCATTATTTTGCCAACATGCCAACAGGAGTGGTGACAATTATTCACTAACATCTGTAAAGGCTGCAGGGGGAATATTTCCATCTAATTTGGCAAATGTTTGACAAAGCCTGGGAAAAGGGTTATTTCCTTAAAATATTTAAAAATAAAAACCTTTTGCTTCTATCAAAGTCTTGGCAAATGTGTGCTCAGTCTGAGCACTTAGAGGAATGCTGCAAATGGATACAAATCCTGGATACCCCACAAATTCCGGGGTGCTCAGATCCCACTAAAGCCAGACCAGGCTGCTCCCATCGCTGGGTCCAACATTCCCACTCTGCCCCCAAAACCCGGGATAAAAGCAGGGCTGGGCACTCGCAGGGTGTCTCCCCTGCAGAGCTCAAGGTGCTTTGTGGACATTGAATCATTCCCTGACAGCAAAACGCCAGGATCAGCCCAGGAACAGCCAGGGCACAGCAGGGAGAGCCCCCAGGGCCATGCCTGGGTTTGCTTCAAGGAAAAGAAGGATGGGGAGCTGGGGTGTGACAGGACAGCCCCAAACCCCTGCTGGTACCGAGCTGAGCTTCCACGGATGGAGTGACCTGGGCACAGCTGCAGGGATTTGTGTGCTCTGCTGCTCCCTGCCCCAGCTGCACGTGGAGCAGGGGACGTTGGCAGGGCTCTGCTGAAGTCAAGCAGTCTTGGGGAACTGAGGGACTCGCTGTTCTTTATTTCTGCTTAATCAGTGATCTCCAAATATCCTCACTCCAAAGGAGGCCCCAGTGAGGGGAGCAGGCTGAGCTGGGCCAGGCAGAGCAGGAATGTGTGGTCACTGAGCTGCAAAGAGAGAGCAGGGACAGCAACACCCACGAAGCTCTTTGGGGTTTTTTTGGGCCAATTTATTGTATGGACAATTTGTATTTAAAGTGTGTCAGTGCAGCCAGGACAGGACAGGAGCTCATTGGACAATTGGGAAAAACATCCTTGGGACAGCACCTCAGGATGTGTCCCACGGGAAAGACACCAGGGGTTAATGTTGGTGATGAATTCCACTCTGTTTGTCACCGTGTTCTCACCCTGGGAGACTCCTCCCTAACTGAAGCTGCAGTCAGCTTGTCAGCCTGGGAATGGAGCTGAGAGTCAGGAGAAATCCAGGCCTGGAGACAATTCCCAAGCTGGAATTTCCCAGCTCTATAAATGTGTGTGTCACAGGAATCCTCAGGCTGGGCACGGAGCATCCCTGCAGCCCTGCTCTGGCATCTGCTGGGGCGTGTCTGAGACACCTCCGTGCCCTCACCTTCCTTCCAAACCATCCCTCGGGTTTTTAATCCGGCTGAGAGCGCTGCCGAGAGCAGCCCCGCTGCCTCCCCCCGCCCTCAAAACCGAAATAAGAATTCCCTCCTCCCCCCAGGGGTTTTTGAAGGAGCCTCTGACCCTGACACCACCACAAGTCCATGGCCACCCCCTGGTTTTACACAGGAATTTTGTTAAAACCTCACCTGAGGATTGGTTTGATCCTTTCTTGGTGTTTAAAGGCTGACACTAAAAGCACATTTTACACCTTGCCGGGAAGGCTCAGCACTGGCTGTGTGGAACAGCTCCGTGGTTCTGATGTGTTTTTATCACTTCCAGGAGGAAGACCAAGGGAAATGTGCTGCTCACTGGGGCAGGGGACAAAAATAAAGCTGAGGCCACTGACCCTTCAGTCCTGCGAGCTCAGGAAGAGCTGGCACAGGGCAGGGCTGGAGGGGTTTAAAATCCCTGGAGGGATTAAAAGCTGTGTGTGTGACCTTGGGGACACGGGCTAGTGGTGGCTTTGGCAGGGCTGGGTCGGACTCAAGGTCTTACAGAGCTTTCCCAACCCAAACCATTCCATGAATTCACGATTTCCCTTCAGCATCCCAAAGTCCCTGACACCACGGGCAAGATCAGCACAAGACTTACCCCGGGTGGAGGAGCCCAAAGCCACATCAGAGCAAAAGAAAGAAATCTCAAGATTTTTTTTCTGGTTTTTGGGGTCCTGTTGGAGGATGTGGTCCATTCCTCCCTGACACTCCAGTTTCGTGGGGCTCATGTCAGATATTGCACTGAAAAGTTTCCCTTAATGAGAAGTTTCTCACTGAACAGAGCCCCCAGCCTCTGCTGCAGGAGGAGCCAGGCAAGAACATTTCACAGCCAGTGATGCATCAGGATCCAAAGGATCCAAATATCCAGATTTTTCTTTTCAGCATGATTTCGGGGTTTCTATTTCTCCCCAGGCCCCCTCTGTGTCCCTGGCACTGGAGGTGACCCCAGCCCTGTTCGGGGGCTGCTCCAGGGCTGGCAGTGCCAGGCAGGGCCAGCACTTGCCCCGGGGGCTGGCAGGGGACAGCTGGCAGTTGTCACCGCAGCCTCCCGAGGCATCTGGGAATGCATTCATCTCCCAACACGTCTGCTTTAAACAATGAAGTTGTAACACGGGGAACTACATCTAAAATAGTAGCTTTGCCTAATAAGAGGCATTTTTCTCTTGTAAAACTCTCTATTAAAGGCACTTTGCTTTGTTAACTTTCATGGCATGTATCCTCACTATAGCCTTCAACACCTGAAAAATTAGTGGAAGAATTTGACTGATTATAGAGCCTGTTTTCCTTGTTCCACTGCTTCTTCTAAAAGGGATACTCAGCAGAACTTGCCTTTTTTTTTTTTTCATTTTGTGCTGTCTGCATGAGTAATTACCTCCCTGATTTCTGAGATGCAATTGAGTAGCTTCCACATTAGAAAAATCCCAAGATTGATAGAGCCATCTCTCCTAAAGGATTAGTTTGCTGCTGTAATTCCACTGAGTAGGTCATTCAAATAGCAAAATGCTACCGAGTCTAATTCCTCCTGTTGGTGAAAGGCAGGTATTGATACCTAGTTAGGAGAGGCTGGAAAGGGCTCCCTGCCTTTGCAGGGGAAAAGGGGCTCCCATTCCCTGCTGCAGCTCCACTGGGGCTGGAGGAGGAAAAAGAGGATTGGGGGGAAAAAAAATAAAAAATTTGGATTCCCAGGATGGGTCAGCTCAGGGGCTGCTGATGCCAGAGAAAAGAGCAAAGGAAAGAGGAGGATTGTGCAGAGATGTGGAGAAATGGGGCACGACTGGGGAATCCACGAGGGAGTTTCTCCCAGGATTTAAGGATGTGTTAGTTGGGATGGGATTGGGATGGGATTGGGGTGGGATTGGCATTGGGATGGTTTGGGATGGGATTGGGATGGTTTTGGGTTGGCTTTGGAATGGCTTTGGGATGGTCTTAGGGTGCCAGGGAAGCCCCAAGAGCCCAGCACAGGTGTGGAGGACAGAATTATCCCAGAGCTGGGCAGGGAAAAGATTTGAAATAATTTCCCAGGTTCCCAGGGAAGGGCCTCGTGTGTTCCCAGGGGGATCCAGGTATCCAAAGCATCCACAGGAAATCATTCCCTGAGTTCTCTACTCTCCAGACCACCTGCTTTCATACCAAATATTTATGGAGCAGGAACTTTAATTTATTGGAGATATTCTAGGAAAGGTTTGGGGAATGTTCAGCACCACGGTGCCCTTTCATCAGAACCCATCTTCCAAATATCTGAATAATGATATTTATTGTATCCAGAGCTTTGGAGGGAGTAGGGAGGCAGGAATTCCTCGAAACATCCCAGGTGTGACCGTGAGGGTGCAGAGAGCAGCTGGGACTGTGGTAAGTGATTGTGTCAATGTCGTTTTTATCAGGGAAAAATTACTGACTTCCTCTGTCACTCTGCTAGACTGAAAATAAATGTATCAACTAAAACCAACATCTTAACAAAATAAGCATATTTAAAAAAACCCTAAAATTCTGAATAGCTTTTTTTTTTTCAATTAAAATACTAAAAGCATGGTAATCTCTTAAATTCACCAAGATGGATTTTGTGATAATTCTAGGGGGGGAAATAGAAATAATAAAAAAAACTTTGTTCTGTAAAGTAAAGAACTGTTTTCCTTCACTGAACCACCCCAGAGGCCAAACTTAGCTGGGCTGAGACAAAGCCCCTTTCTCTGCCCTGATCCAATCCCTTCCCATGCAAGCTGAGCTTGCCCAGGAGAGGCTCAGCCATTGCCATCAGCAGAGGATCTGGAAGTTAATTTGAAAGGCAGGAATAAATCTTAGGAGTGCTCTGAAGTCGGCTGAACTGAAATGCAAACGCTCCCTGTGAGTTGGGGGCTCGTGGCAGGGACTGAGATCCCCAGACAAGGCACAGATGCTGCAGCTGAGCTACCCTGTAGCTAAACATCTGGAGAGAGCCGGGCAGGAGAATAATAAACACCTCCAAATTCCACCCGGCACAGCCCTGAAAGTGACTTTGCAGGGAAGGAAAAAGGGGCTGGGGGGTGGAGGGGGGTAAAAGGAATCAAACCTGGGGCAGCCCTGGAGGGAGGAACTCACTGGATCCCGCGGGGATCTCGGCCGCTCCTGCCCTGCCTCTGGGCAGCAATCCACATTTCACACTTCGTGTTTTTCACCGCTTCTCCCCTGGAAACTGCAAATTAAAACGGGAGCAGAAAGCTCTGTGAGCTCGGCTGGAGCAATATCAGCACAACTGCACGCTCTGAACACCAACAGATTTCTGTTCTCTCCTTTCTTTCGGCAAATTCGCCTCAAGTTGGGACGTCTCCTCACTCAGCAGAGCTCCCCTGCTCTGCTCCTGCCCTGTGGGGACCCTGCTGAGTGATTGGTCACAGTCATGGGACACCAGAGTGGTTTGGGGTCAAAGGGACCCTAAATCCCAACCCTGTGCTGCTCTGGACCCCCCACATCTCCACCCCAGCACCACGGGCTGGAATTCAGACATTTAGCAGAAAAATCAAGATCTGAAAGGAAAGTGTGAGCTGTGGGGCTGGGAGAACAATGTCAATAACCCCATTTAACCCCTCTCTTGCTGAGCACCAAGCCCTGGCTGTGATTCACTTTGCCATCAGCCACCTCAGCAGGTGAGTGGGGGACAGGAGGGACCGAACCCAACATTTGTGCTCGATGAACAGCAGGAACTGCTCCCAAGAGTGGAGCTCGTGGTCAGGGCACCAGGCTGGAGATAAAGCAGGGACAGGAGGAAGAGTCTGCAAGATGCTTGTTTGCTAAAGAGAAATCCTGCTATTTACAGGCGATTCTTTGAGAAATCTAATTTTTTTTTTTCCTCTGAATGAAGGGAAAAAAAATCTTTTAAAAATGACTAATTGGGTGAAATTCTTCAGCGTGCTTTTATCAACAGTTGCACTCCCGGGATGCTGTTAAGGTGACAGCCATACCCTGCACTGCTCCTTTGGGGGAATATTCCACACTGATTCCCAACATTATTCCAGTGATTCCATCACTAAGAAATAATAATTTAAAAAATCCTTTGTTTTGTTTTTGCAATCTCGCTGGGGCAAAGCGTGGGATTTCCTACGAGCCACAGGACACCCTGGGAGCTGGGGAGCCCAGCCCTGACTCCAGGAGCCCGGTGGGAATTGTGCCTCGTTCCCTGCTGTCAGCTCAGCACCTTCCCAGGAGAAATAAAATTCATGCTGGGGGAGTGGAAAGGACTTTGGGGCGTGCTGAGAGGATGAGGAGGGAGCAGGCAGCCCCAGTGACTGCAGTGCTCTGCCGTGGCTGTCTCAGCACCTCAGCCACGACTCTGGCAAGGGCAGGGAGGCATCGCTGCAAACGAGGGAGAAAAAAGAGATGAAATCAGAAAACCTCTCTATCAATCTGCCAAGCTGTCAGAGACGCTCGTTCTGAAACAATTCCTCTCATTTCCAATAAATTATGTCAGAAGTGGATAAAAGGCACAGACAGCGAGTCTGGAGACAGCCGCCTCCTCCCCGTGTCCGAGCCATGGGGTGAGCGTGCTGCTCACCCTGCTGCCAGCCAGCCTGGGCTCGGCTGCTTTGGCCAGCAGCTGCCAGGAAAGGGCTACCAGCTCCCAGCCCTGCCTCCCACCCCAGCACGGCCTGAGGGGAGCGGGGGTCACCCAAACTGGGAGCACTGGTGGGGGAGCAGGAGCTGCCAGCAGCGCCCATGAGCAGCTCAGAGCGCGGCCGATAAAACACAGAAACTGGGGATTACTCGGGAATTAAAGAAATTAAGGGAAAATCTATCAATCGCCTGAGCTCACACGGTCGATAGGAGCAGCTCGGTGCAGGCAGTGCTCGGATCTCGGGCGCTCAGGAGGTGGCAGAGGATGCTCGGGGGTGTTGGGGACAGCAGAGCTGGTGGCTCCAGGTCACAGGGACAGGAACCGCAGCATTTTAAACAAATTCCCGAGTATTCCTCGGGAAAAACAAACCCGGTGTCAGCCGTGCCCAGACAGCCACGGGCAACCCCAGGATAAAAAATCCTGAGCTGCCCCTGAACCTCTGGGCTGGGCTGGAACCACAAATACGGCTCTGATCCAGTCCAGAAGGGAACTGGAACCTGGTGCAGGAGCAGTCCTGGAGTTCTCAGCCTCTCCCAAACCAGGTTCCCCCCCCCCAGGTGCAGGTGAGAAATGATGCTCCTCGTTTTTAAGGTTATTTTCCTGGGAACTCTTTCTGCTCCCCCTCAAACCCAGCCCTTTTCTTGCCCCTTTATTTGATGTAATACTGTCCTTTGGACAGGAAGACTTCCTGGCACACGAGTGAGAGCCAGGCACAGCAAATATTGTAACATAAATGATTTTGGACTCTCTTCCCTTCGTTGTTCCGTTTTAAAATTTTCCTCTCTCAGGGTCCCTTCGTCCTCCTTTATTTAGATTTTTAATCCATGGATTGTCATCCCCTTGCAGGTTTCAAACGTCTGCAATTCAGTAAATTACGTTTTTCATTTCCTAAACTCAAGTGAACATTTAAAATCCACCTGAGCACGGGAGGAGCTCCCCCCACCCCATCTCCAGGTCGGCTGGAGCAGGGAACAGTTCCCAACACTCCTTTTACTGAATTCCTCTTTGCGTGGCCTTCCAATTAATTCCATTGTTTATCTTAATGACGGGGAAAACCTCCAGCGCTTGGGTGCTGCTCAAATCAGCGACACCTTTGTGCCACCTCCATAATTCTGCACAGAGGCTTCGCCTGGGTTTGTGTGAGAGGCGTTTCAGGGCTGTGGCTGGAGCTGTTCCACCTTGGCATGGAGCAGCCTGGATAAAATCCACCCCTGGAACAGCCGGGGAAGCAAACACAGCCAATAGTGGGGGGCAAAAGGAGCATCCTGGGCAGGGTCAGGCTGTGCCCGAACCTGCAGCTCGTTCTCTGCAAGCTGAATTTAGCAGTGACTGTTCAAATGGCAGGGGAGGGGGATTGGAAATGGGGCTAACCACGGTGTGGGGGCTCAGTTCTTCCCGGGCTCCCAATGTTCCAACCTGCCCTGCCCCTCCTCTGAGAGTCACCCAAAACACCACAGGAAAACATCAGGAAATCCCACAAGGGCAAACAATCACCCAAAACAGACCTCGGGGGTGATTAAAATCAAATTTCAAACCCTCACATTTTGTAACACTAAATCTTTCCATACACCAACAATCGCTGTCCTTAGGAGCCGTTTTTAATACCCCATCACCTACAAAAACCAACTTTTTATAATTGAAATTCTCTTCCTGCTTGCTTTCAAACACTTTTCCATTCCTTTGTTTCAGGGTTTGGGGTGGGGGCTGGGCTCTGCAGGACCCCCCTCACTGCTGCAGGGCCCTCTGTGCACCCAGCACAGCAGAGGCACCTCTGGGCCCCCCAGAATCCCTGGGACACACGGGACACACCGTCCTGTCCCCTCCTGTCCCTGCTATCCCCTCCTGTCCCCTCCTGTCCCCTCCTGTCCCCTCCTGTCCCTCCTGTCCCTCCTGTCCCCTCCTGTCCCCTCCTGTCCCTCCTGCCCCTCCTGTCCCTGCTGTCCCCTTCTGTCCCTGCTGTCCCCTCCTGTCCCTGCTGTCCCTCCTGTCCCCTCCTGCTCCTCCTGTCCCTCCTGTCCCCTCCTGTCCCTCCTGCCCCTCCTGTCCCTCCTGTCCCTGCTGTCCCCTCCTGTCCCTGCTGCCCCTCCTGTCCCTCCTGTCCCCTCCTGCCCCTCCTGTCCCCTCCTGCCCCTCCTGTCCCCTCCTGTCCCTGCTGCCCCTCCTGTCCCCTCCTGCCCCTCCTGTCCCTCCTGTCCCTTCTGTCCCTCCTGTCCCTGCTGTCCCCTCCTGTCCCCTCCTGTCCCCTCCTGCCCCTCCTGTCCCTCCTGTCCCTGCTGTCCCCTGCTGTCCCCTCCTGTCCCCTCCTGCCCCTCCTGTCCCTCCTGTCCCTGCTGTCCCCTCCTGTCCCCTCCTGTCCCTCCTGCCTTTCCTGTCCCTGCTGCCCCTCCTGTCCCCTCCTGCCCCTCCTGTCCCCTCCGGTCCCTCCTGTCCCCTCCTGCCCCTCCTGCCCCTCCTGTCCCCTCCTGTCCCTCCTGTCCCCTCCTGTCCCTCCTGTCCCCTCCTGTCCCCTCCTGCCCCTCCTGTCCCTCCTGCCCAGGGATGCTGTTTACAGCAACCATGGCAACTTCCATGGCCATTACCGCGCTCACAGCCGGCTCCAGCACCTGACTGAAGGTTGGATGTGTGATATTTAGTCTGACCTATAAAAATATCTCTGGAGCAACCTGCGTGCATAAGTGTCACATCAAATGTTTGTCAGACAAGGGATGTGACACCGGGCACCTGCCGGAGCCCGGCTGCAGCTGAGGGGGATCTGCCCCTTTAAAGGCTCCTGATATTCCTGTGAGCCACTGCAGAGCCCAGCTGGTGACAGTGGCCAGGCAGCGTGTGACCAGCAGGGTCCCTCTTTTCCTCGCTGCCAGCCCCATATCCCCAGTTACCATTTCCAGATTAAAGATGTGTGCCATCCCCGTGGCCCGAAGTGCCACCAAGGATGGCACCGTGCCACCCTCGGCAAGGCTGGGCACAGGCACAGAGCCCGGGATGGCTCCGGGTTGGGGCTGAGGGCGGCTCTGAAGCCCAGCAATGCCCCGGGGGGAGGCTGGGGTGGCACCAGGTGGGCACGGGGAGATGCTGCTGCTCCTCCAGGTGAGCCCCAAACCCCCCAGAGCCCCCAGGGCTCTCCCCAGCCTTTGGAAAGCTCCCGAAGGGGCTGAGGCACCTGCAGGGCTCAGCCTGGGCCAGCTCACCTGGTGAAGGGGCTGCTCTGGGAATTCTCTCAGCCTTTCGTGTCCCACAGGTGCTGTCCTCACCTGCAGAGCTGCCCAGACACCTCCCACACACAATGCACAATTTTCTTCTTGTTTACCACAGAAATCGAGTTTGGAACCTGTGCTGGAGGGCGTGTTGGATCCCAGGAATGTGGAGTTCTGGAGCTTTCTGTGCTTCCAGGCTCAGACCCCCTGGAAAACACTGCTCTGGAGCTGGAACCTTGGAGAAGGCTTGGAAATGTGAATAATGAGTTAGGAAATGTGAATAATGAGTTAGGAAATGTGAATAATGAGTGAGAAATCCCCAATGTGCAGTGGGTCAGGTGTGTGTGTTTGCACTGGGTGTTGGGGTTTAAATTTGAGGTTTTTACAGTACAGGGGTGGGGATGGGACAGGATGGAGAATTTGGGGTGGTGTCTTTTTCTTTGTTCTTCTTCTTCTTCCTCCCAGAACTCGGGCAGTGACCTTTGGTTGGTCAATGTCACTCTAAGGGTGCTGGGAATCCATGATTGGGTCCAAAGGATCAATAATGGAGGGGTTAAACTTTTATTGGTGTGTTTGGCTTTCAAAGGCCTTGGAGCAGCCTCAGCTGGGCCATTTTCCCACTTCCAGCCAGGAGCTGGAGGTGCTGTCACACTTCCTGTGATTTCTGAGCAGATCCAATAAACATCCAAGCCCAGCACGAGAATCCTGTCCCAAGGGAAGGATCCAAGATTTGGGGTTGGGGTGGATTCCCATCCAAGATTTGGGATATTGGGGTGGATTCCCATCCAATCTTTGGGATATTGGGGTGGATTCCCATCCAATCTTTGGGATACTGGGGTGGATTCCCATCCAATCTTTGGGATATTGGGGTGGATTCCCATCCAATCTTTGGGATATTGGGGTGGATTCCCATCCAATCTTTGGGATATTGGGGTGGATTTCCATCCAATCTTTGGGATGTTGGGGTGGATTCCCATCCAATCTTTGGGATATTGGGGTGGATTCCCATCCAATCTTTGGGATATTGGGGTGGATTCCCATCCAATCTTTGGGATATTGGGGTGGATTCCCATCCAATCTTTGGGATATTGGGGTGGATTCCCATCCAATCTTTGGGATATTGGGGTGGATTCCCATCCAAGATTTGGGGTGCTCTGAGGAGCTGGAGGTGCTGTCACACTTCCTGTAATTTCTGATCAGATCCAATAAACATCCAACCCAAACACGAGAATCACCTCAATCGTGTTTCTGTTCATCCTGGCTCTAAAAAAACCCAAACAAAACTAAAACCAAAGCACTGCTGAGGGGTGCAGAGCCCAGCTCACACCCCACAAGTGCCCATTCCTGGAGGTGCCCAGGGCACACCAGGACGTGGCACTCAGGGCTCTGGGCTGGGGACAAGGTGGGGATGGGCACAGCAGGGACTCCATGGGCTGGGAGGGATTTTCCAGGCAAAAGTGCAGGAGCTGTCTCGGCAGGACAAAGTGACCTGGATCCCTCTCTGAGGAGTGGCCTGGCCATTTCTGACCCCCACTGGCAGCAATCCTGAAATCCCCTGGCACAGCTGGCAGAAATGCTGCCCTGGCTGCCCAGGGAGCTGCAATTCTGTCCCTCAGAGGGGACAATGAGCCACTGGGACAGAAAACTCAGACTCCTGCCATTGCCCCTGTGCTCTTTAAAAACCCATCTTGGGGGGTCAGTAATGACAGGAGGGGTGTTTGAGGCTGGGAATTGGGGCCTCACAAGGGGGACTGAATCCAAAATGCCCTGCTAGGATAAATAAAAACATCACTCTGTGCTTCTAGATGGAATCTAAAATATGATACACGTGCAAACTCCAACAAATTATCCATTTAAAAAATTTGAAAAAGAGGAAGCTTTGGAGGCTGAAGAAAAGCAGTCTAAGATTCCATCTGAATCTCAGATATTTCACTCAGCCCTCCTGAACAATCCTGCCTCTGTCAGGCATTTCACCTCTGCAGCATCTGACCTTTCTTTGGAGTATGTAGATTTGAAAATTAATTCATATTCATCCTCCACGTGGTTTTGTGGGGCTCTTCTCTCAAAAGTAGGATATTTATTGTCACAACAACGTTCCAGGGCATTAATTAATGTGGTACTTTTAGAATTGGTGCTTGGGGACTGGAACAGAAAGTACCAGCAGAGTGTGAAATGCTGCCCTGGGCACTCCTTGATAGGGGAACAACTTGCACAATGTATATTCATTAACTTGCAGCCTCCTCAGGAACCACCAAGAGCCACAGAAAGACTGAGCTGAAGCTGTTACTCACAGAAATATGGCTTTGAGCAAGAATCTGCTTGATTCTCACCAGCATTTCTGAATGCCAAGCTGCACATGAATATGATGTTCTTGCATAAAAACAGTTGTATCAGGAGAAACTACAGTGGCTTCCAGGAGTCCTTGGGGCCCATTAAAAAAAAAAATGGAGAAAATAGATTAAATTATCTCCTCTAGATTAAAAAAAAAAAAAAATTTGGATTTTTGATGCAGGACTGAGAGAGAGGGGAAACACCAGGAGCATTCTGGAGGTGTCTGTCAGAAATCCCTGCTTGTTCAGGAATTTTCCACCTTTGCAGCTGCATCGTTCCCTGACCCTAAATCCACCCTGGTGGCACCTCTAACCCCTCCCTGAGGGGTGGGAAAAGCTCCCAGCCAAAGCAGTTCATCACCCTCAAAATCCACAAATCATTCTTGAGATAGAACCGAAATCGAAAAGCATTTAAAACACAGAATGGCTTCAGAAAGGCAGATTGGCATTAAAGCATTAATGGAGCATTTCCACCCAAATTCAGTTTGAGATGATCAAAATGTGATTAAACCAACAAAGTTGAATTCATTTACTTAGAAGCTAAATATGCTCTGTGATTTGATAATATCAGGAATGTTTTACATTTCCTCATATTTAATTTAATTCTTCAAACCTGTCCCCTAAACACAGGAATGATCATTTTAAATTTATTTGCAAACCAGTGAGTGCCTGGCCAGGTCGGGCAGCCAGGGCAGGTGAAATCAGCCAGGTATTATCAAAGTTGTGTTCCACAGGTGTTCAGGAATTAAAATGGGAAATGTAGGAATTACTCCCAGCCTGGAGACACCATTCCCTTACTTAATGTCTATTTTTTAAAAAGTGGCTGAGATTTTTCTCTGTACAAAAATAATGAACTTTACAAAATGTCACTTTTGCTAACTGAAATTACGGCTCGAATACCTGATTGTGAATATTAAATATTAAAAAAAAAAAAAAAAAAAAAAAAAAGGAGAAAAGAAAATTTCATTTAAATAATGCTGAGGTTGTGACACAAGCTGAGAAAAGCAGGGAAATGCAGAGTCACAGCTGACACTGCCCTTAATTCACACAACTTTGGGCAAGGGCAGAGGGCAGAAGTGTAACTCCAGCCTGGCTATCAGTCTGGAGACTTTCATTGCTTTAATTTTGAATTTGAGCCTTAATGCATTTTAAAGATTATTTTAATCCCCTTATTTAAGATAAAATGGTGGCAGAGAGCTGGGGAGGGACTGGGGACAAGGGATGGAGGGACAGGACACAGGGAATGGGCAGGGATGGATGGGATATTGGGAATTGGGAATTCCCAGATTTGCTGTGGCTGCCCCTGGATCCCTGGAATGTCCAAGGCCAGGCTGGACAGTGGGGTTGGAGCAGCCTGGGCAGGACCAGGAGGAGCATCCAAAGCCCAATGAAAACCTCTCAGGGTTGGGTTAAAACATCTCAGGGTTTGGTAAAAACCTCTCAGGTTTGGAAGAAATCTCTCAGATTTGGGTGAAAACCTCTCAGGTTTGAATAAAAACCTCTCAGATTTGGGTGAAAACCTCTAAGATTTGGATCAAAACCTGTCAGGGTTGGGTGAAAATCTCTCAGTTTTGGATGAAATCTCCCAGATTTGGATAAAAACCTCTAAGGACTGGATGAAAACTTCTCAGGGTTTGGTTAAAGTATCTCAGGGTTGGATGAAAACCTCTCAGTTTTGGGTGAAAACCTCTCAGGTTTGGTTAAAACCTCTCAGGTTTGGATGAAATCTCTCAGGTTTGGATGAAACCTCTCAGATTTGGATAAAAACCTCTAAGATTTGGGTCAAAACCTGTCAGGGTTGGGTGAAAATCTCTCAGTTTTGGATGAAATCTCCCAGTTTTGGGTGAAAACCTCTCAGATTTGGATAAAAACCTCTCAGTTTTGGATGAAACTTCCCAGATTTGGATGAAATCTTTCGGATTCGGATAAAAACCTCTCGGATTTGGATAAAAACCTCTCGGATTTGGATGAAACTTCCCAGATTTGGATGAAATCTCTCAGATTTGGATAAAAACCTCTCGGATTTGGATAAAAACCTCTCAGATTTGGATAAAAACCTCTCAGGTTTGGATGAAACTTCCCAGATTTGGATGAAATCTTTCAGATTCGGATAAAAACCTCTCAGTTTTGGGTGAAACCTCAGCCAGGACCAGCCACCTGCAGTGCAGCTGCTCAGCACAGCCTGCTGCAGTGACAGATCAATGCATTGGTGAGCACCTCTGCAGGTCACTTCCTAATGCAACAATCGATCAAATCTCCTTCCATTCTTTCAAAATTAAGCAGAAAGAAAAAGAGATTTTAGTTTTCTTTTCTTAGCTTATTTTTAACAGAGGCACTACAGAATTATGATGGTGTCCTTTTGGTAAACCAAAATGTCAGACACATATTATTCTTTTAAACATCTCCTGGCCTTTCTCTGAAAGGTTAAGGTGGTTTAAATAAATTTAGTCAAAGTAAATGACAGCTGAGGAAGAGTATTAGAAAACTATACTTATCAACAACCTCTTTTCCTTAAATTTAAACAAGTCATTTACCAAACTGCAGTTTAAGGAGATCATGGCAATATATGCTGTGCCACGGGAAGATGAAAACAACTTTAAAATGGGAAAGAAATGTTGGGTGGGAGAAATTACCCACGAGTTAGTGAATGTTAATGCATGGTCTGAAAGTTGCAAACCATGGTTTTTAAAATAATGGAGCAGCAGCAGCCTGGGCTCTCACCTGAGACCTCGAGTGGGAGTTGTCCTTTTGCTGCTTTTCCATCACAAGGATGACAGGAGCTGAGATGGAGCAGGGAGAAAAGTGTGGATGCAGAGCTCACTGCAGGAGGGTCCCACAGAGGCTCTGTGCTCAAAGCAGGGGGTTTATGTGTATTTTATATTGCATGAAATGCGACTTTAAAAGCCATTCTAACACCCGTGAGCATTTCAGATGCACGTGTGCAAAAATAGTCCAAGTGGGAAAGAAACCAACCCAAACCCACCAGCCAAATCAGTGGCTCCTCGAGATAACTCAGCAAGAGAGCATTTGCTAATTAACATAGATAATTGGGATCTTGAACTCATCACCCAAATAAAATGATGATTAAAATGCAGAGAATCTCAGAATCCCAGAATGGGAGGGACCTCAGAGCCCAGCCCTGCCATGGCAGGGACACCTCCCACCATCCCAGGCTGTTCCAAGCCCTGTAAATAACACACTGGGACTGTTTTTCACACCCAAAACTGCATTTTGCCCATTCCCATGAGCCGAGGGCGGGGCAGGAGGGAGCAGACACCTCTGCACCCCTGAGGCAAGGCTGGCTCCTGGCCCTGCTGCACCTTGGCCACCTCCTCCTCCACCCCAAGAGCCAGCACGGCTCACCCCACTCCTGCCAGTTCCCATCTCCTGCAGCAAATCCCAATCCCAATCCAATCCCAATCCCAATCCCACTGCAGGGCCCTGACCTGCTGCCCACACACACAAAGGGCAATGGGGTCCTTTACTGGGCCCCAGTTCAAGAACGTGCTCAGAACTGGTTGCACCAGGACCTCTGGCAAGGTCCAGGATCCTTTTTCTGGATCCTTTCTCCACACATAACACAGGCAGGGTCAAAAGGAAAAAAAAAAACCCTTGTGAAGACAAAAATGCACATTTTAGTATTTGTGTTCACCCAAGCAAAGACCTCCTGCCCAAAGACTTTTTAACGATTATTTTTACTTCATTACTATTTTAATTACCACATAATTACACCCCCCTGCTTAAGCATTTCCCTTCAAACTTCTCAGAGAAGCAACCAAGCCCAACTTTGTGCAGTCACACCAAAGCACAGCTCCAGTGAAATCGTCCCTTTCGGGACTCGGCGGCAGAAATTCCATTTTCCCTCGTTCCCAGGGAAGCCACAACTCCTCTCCCAGTGGCCCAGCACGGAGGCCTTGCAGATTTGTGCCGAGTTTCCATAGAAATGCATTGATTAGAGCCTAATTCCTGCTAATGTTGTGTCCTTGCAGCACGCTCTGCTTGCTTACAGCAGCCAGCACCTTCCCTCGCAGCCGCCCTCCGCTTTTGTTCGGCTCACTAGGTTTCCTAACTGCTGGATTTTATTGAGTTAAATCAAGCTGTCACTTCATCTGCCTGAAGGATGACTCAAATACAACACATAATAATAAAAGAAAAGTAGGATAAAATAATCTTGTCAAGCCAGAAAAACTGATTGCTTGAAGTTGTAGCCTTCAATCAATACACTAATTCCACAATTTATACCTCTTTCAATTGGAGAGGAAAGAAACCCTGATATGGTATTTCTTGGCTCACTGACCAACTTTGACCTTCTATCTATGTGAATGTGGGATTAGCAAGTGCTGCTGCTTAGTGAAATCACCTATGAAAACAGGGAAGCAAATCAGAGCCGTGTGAGGCTCAAACGAACTTTATTAATTCCAGCAGGGCCAGGGGTGTTTATTGCTCAGGTGCCCTGGGCTCGCAGCAGAGCCCACGGGGCTGCTGGCTTGGGCTTTGCTGCTTGGGGAGGAGGGGGAGCAAAGCTCTGGGGTCCCCCCAAAGCCACCCACGCTGTCACCTGTCCCTGGGAAATCCCAGGAAAATCCCAGGAAAATCCCAGGAAAATCCCAGGAAAATCCCAGGAAAATCCCAGGAAAACCAGGCTGTGGCCGCCTGTGCTGCTCACAGCTCCCTGGCTGCAGTCAGGTGCACAAAGACACTTTAGCCTGGCAGCTTTGGAAACCAATTTCTGGAGAAATAATGACCCACTTTGTAATTTGCTATTTTTTTTTTTCCAGCGGCCAATCATCACAAACCCCTCTTTTATTTGTAAATTGTCCTTAATCTGCATAGCTTTATAAAAGAACAATCAAACTGTTCATTTCAAAATTCGGGATGCTCTTTGGCTGTCAGGTTCTTGCTTTGCTCTCAGAATTCCTCCCCTGCAGGCACAGTCCAGGAAATAAAAATTCTTTGTTTAGGGAAGCTTTTATAGTTCACCCTGCCACCTGCTTAGCTCAGGTTGTGGCAGGCTATCAAACAGGGCTGCAAGCAGGAGCCTCCCTGCCCTGTGCCTCCAGAAGGAAAAGGCAAACCCGTGCAGGCTGTCACATCAGCTGTGGTGGGGAAGTGCCAGTCCACACTGCTTGAAATGATGAAGGTAATTAAGGCAGTGCAACAGGGCACAGCTTTCCTTTGCTTGGGAAAAGGTGGTGTTGAATAAACAGCGAATTTTCCCACTTTCCGGGGATATTCCTCGTGTCTGTCTTCAGTGATTTCAGCAATATCTGCCGGCCTGAGAGGTAAAAGCAGAAATAAAGGCATGTCCAGCCTGGATGGCCTCTGAACTCAGCCTGGAAGAACCCAGGTCTCAAATCTGCATCACAAGGGGCGACTCAGGGCAACGAATGCCAAAGCTCCCGGATTCCAGGAGTGCTCCCTACCCCTGTGTCCTTCCTTTGTGCCCCTGCTGGGGTCAGAAACGGGGCAGTGCTGATCCCAGAGAGACTCAAGGGACATGTTCTGGTACAGGCAGGGTGGGCAGGGCTGGCACAGGGTGCCCAGAGCAGCTGTGGCTGCCCCTGGATCCCTGGAATGTCCCAGGCCAGGCTGGACGCTGGGGCTGGGAGCACCTGGGACAGGGGGAGGTGTCCCTGCCATGGCAGGGTGGCACTGGGTGGGCTCTGAGGTCCCTTCCAACCCGAACCATGTCAGAATTTCCTGACTCCGAGTCGCACTGAGCAGCTGGAGACTGAACCCACAGGGAGCACGGTGCCTTTAACACCTGCAGCATCCCTGGTGGCTCCTGGATCTCTGCAGCCCCTGGCCACGTGGGCAAGGAGCACGATCGAGCCTTGGAGTTCCTTTTACACAACTTTGGTTAACCTTCCCTTTACTCACAGTTCGCTTTGCTTAGAGCAGGACACTCTGCTGGAGACGTTTCCTTTGTTTTTTTCTGGAGGGTGGATGGTGTTTCCCCGGGCACCAGCCCAAGAAACTCCTCCATGGAATATCAGGCAAGCACCAGAACACACTCCTGGTGTAGCTGCACTTCCCAGCAGCCTCACCCCGTCCCAGCCCCCTGCCCTGCTCCACTCTGAGCTGTTCCTCAGCCCCCTCGGCAGCCCTGGCACGCTGCAGCCTCTCCCTTGGATGGGGGAGCAGGGTTAATGGTGCAGAGCTCGTGAGAGAAGTGAAGCACACACGTGTCAGGTGGGCACCTCACCCTCAGAGCATCCTGAGTCAGAAATGCTGGATTTTCCAAACCTGCCTCTGCTTTAACAGAGCACTTACAGGCAGCAAAGAGAGAAAACATCAAGGGAAAATGAGGAAAAACACAAAAAGAGGAAAAGTTTACCGGGTATCAAAATTCTCCCTTATTGATTATAAGCAATAAATAGAAAACAAACATTAAAAAATGCTCCAGGTGAGACCTTACACTGACACTTTTCACTTCCTAATTTGGATCTGCTCTATCAGAGGTACAAATACGTGCAGGAAAGAAGGGTCTGCACCAAAATACTCCCAGCTTTCCCCTCTGCTTCCTCTTCAAGGGAAGCAGAATAAAAGAAGACATTTGCAGGAGAGGAGGCACAGCCCCTGAGCCCACTGATCACATTGTCCCTGGATTTCTGCTGCGATGAGGGATGGAGATGCATCTCATGCTGATCCTTTGAAGCTCATGGAGATGAAGGTTAAGAGGCATTTGAAGTTGTTAGTTTGTTTGTGGCCAGGGAGGGAGGTGCTCGGTGCCCTCAATCCTGCAGGCTGAGGGATGTCACCGGGACTCACCTCTTGACATTCAGTCCCATGGCAAGAACAAAGATTGGAGCCAGGGTCAGCCCGTGCCACTCCAATTTCACTCAAAGTTTTATTGCCGACACCATTGTTCATCTGATTGTTCCCAAACACTTTCTTTTAACAGAAATGCCGAGATTTTGCCTTATTCCCAGCCATCCATTACAGGGCTGTCAGCTGAGCAAATACTGGGCTGGAAATTGCAGTGTGCTTGAGAAAGTAGGGGAAAGATCTACCAGAAATGAACAAAAATTGCTCATGGAATAAGCAAATAAGGGAGATGGGCTCTGGGGCTGAATAAACAGCTCGAGTGGTGTGTGCACAAAGCAGAGGAGCCTGCCCAGCTGCCAGGGGATCCCAGGTCTGGGCTGGTCTGCTGAGGACAAACAAGCAGCTGAACACTCCAGGATTCCCAGGAATCTTTTACCTGAATGCTCAGCTCTGCTGATCACAACTAAAAAGCAAATGCTGTTATTTTTAATGTGTATTAATGATCTAAACCACGGGAGTTTCTAAAGACTGCTCAGCCATGGCTCAGCTGAGGCACCTCCATCATCCCCATCACCCTTGAGACACGGAGGTGTCAGCTCCAAATCGGCCTCTGGCCCCCCAGTGCAGCTCAGGAACACCTCAAACAGCTCTAGGGAAACAAAAACACAGCCAGCAGCAGCAGCCACACAAAAATAGGAGTGATGAGTAAAGGACAAAAGCCTTAAATGGGCACAGAATAATTCTGTTCCACGCCTGTACTCCGAGAATTTCACAAGGAAGCCTCAAATACCAGCCCAGGGCTCTGACACCTGCTAACAAGAGTTCTGCCTGGGTTTTCTCCTTCCAGTAGTGGCAGAGCTGCTGCCTGGAGCTGCACAAACGCTAGAGCAGAGAGCAGGGACCCCCCAGACCCCATCAGCTGTACCCCAGGGATGGGGCAGGGCAGGGAGCAACCAGGGCAGGGTGCAGAGCCCTGGAGCAGTGGCAGTCCCAGCACAGGAGCAATTGTCCTGCAGGAACTGGGGCAGAGGGAGCTGTAAGGAAGGGTTTGAGGGCACAGAGTGCACTCACTCCCTGGGCTTGGCAGGACAGTGCCAGGGGCAGCACAGGATGGTGCCAGGGGCAGCAGGAGAGGGAGCCCTGCCCGTGGGAGGGGGACACGGGACCCTCCTCACCTTGGGAACCACCAGGGACACACCTGGATGGGCCCCGATGTTGCCTGGAAAGGCTGACCTGGAACAGAGCAAAAGGAATAAGATAGGAATTTATTGAAAGGATAAAATAGGAATTTATTGAAAGGATAAAATAGGAATTTATTGAAAGGATTCGCCTTGGGCAGTGCAAGAGCCCGGCCAGGGCTACACCCAAATCAAATCCCAGATGAATCCTGGTCACGAGTTTTACACTTTTATAAGTTTTGGTTCATATTTGAGTCAATTATCCAAGCACAGCCCCAGGTTATGAAGTCTCAGCCCCCTTTTCCCTCGCTGTTGTTTCTGATTTTTGGGTTTCAGTTGTCCTTGATTCTCTATCTAGAAAGGAATTGTTTTGTCCAACTACCCTGTGAAGAGACCTTACTAACCCCTAACTAACACCTTACTAACACCTGACATGAAGTTCCAGGGTTACACACGAAGCAGCAGAGATTCTGACAAATATAAAAGCTAAACCCCAAGGCATCACCAAAACCAGGGCAGGGGACGCTCCCAGTGACTGTCAGTGTCAGTCACATCTGGCTTGGACCCCAAACCCTTGGCCAAGCCCAGTGAGCCCAGCACAGCCCCAGGGGCACTGCCAGGGCTCCGTGCCCACACTGCCCTTGGCAGCACCAGGGGCACTGCCCAGCCCCTCCTCACCCCCCAGCCTGGCTCCCCTGAGCTCCAGGTGTTGGTTCCCTGCTCTCCCAGTCAAACCCTGCTCTCTCTTTTGGTGCTGCCGCTTGGAATTTAGAGAGAGAGAGAGAGCGAGAGAGTGACAGGGACTATATACAGCAGGGCAAATATTTGTTGTATAAGATAAACACCCAATTATCTAAAATGTAATCTTAATATGACTTATTAAAATAGATTACATTTTAATGTGCGCTGCAATTTGCACATCATCCAGCACAGTCTGGGTGTGCAGCCTCCCCTGTGCCTCTCCCCTGACAACCTGCACGGCTGCAGATACAGGGGAGGCGAAAACCCCGCCGCTATCTCCCTCTAAATGGCTCCATTTGGTGTTGATAGTCAGATACAGCCCTCACCTTTATCCCAGCTTGTTTCTGACCCACTGAGTTGGTGTTAATCACCCCTGTGGGCACCAATAATTTCCCCATATGTGGAATTTGATAAGTTAGAGCACCCACTTCATTTCAAGAAGATTCCAGCTGGCTATCCAGTTATCGCTATGGACAGCTTCAAGCACTTCCATGCTGCTCCTTGTATTCTGAGCTTTATCAAGTGCTTTGCACTTTTTGTCTTTTATCTCTTAATTGAGACCTGACTGCAAGAAATGCCTATCTCTTAAAGTGTGGTGCATTAAGTATTAACTTGAACTGCTTTGGCTACTTGAGGTACAGAAAAACCTTAAGAAGCTGGGAAAAGGATGGGGGAAAAAAAAAAAAATCTCCCCAAATCTCTATTTAGAAAAACTGTGTAAATGCTACAGTGTAATAAAAAAAGAAAAAATGAATCTTTTTCTTCCTTCTCTGCCTCTTCCCACAAGTAAAAGGAAAAATAGAAAAGGAAAGTGTGTATTACAGGCAGAAATCAACTCCATCTACTTGTTTGCTTAACTGGAAATGCATTAAAATGCAAAGGGCCTGGAAAAGAAAAGCGTTAGGAAATGAATGTGTATGAATAAGAAATTATTTCACAATTAAAGGTGGTAAAGAATTCTTTTCTCACCGAATGATCTGTTCAGGCCATTCAGTTGTCAACAGCAGCAGCTGAATCTCCTCACGGAGGAGCGGGGCGGGTGTGATTGCCACAGACACCCTTGGATGGGGAATAGCTGAATTTTTGGAAGCATCCCTCCCAGAACGACTCCGAGTGAGGAGTGTGGAGCCCGGCAGAGCCAAGGCAGAGTGGAAGGTGCAGGTTGTCTCCTGCTGCTCCCCTCTGCACTCACTCCTTCCCCACACACGTGCTTTGCCTTCAGCCACGGCCCCAGGAGCAGAAGTGTTCCACTCCCTGCTGGTGTCCCAAACCCAAACCCTCATTTGGGCTTGTGTTTTTCATCATTTTCCTGGGAAACAATCTCCCTGGAAAGCTGCTCTCAGACTGCCTGGAGAGCCTCTCCTCATCTCCCCGGCAGGAGGGGGCAGCCAGGTGAGGATCAGTCTCTTCTCCCAGGGAACAAGGGGCAGGACCAGAGGAAATGGCCTCAGGCTGTGCTGAGCTTGGATACCAGGGGAGATTCCTGCTTAGGCACTGGCACAGGCTGCCCAGGGCACTGCTGGGGTCACCATCCCTGGAAATGTTGGGAAAATGAGTGGGCATGTTGTTTCTACAAACCAGTGTGGATTCAGCTGAATCCCCAGACTGACGAGCCTGGAGGTCTCAGTAATTCTGTGATTCTCCAAACTGAACATCTAAGCTCAGAATACGTTTGAAGACATTGGCACAAATCTCCTGGTGCAGCAATTTTATCCTCTGTAAAATGGAGTCAAAACATTCCAGTGTCAGTTTAAAACCCTTGGAGCAGCACTGGTCCCAAATTGTGGTGCCCTGGCAAAACACCCGGGATGCACATATTCCTCATGAATGATCACTTCCTTTTTAAAGCAAAACTAAACAAGGCATGGATTGCTTTTTCTAACCCAGTTTCTCAGGAGGACCAGGGAATATCTCTGTGCCAATGAATCTGCAGCATGGAAAAGCAGAGGAAAAGCAGAGGAAAAGCAGAGGAAAAACAATTCATGCCTTGTTTGGTTCTGCCCTCCCCACCACAGGTGTCACTGCCAGCTGGAGGGACAATCCACAGCCTTTTCCTGCTCTGCATGTGGAGCAGTGGTATTTCTCTGAGCATTAACCATAAATTATAATAATTCAACTTTTCACAGGTTCTTTGCCCATGCCAAGAGCTCAGGTGAGCTCAGGTCTCACCATACCCCAGACGTGTCCCCACTCCTGCAGCTGCAGGTGGATTCTGCTTTCTACAAACACCAGTTTGCTGCCCCAAAAAAGCCACAAGCGAGGCAGACAAGACCAGGATTGTGTGGGGCAGATCAGGAGGAGGAAACATTGCTAAACCAAAAGGCATTTTTGCCTTTCAAAGGCAAAGGCAGCAGCAATAATCCCATAGTGAGAGAGAATATTCTCACCTTCCTGTCTGGGGGACCTTACTGAAATTAGAAAAGTAAAGCAAAGGCCCTGAAAATGAAGGTAAAATTACACATAATAGCATTTCAAAAGGGTTAGATGAAGGTACCTGTGGTTCCTGAGGGGCAGAAGGGCCACTCACAGAGTGGGAAATAAAGACAGGAGGATATTTTGGCTGGTCAGGAGTAAAAGCAGAACAGAACCGAAGCACCAAAGAGGTACAGGGCAGAAAAGGAATATAAAGGGAATTTTTTTACATGGCTAACACTGAATAACTGAAATCAAATTCCCTATGCAACAGAAATAGAAGGCATCAGAAAAGATGGAATTCACCTGCAACAAGTCAAACCCTTTGCTATGGCATCAGATATTTAACAGCATCCCCCAATAAATTCCCACTTATTTCAGAAGTCTACAACAAAGAAAAAAACTGTGAAGAAGCCATGACCTGTTATTCTTTTCTGGCCAGTTCACATTTTTGTGTTAGTTTTGGGGAGACTGTAAAGTCAATACATGAAGTGAGTTGGCTGCCACAAACTTGTACAAATCCCTTCAGTGAGTGAATCATTGCCACAGACTCGTACAAATTCCTGCAGGGATCACTGCCAAAAACTTCTACAAATCCCTGCAGGAATCCCTGCACACTCTTGTACAAATCCCTGCAGGAATCCCTGCACACTCTTGTACAAATCCCTGCAGGAATCACTGCACACTCTTGTACAAATCTTTTTAATGAATCCCTGCACACTCTTGTACAAATCCCAACAGGAATCACTGCACACTCTTGTACAAATCCCATCAGGAATCACTGCACACTCTTGTACAAATCCCAACAGGAATCCCTGCACACTCTTGTACAAATCCTTTTAATGAATCCCTGCACACTCTTGTACAAATCCCATCAGGAATCCCTGCATGGCAGCAGGGACCAAAGGGCCGTGTTTTTAGAGCCAAGCTGATAGCTAAGACTACACAAAATGTAAATCCTGCTGTCAGAGGAGTCCCCCCCAGCACACCCAAGATCAGGAGCACCCCCAATTGCAGGGATTTCACCCCTTCCCCTGCCTGGCCCAGCTCCCTCAGCAGGGTGGGCTCTGCCCTCCACCCCCACAGAAATCTCTGTGCTTTGGGCACATTTCCCACCGCCCCCAGGCGCTGTATTCCCCAAGCCCCCCGAGCCGTTTGGCTGCGGAGCCGCCTGTGTTATTGTCAGATTCAAGAGTTAAATATTCCAGGAGGAATTTGTTCCTGCACGGTGATACATAATGCCTGAAAACCCCCTGCACCAATATTGCTCTCAAATTGGCAGCAAGTGAACAAGGGACATGAAGGATGCTTCAGCACAGTAACCTATCCTTCCTTCTCTCCTGGGAGCCACTTGGCCAGCTTTCATCCTCATAATTATAATAAATTTGACATTTCATAGATAATATTGATTTCTGTATTTTAGCATTTCACCATAGGTGACAGTCTAGCGTCAAGAATGAAATTTCTATTGATCTCCAGCGCATTAATCTCTCATGTGTATGTGATCATTTTTATAAGACCTTTTACTGCACATAAATCAATATTTCATATTTCCAGCTATGCCAGAGGAGATGTCATATTTGTAAACTGTGAGTTGACACCTGCAATTCCTTCCTGTTCAGCTTCAACTGTTCAGTAACAGTCGATTCAGGGTTGGGAAAGGATCAAGCTCCAGAAACAAGTGAGATGAAAAAGAAGGATGTAGAATACAGTAATTAGCTTAATGAACAAAGCAGCGGAGTAAGTGAAATAAAGCTGTGTTTCTTCTGCTTACACTTGCCTCATGAATACAAACATCTTTAGGGAGGTTTGCTAAGCGACTGATAACGCATTTTAATATGTTTAGAGCACATTATAGTATAAATGTATTAAGGAAATAGAAGCAGTTAGGAAATTAGGCAAACTCCTAAATTAACTGCCTTGCTTGATACACCCTTATATCCATCTGAAATTATCCCTTTCACACACAGCATTACCAGCTATTCTAACTTGGAGATGGTACAAGAACTATTTAGTCACCATTTAAACTCTATAATTTAGCAAACAATAATTAGAGTAATAAAATTCTCCTCTTTGAGCTGAAATATGAACTTCCCACAAGCAGCAAATGGTACCAGGAGAAGAAAAAGAATAAATCACAATGAGACCTGGATCTCCTCTTTGTAGAGGTTTAAGTGAGTCAGTTCAAATCCACATGCATAAAACATCTTTAAATAATATAGAACCCATATCTAAATAAATAAAACTGTCCAGCTGTTTGGGGATTTGCTAAATTAGTTAAATGAGCAATTACAGTGTGATGTCCAGTGGCCCCAAACCCCCTTACAGCATTCAGCACTTGAAATGATTTGCTGCATTAACAGTGACCTCCTCTAGTTTGGGCAGTTTAATAGTTTGGGGTAGCAGGGGACAATCTGTGATTTAACAGAGTCACCTCCAGCTACATCCATAATCCATATGCAGACACAGGTCCTGACAAGAGCACTGTGCCAGTTCAGTCCTGGGTGTGGGGATAAAATCACAACCAGGGATAAAATCACAACTAAGGATAAAATCACAACCAGGGATAAAATCACGACCAGGGATAAAATAACGACCAGGGATAAAACCACAACCAAAGATAAAATCACAGCCAGGGTTAAAATCCCAGCCAAGGATAAAATCCCAGCCAAGGATGAGATCCCAGCCATGGGCTCTCACAGCTGGTCTGGAAGGGCCCTTCCCTGGCAGGGACTGGGATCACAGGGCGTTACTGGGGAATGCAGTCAGGGTTCAGCCTGCTCTGAGCACAGCTCCCTTCTGCACGAACAGAACTGCCAGGACAACCCCATAAATATTTTTGGAGCCACACTCAGATGAGGGGCCCGTTGTGGGAAGCCCCTCAGCCCTCCTGCCTGGCTAAAGGCTGATTTTGAAGCTCTCCTTCTACCCCAATTTCCTACCAGCAGTATTGACACACTATTATTTCTGATGATGCATCTGCTCACAGCACAGGAATGCTGCTCTCACTAGGGCCTGAAGGCCACTGCTCTGTGCTGCTCTCTGAGCACATGGCCATGAAATGTGTCACCACTGTGTTAACACGGGGACAGACACCCCATCAAAGTGTGCCTGCAGCCCTGGGAGCGACCGTGGCAAATAGGAAAGGTATAGAACTCCCAGAAAGATGTGTGGAAGCAAATCTCAGGATGGGGAAATGCAAGAAGGCTGAAGATGCAAGGACAAGAAACAACAGAGCTGGGAGCTGTGTAGAGACAGACCTCAGGAAAATGTGTTAAACAAAATAATAAAAATATGCAAGCTTAATAATGGAGCTTTATCCATTGTTTTAAGCTACTGCAAGCAAGCATTGTTCAAAGCAAGATGTACATGCAGCTTTTATTAACTGGCCTGAGCAAACACTTGTCAGCTTTTAATATTCTGCTATTGGCTAGAAAGTTGTTAAAAGATTTTATAACAAAGAGAGCTCGGTGTGCCGGGCCAGCAGCTGAAGCTGTTCCCTCTCCCTTGCTGGGTTCTGTAAAATGACACTGATGGGTGTGAGGGAATAAAGCTTCGAGACAACTGCTCAGTTCCTGTCCTGTTTGTGTACATGGATATATGGAAATAAAAGAGAAAAGGAAAAACATCCAGGAAAACCAACAAGTGGTGAGGGTCCCAAAGATGGGTCAGCTGCTGATGGGTGGGGCAGGATCAGAGAGGCCTCAGGGCAGAGCAGGGGGTGCCAGGGGGAGGGAGGCACGGGATGAAGGGTGTCCCCAAACACAGCCATGGATGGTGTCCCCAAACACAGCAGGGATGGTGTCCCCACACACAGCAGGGATGGTGTCCCCAAACACAGCATGGCCTGAAGGGTGTCCCTAAACACAGCCATGGCTGCAGGGTGTCCCCACACACCGTTTGGTGTCAGAGGAGCCTCACCAGGGCCTTCCCTGCCAGCAGCCTCGGTTTGTTTGGCAGGGAATGAATCCCCGGTGTTGCAACCCCAGGTGAGGCAGCAGCGCAGCCAGGAGCTCCTGCATCTCCTGCAGCTCCTGCAGCTCCTGCACCTCCTGCAGCTCCTGCACCTCCTGCAGCTCCTGCAGCTCCTGCAGCTCCTGCAGCTCCTGCAGCTCCTGCACCTCCTGCACCTCCTGCACCTCCTGCAGCTCCTGCACCTCCTGCAGCTCCTGCAGCTCCTGCAGCTCCTGCACCTCCTGCACCTCCTGCACCTCCTGCAGCTCCTGCAGCTGCCTACAAGTCTTCTCCTTGGGGAAACGCTGAGAGAGGAAACACGGCTCTGCCAGAACCACTGCACACAAGTGCTGTGCACAGGCAGGAGAGCAGGCTGCCTGGACAATGCAGGGATTCCCCATCCCAGGCCAGGCTGGACTGGGCTCGGAGGAACCTGGGATGGTGGAAGGTGTCCCTGCCCATGGCAGGAGTTGGGATGGATGGGGTTTAAGATCCATCCCAACCCAGAGAATTCCATGATTCCATGAAGAGCCATCCTCTCCCTCCAGCACCTGGTGCCTCCATTTATCTGGGGGTGGCACAGCAGCCATGGTGGGCACAGCAGCTCCCACCCGACCACATCTGCACATCTCAAACCTGCAGACCTGCACAGTCTGCCCTCAGCACCACTGCAATGGAGTAAAGTGAGCTCTAGAATGTGAGAGCAAACACTCACATGAAGTTTCTTGGCCCTGTCCTTTATTACTCCACAGTAACTCAGTGCCTACTCAAACCTTCCCTGCTGGGGGAGTAATATTTACTCAATCTCTCGTTCTTACCAGTGCTGTTACAGACCAAGTACAACCTGCTGGGAAAAAAATAGTAGTTTTCACCTGAAAATATTCATTTCTGGTCAGGTCTTGTGTCATCTCAGTTGCACCCACGTGGGGTGGCAATCCCTGCTCCTGGAGAACCCCAGGAGAGTTTCACAGGAGCTCCTTGCAGAAACTGCTCTCGGAATGAGATTATCCCTGTGGTGTCAACACAGGCTGTTATTAACGCATTAGGTGAGAAAAAACGTTTTGTGTTATTAAATTAGTGAGAACATAATTCACATTTGGTTGGACTTTGCCTCATCATTTATGAACAGTAAATACTCCAATACTCCCAGAGCTGAATTAACTCAGATTCCTTAGCACGAGGGGCACGAGAGCCCCTCTTCCAGCTCCAGAGTGACCAGGTTTTGGACAAGGGACAGATTTTCAAGCCAAGTTTAGACTCACTACAAATAAATGCAGTGCTACATTGGAATATTCCAAACTTCCCACACTGATCATTGGTTCTATCAAGGTCCAATCTAACCCAAAACATTCTGGGACTCCTTTATTAACTTTTTCTCAGTTTACTTTAGGTTGGATGGGCTTGGAGCACCCTGGGATAGTGGGAAGTGTCCCTGCCCATGGCAAGGGTGGAATGGGATGGGATTTAAGGTCCCTCCCAGCACAAACCATGCTGGGATCCTGTGATTCTGTGATTCTATAAAACTTTGGCACATCCTCTCCCACTCAGGCAGGGCACACAAATGTCATGGCAAAGCCAGGACAAAGAATTGAACAATGGGGATCATCCCCTGGGAATGGAGCCACCTTCCCCTGGAGGGGGTGTTCAGGTAAATACCATGAAATCCATGAAATCCCTGTGTGCCTGCTGCATCCATTCATCCCTTGGGGATCTCAAACTCTTCCCAGCCCCTTTGGAGCTGGAACCTCACAGCCAGTGCTGCTCTGAGCACCTTGGTGTCCATGGGGCCCCTTCCCAGATGAAGGAACCCCATGAAAACAGGGAATGTGGTGCTGTGGGAGCAATGCCCCCAGAAAGGCTGAGGTCCAGGGAGCATAGGTGGGGTGAGCAGATTTTCCCACCCCAAACAGGTCCCCTGAAGCCACTGGAACCTTCCCAGTGGAAAAAGCCTTTCCAGGAACAGACCTGGGGGTTTAAAAATCAGTTTTGATGTGACCTAATGGCTTTTGCTGCTTTGAAAAGAACATGAAAGAGTGACAGCAATATTGAATTTTTAAAATCCTGCTTTGTCCACCTGCAGAGCTTTTCTGGCATTCTTTAATAAGGACTTTTACCATGTCATTATACATTTTAATTACACTGTTAAATGTCACAATCACACATGCTAATGACATCATTATACCTATTTACACCAATTATGTCATTTGATGCAATTACAGTAATTCTGCCAATACACACAAATCAATAAAAAGGTTTTGTTTGCATTTTTAAATGAGCAATCACAAAAGAATAAATCCACTTTCTTAGAAAAGCAGGGCAAGGACTCAAACACTGAAACTAAAGAAGTGACATTTGAGGCCTGCTTCTTATTTCCACCACCATGAACACTAAAAACTTCCATACCCAGAAGATGACACAACCATCCTGGTCTCACCTGCAGAGCTTTCCAGCAATGATTTTACATTTTCCCCCAGGTCATCCTGGCAGTGATAAGTGACACGATTCCACAAGCACCCACATTTGATCTTTAAATTCGTGGATCTTTTCTCCAAACTCCTACAAGTCAAGTTTCACACAAGGGATCATGGCATCCCAGAATGGTTTGGAAGGGACCTTAGAGCTCATCCCATCCCCCCCTGCCATGGGCAGGGACACCCCTCACTGTCCCAGGGTGCTCCAAGCCCTTCCAACCTTTCCTGGAGCCTTTCCAGCATCTTTCCCTGCCCAGGTCCCCACCTGGAGCTGACATCCCATCGTGCCCAGGGCTGAGCACTGTGCAATGCAGCTTTTGATCCTTCCCAAACTCCCCTGCTGCAGCCAAGGTCCTTTGCTCATGGACAAAGTGGGAGCTGACAGCAAACAGTTCCAATCATGTTTCCCAGGGTTTAGGAACGTCTGTTCTGTACCAAGGCTCCTGCCTTACAAAAGAAAACCCAGTAAAATTGGAATGCATCAGTCAGAGCTGAGGAGACTCAGAAAGTCAGCTCTGCCCCCTCTGTGGACACACACATTGACAGAGCTGGGAATTGCAGCTTGGGAATTCTCTCCAGGCCTGGATTTCTCCTGACTCTCAGCTCCATTCCCAGGCTGACAAGCTGACTGCAGCTTCAGTTAGGGAGGAGTCTCCCAGGGTGACAACACGGTGACAAACAGAGTGGAATTCATCACCAACATTAACCCCTGGTGTCTTTCCCGTGGGACACATCCTGAGGTGCTGTCCCAGGGATGTTTTTCCCAATTGTCCAATGAGCTCCTGTCCTGTCCTGGCTGCACTGACACACTTTAAATACAAATTGTCCATACAATAAATTGGCCTTTTTTCCCCAAAGAGCTCCGTGTGTGTTGCTGTCCCTGCTCTCTCTCTGCAGCTCAGTGACCACACCTCCTCCCCCATTTCGGTGCTCAGTGCCCACCTTTCCTGGCTCGGGGCTGTGATTGCAGCCAGGTAAGACCCAGCCCCCTCACCCTGCACAGTTATCAGCTGGCATGAGAGAAATGCCCAGCCCTGGTTCTCACCTGGTCACACGAGCCCAGCTGCCTCCGTGCTGGGCTGAGTCAAGCTCAGAGCTCAGTGGGAATTGTGTTTAACAAACCTATCCAATACATTTTATTAAATAAGTGTTATTAAGCAAATTTTATTCAATAAATTTTCTTAAGAAAATTCTTTTCTACACCTGCTTGCAGGCTCCAAAACACACTTTATCCTATTTGTAAGTGAAGAGCATAAATTCCAGGTCTTCCCCCAAAAGAGAGGATTCTCTTTTCCTGAAGCATTGCTGGCAGCCTACACAAGCATTCATCAGGCTTGTTGTCCAAGGCTGCTCTTTCCTCTCTCTCCACTACTGAAAAAAAGATATATTATTAAGAGATTTCATTTTTTCTTAGTATTTAACGTGATCAGTTTCTGTGTCTGGATGGTTTGAAATATGTTCTCCATTGGACAGATAAGTCTTGGGCAAATGACTGACCTTTTGAAATAATATTTATAATTTTAGAAATGTAAAACTTAACATTCTTTAGTAATCCAATATTAAAATACATTTAAGTTGATCTATTAAATGCTACGATTCAAACTTTAAAAAAAATGTGCAATAGAAAAACATTAACAACATGTGTGGTTTGGAAAAATTCATTTATACAGCAGTTTGCAATGTCATGATGTATTTTAAATAAAAGAGCTACAGACAAAGGTATTGATTTTAGAGACTTAACTAAATAAACAGTATGTAAATTCTGTCTTTTTCTATAAAATTGGATCAGGACGCACATATTACAGTGTCTTTTTCTGAGGGAATGACAGCGATTGAATTTGGCAGACATTGGAATTTGGTTAAAGAGTTAAAGACCTTTGCTCTTTGGTTTGCAGCGCAGGGAAAGGACAGCGGCGTGGGGGGCACGGCCACGGCTGGGGGGCACGGCCACGGGAGGTGTCACTGTCACTGCCACTGCCACTGCCACTGCTGGGGTCCCCAACAGCCCGGCCCGGCCGTGCTCACCGCCCTGGGGTCACCTCGGGGGTCACACCCAGCACAGGAGCCACCCCAGGGACCCTTCCTGGCCCTTCCTGCTGCTCTGGGGGTCCCAGGCAGGACCTGCTCGGGGTCATTCTGGGGAAAAGTCTCCCAATAGAAAAGTCAGCTTTGGGCTGGGTTGGTGTCCAAGCCTCACGTGGAGCACCCAGAGGGTCCTGCTCCCTCCCCAGCCCCAGTCCAAAACTTACAGACCACCATGCTCTTAAAAAAAAAAAAAAAAAAAGAAGAGGAAGATTTATTGATAACCTTTCTAACAAAGGGAAGATCATTCCCCAAGTTCCTTATTAATTTATGCTCCTCTATAATTATCACTTAGAGCAACCACTGGAGCGCTAATAAATATATAATGAAAGCAAAAACACAGCACGCTGCGGTGCTTAATCTGAGATTACATATTGATAACAACAAAATACGCAATTCAAGCCTAGTTCAGGGCTCTCTATCCCTGCCCACCCTCTCTGAGGGCCGGTTTTTTCTTTTCCCCCCCCTTCTTTGTTATGTCATTCTGCAGACAGATCCCAGGCTGTTCCCTGTCACCCACCGGAGCAAGCGGCTCAACAGCAGCACAGTTGGACAGCCCTTAATTAGTGCAGCTCGGGATGGTGAGGATGAGAGCGGTGTCAGCATCTCACTCACATCCCATCCCATCCCATCCCATCCCGGGGGTGCCCTGGGTGCTGCCAGAGCCCTGGGCAGGGTGGGCTCAGCTCCAGCCCTGGGCAGGGAGCACCCAGAGCCAGGTGAAACTGGAAAAGGAGGACACTGGGTCACAGGAACACAGAGCTGGGGGGATGGCACGGCGAGGAGAAAGAGGAAATCATGTACTTTTAATTAAGTGGCCTCAAATTATTCTATCCCATTACACAAAGTATTTATTTCTTTAAGATTGAACCATGCAGGGTCATGGGCTCTGCCAAAACGGTGCCACAGAGGTAAGAACAAACAGACAAATACCAAAGTCACTCTTCAGAGCCTGAAAAACTCAGCATGGAAATCCAAATGCCGCTATTCAGATATTTGGATATAAAATCCTGATTTCTTATTCAAAAAGAACGAAGAGTGATATTAAAATTTTACGTTTTTATGGGGATTAACAGCAGACTGCTCCATAGGATAGAACCCATTCTTTGCATTGCCTTGCACCTAGAGATATCCCCATGGAACCGTGTGAAGGCATCCCAAATCTCACAGTTTGATTTTTTCCATTTGAACAATTGGCCTTTCACTTTGAATCAGGTGGGAATGTCAGCTGGTTGTCCAGATCATGTCATACCCAAAGCATCATTCCCCTGTTCCTGCCCCAAGAAATTGTGTTTTCATTTGATTCTGATCAACACTAGACACAAAGTGGGGGTGACAGCATTTTCCAGTGCAAATTTGTCATTGTTTATGAAAGATTCATAAACTGAGTGTGGCATCAGCTAATGTCTCCATAATCAGTGAGGGAACCTGGGCAGTGCAGAGCATTTTCAGCTCAGCATCTCTTCAGGATGATTTTGCTCTGAAGGTTCAGTGCTCAGACATGAGCAGCAGTCACCTGAGTCTGTTCTGCTCCCAAATTGGAGGGATCCACTTTTTAAAGGGGAGCAGCTCCGGATGCCTGAGGGGGTGGTGCAGAATTCACATTTTGGGGGTGAAACTGGGGGTAAAGTGACGAGACCCACGAGCACCTCTCAGATCTCCACCCTGGAACAATTAAGGCCATGATCCAGAGAGAACAAACGAAAACAAATGGGGGCTCGGTGTGTGTGTCATCCTTCTCTCTAATGCTCCAGCAGCCCCGCTCAGAGTTCAGGCAGTAAACAGGATGATTGATGGTCTTCCATGCACAAGTAGGAAAAACTGGAGATTCAGCTCCTTCTCCTGCTCCATTTTTCTTTTGCTGCTGCACCATTAGAGCTGGATGCCATCAATTTAAGCAGGTACAGGATCATACCCTAAAAATAACTCTCCTGATCTCTCCATTTCTTGCTGGAGGGGCCGGGGGCCCGCTGTGAGGGGCCCCTTGCCCATCCCTATCTATTGCCAGCACCAGCAGCTCTGGGAACTCCTTGTGCACCAAGCACCGATGTCACAGGGCACGACACGAGTTTAGCGGGCACAGAGCTGCCCTGATCCAGCAGGGATCGCCCCCATTCCCACAGGAACCGTCCCCATTCCTACAGGAATTGTACCCAATGCCACAAGAACCTCCCCAATCCCACAAGAATCATCCCAATCCCACAGGAATCATACCAATCCCACAGAAATCCCCCTCAATCCCACAGAAATCCCCCCCATTCCCACAGAAATCCCCCCATTCCCACAGAAATCCCCCCCATTCCCACAGAAATCCCCCCCAATCCCACAGAAATCCCCCCCATTCCCACAGAAATCCCCCCATTCCCACAGAAATCCCCCCCATTCCCACAGAAATCCCCCCATTCCCACAGAAATCCCCCCCATTCCCACAGAAATCCCCCCCATTCCCACAGAAATCCCCCCCAATCCCACAGAAATCCCCCCCATTCCCACAGCAATCCCCCCATTCCCACAGAAATCCCCCCCATTCCCACAGAAATCCCCCCCAATCCCACAGAAATCCCCCCCATTCCCACAGAAATCCCCCCATTCCCACAGAAATCCCCCCCATTCCCACAGAAATCCCCCCCATTCCCACAGAATTCCCCCCATTCCCGCAGGAGCCGCCCCCGTTGCCGTTGCCGGGCCCGGGCGCGTTGCCGGCTCCGCGGGCCGCGGGCAGCCCAGGCCGCTTTATGAGGATGAATGAAGATGAAACGCAAGACAAATAGAAGTGAATGAGGCGCTGCCGGCCGTGATTCATGGGAGGCTGCAGCCAGCCCGTTAGCCTGAGCCCGGCTCCCTTCGCCGGGAATAATGGATGGTTACAGTGCGCATGGTGACACTGTCAAACCATCAGGAATTGCTGATTACGGTGCTAAATATTGATCTCTGCTTCACATGTGTCAAAATTCTTTCTTCCCTTAATTAGAACTTCCCTAAGCACCCTCCAAGAACAAACCGAATAGATCAGATCTCCGTGAAAGGGAGTGTGATACCGGAATATAATTGTGACCTCTTGTCTTCCTCCTCTCTCTGGAGTTTTGAGATGACTTCAGCTGTCTATCCTGCCCTTCCCAGCACATGTGATAATCATACTCATTTTTCCCAATCTAACCATAGGAAGATTTTTTCCAAGGCTGTGCTTTTCATCATTTCAACCCACCGGGGCTGCAGTCAGATGGCAGCGAAACTTAAAGTGCCAGAAGGTGCCTTTTTCTATTTGTTTGTTTCATAGTACACTGCACCAGGCAATGACCTGTGGCAGGAGTGTCACACAACACGGAGACAGGTTCACCCAATCAAAGGGAGCCTGAAAATTAACACAGATCCCTTCATTTCTTCATGCGGGATCGGGGAAGGGCAATTTAATGGATGTCAGAGTCCTCTGATTATCACCCCGCAATCACGGGCGATAAAAAATTAACTTTTGTTATCATGATTACTCCGCATTATTTGTATTAAAAGCACATTTCCTCATCAAGGGAGTCATGACAATTAGTACTAATTTTGTATTACTGTTCAATCATCTTTCCTACTCTTTACAGTATTTATAATATAAAATAATGAAAGCCTGTGATGTATGGTTTCAATTTACTCCACAAACTGAGCACTTAAGTCATTTATCTTAGTTTATCTGTAATATACTGGGGCTCGGGGTTTTTTGTATTGTTTTTCTTAAACATGACACGGTGGTACATTTACCTTTAGTTTGATGTGCTTGATAAAAATCAATACTTCATTAAAAGATTCCCCCAAAATTGTTCAGAGCAATTTCAGCAGAGGAGAGGGAATGAGGAAGGGGCTCATCTGTAACCCACTAACATTTATATAAGCACGCAGGGCTGTGCTGCCCAGGGCCAGCTTCTGCAGGAGCAGGGATAAAGACGTGCAATTTGTGGGATTGTGAGCAGGGCAAAAGGAGGAGAAGGGGCCCCCTTCTCTCCCCGCTCCCTGGGAAGCCAAAGAAATAACCACAAATGACAGAAGAACGGGAGGCACCCCCCAGGACGGGACTTCAGGGGCAGTGCTGCGACAAGTGCTCGCTGTCACCCCTTCCCCTTCCTCCCCACGCCAGGGCACAGCAGCCAAAAATGACCAATACGTTTAATTTTCAGTGGCTCTCTCTGAACCTGCCTGATGGAGGCTCCCTGTGCAGCCCAGCACCACCCTGTGCTGAGTGGAACATGAATCTTGCCCAGCAGAGTGGCAACAAGCACAGAACCGGGGAATTGGGAAGGTTGGAAAAGCCCTTTAAGATCACCAAGTGCAACCACCAACCCTGTGTTCACCAGCAGCCCCTGCCCTCACATTCCCAGCTTTGGAGCACTTCCAGAGATGGTGACTCCCCCACTGCCCTGGGATCCTGGTCCCAGTCTGAGAGCCCTTTCCATTAAAAACATTTCCTAACATCCCATCTCGAGCTGCCCTGGCTCTGCTTGGAGCACTTTCCTCCCAGCACTGGTGTGACACGGGCAGGGCTGCTGCTCTGTGCCGAGCAGGGCAGGCACAAAGAGCCTCCCTGGTCCAGGGCAGGCAGGAATTCCCTGCCAGGAGTCACATCTGGAGGGTCCCAGCTCCTCCTCCTGCTCCGGCCAGCAGCCTGTGCTGAGCCATAGGACAAGCCCAGGGGGACCCTGAAGCCACAGCGCAGCCCAGAGCCAGCCCTGCCCCAGGAGCCCTCCCGAGCCCAAGGAGCTGTCACCAAGGTGCACCCGGAGCCTGCGGTGTCCTCAGGAAAGGATCATGGAAACATCTGTCACCCACCAGCTGCTGAGCACCCAGCGAGGCTGGGAGTTAACTCACATTCATCCTTAGCAATTGTCATTCCTGCAGAATGCCTTCTGGCCATCAGCAGTGACCCCAGGCTGGGTCTGCTCTGCCCTGGTCCCAGCTCTGTGGGACACTGACTGGGACAGTGACACAGAGCTCTGCCAGGTCCCAGTGCTGTGGGACAGTGACACAGAGCTCTGCCCTGGTCCCAATCCTGTGGGACACTGACTGGGACAGTGACACAGAGCTCTGCCAGGTCCCAGTGCTGTGAGACAGTGACTGAGACACTGACACAGAGCTCTGCCAGGTCCCAGTGCTGTGGGACACTGACACAGCTCTGCCCATCCCCTGCCCCACTGGGATCCCCTGCCACCCACAGGATCTCCACAAAGGGGATCTCACACTCCTGAGGTGTCAAAACAGAAATATGTAAAAGCTTTATGGAGTCATGCTCGCTGTGTGATTTGAGCTCATTCTGAGAGGCAGTGACGCTTCCAAAGCAGCAGAAATCACTTTGAGCAGGGAGCTGGTGTCAGAGCTTTGCTCACCTAAAGATCACTGACCTGGCTCCGGGGCCAAGGGCCCCTCCAGCCCAGGAGGGGAACTCTGCTGATGAGGCAGAACCACGCACAGGGCTTAAGCTTTTAAAAATATTGCACCTGCAGATCAGCAGGAGCGGGAGGAAAACACATCATTGCTTTATCCACGGCGTGGATTTCCGGTAATTCAGGGGAGGCAAACACGGAGCGATCAATAAAGCAGCTCCGTGCCTTCCACACTCACGGCCTCCTCATGAATCTTAACCAAGAGAAATAATAATAAGTGACAGAGAAGGTTTCTGGTACTTTAAATAAGCAAGTGAGCCTTCTAAAGCTACGAGCAACATTCTCTGGATATCAAAAATAATAACTGGTTGTGCAGCAGTGCAGCATGGAAACACAAGGGTATAAGATATACTGTACTTTAAGCTCTGTTTGATGAATCTGAGCACAGTTCCTGGGGGATAGATTACTTTAAACCATGCTCTTTTACTTTCTAATCCTGACTTGATTTGATTTGTACTTTAATACAGCTGCCTGGCAATTCAACAGCAAATAGAGACTATTTATGTAATCATATTGTAAGTAGTGGGACAAGAAGAAACTCTCTAGAACCTTTTTGGAAAATAGTTTGTTGTACTTTTTTATTTATTGAACAGCAGGGCTTCAGGCTTTTCAGTGCTCATTATAATTGGTTTTCTGCTTGAACTTTCAAAAACTGTCATGTCAATACTCAAACAGAATTTTTTTGCTTACTATATGGCTGTGGGCTCTATTTTCTCATGTGCTACTTGGCAAAGTTCTTGTAATATCTTAGAGGCAAGTTCTAGACTTGGAGCTGCTATTTCAGGGACTGGAAGGCAGGGTTATTTTATCTCCCCCATTGTTCTTATTCGCCTTCCCAGCATTCTGCAGAGCATTTGCTGGGGTTCAGTGCGCCGGGGAGGAGGCTGCTCCAGGCTCAGATCTGCTCAGGAAGCTCTGCTGGGCTGGCACCTGCTCCTAAAATTGGGTGTGGGGCTCCCCTCTGACCCTGCCGCTGTGAGGAACAAACATTCCCAGTGCCAGCAGGGACAGAATTCAGTAAATGACACAAACAAAATCCACAGGGCAGCGATTTCACCCACTGGCTGATTTCAGGCATCTCCTCGTGCCCAGGTTCTGGGCTGGAGTTCTGCCCAGTTCCCTGCACCAGCATGGGGCTGGATCCCAGTGCAGGTGTTGGTTCTGTCCAGTCATCCAGGACTGGAGCTCTTCCACTCCTCAGCACCCATCCCTGTCCCTCAGCATCAAATCTTAAACATTAGCATCAATTCTTAACCCTCAGAATTAATTCTTTACCCTCAGCACTCATCTCTGCTTCTCAGCACCAATTTTTAACCCTCAACATCAATTCCTAATGCTCAGCACCAATTTTTAACCCTCAGCACCCATCTCTGCTCCTCAGCATCAATTTTGAACCCCCAGCACCCATCTCTGCTCCTCAGCACCCAACCCTAACCCATCCCTGTCCCAAAACACTTCCCACAAACACAAAGATTTCTGTTCCTGAAGAACTTTCCCTCAGCTACTCAGTTTGTTCCTTTGCAAACACCCTGTAAAATTGCTGTCATCATTTTCTATCGTGTTATGAACACCGGAGAATAAAAAATAATAATAATAATTTTTTTTAAAAAATCAAATTAAGAGTTCAGTGCCTTGTACAAAAAAAAACCCCAGTTTGCCTGCAGTGGGGAAGGGTGTTCTCTGCTGTGCTTTACTGGGAAAATAAAACTGGTCTAAGTGGGAAATATAACCAGTCTATTTTAGTACTTAAAGAAAAAATACCTCTCTAATTGTGATTACTTACTGGATTAAAAAAAATAATAATTAAAAAAAAAACTTGGTCCAGCTACTGTATACAAAATTAAATTAAAATAGAAACCCAGCCCAAAAGCCCTGCTTCTTTTGGTACAGATCTGGCAAACTAAGCAGCAGGGAAAGGAGGTGGGATCTGTCACTTGAGACCCTGCCAGTGGCCAAGGCTCACTGCAGGATGTGGATTTTAGGTGCTGGAAGGTGAATGTCAGATCATTGCCACTGCCAAGGTGTGGCAGGGATGAAAGGACGTGAGCCTGGCTTAGCTGAGCTGGACTGCACAGGACTGAAAATCTGCTGCTGCACCGGCACTGGGGCTCAGTAAAAAATAAAACACTGCAGGCAGAACTTTGCCTTTAACTTCCCCCGGTACAAGAGGGAAAATTCTGATTTTTGTTCTAAATTCAGATTAGATTACAAATGAATGATAAATTCTCTGCTTAGAATGCCAGGATTTTTTTCCCGGTGTTTACCAGTGCTGACAGAAGAAAGCAGGCAATGAACTATTTTAAGTACATGTCGCTAATTCCAAGGAAATTCAGCGAGTGGAGGGGGGGAAAAAAGCCTCATCTAACAGCAAATGCTCTTTGAAACAATAATGCAACATGCAGCACTTATTAAAATCTATTTTTTCTGTCAAATATTGAGCCAGCAGGGGTGTGCACACACAGGCACAGGGGTGGCTGTGTGTTAACTGGGGTTGAACCTGGCACACTGTGCTGGGCTCTGCAAGCACCAGGGGAAAATTCCACACAGCAGAATTTCAGCGGCCCAAAATTCACACAGAATTAATATTTCAACTTAAAGCAAACATGCACGGGAATGCTGGTAATAACAGGCTCAAAGCTTCCTCCTTCAAAAAATTATTGTGCATTTCATATTAAAATACATTCAATGGAGGGTTCTCACTACTGAATTTTTATTTGCTTTTTCATTCTCTTATTAACTCCTGTATTTTCTGCGCTTGACTTATGAAATACTAACACTGCAACTATTTTTTTTTTTTTATCCCTTAAAAACAAAAAAAAAGCTGTAGAGTTGATTTTAAAAATATCTAAAAAACCAATTTGTCATTTTCCAGAGACAATGGAGGGTCAATAGTTGGGCAGGATCAGGACAGGGGAAGGTTTATCCAGCGGGGAAGGGAAAGCAGAGACGAAATTGCAGGTTTGCTTCCTAAAACTATATCAAGGCTACTCTTTTAGTCAACTTGGAAATTTATATACTATACACTAACCCTCCTTTAATATCCTCTCTCTCTTTCCTCTGGGCATTTATTGCTGTTCTTTCTAGTTCAGTAACCAGTGAGCAGAAGGTTCATTAAAACTAATTGAATTGGAAACTTGTCTGCCCTGGGAAATGTTAACTCTTTGTTGTTATCTCTGGGAAATTCCTTTTGTTATTTCCCTTTGAATGATGTGGTTAACAGCAAACAGCACCTGGGGAAGGTTGGGAAGGTTTTCCTTCTGCAGCCTGGCTGGGCAGCACCTCTGGGATGGTTTTGTCCCCCTGGGGTCCCTGGGGCTCCCCCAGCCAGGGAAGGGATGCCAGGGTCACCAGGCTCCATCCCAAGGGGTGTCAGGGTCACCAGGCTCCTTCCCAAGGGCTCCAGGGAGCACCAGGCTCCATCCCAAGAGATGCCAGGAGCACCAGGCTCCTTCCCAAGGGCTCCAGGGAGCACCAGGCTCCATCCCAAGGGATGCCAGGGTCACCAGGGTCCATCCCAAGGGCTCCAGGGTCACCAGGCTCCTTCCCAAAGCCCCAGCACAGCTCCAGCCTCGGGCACCCGGCTGAGGGTGGCACAGAGACCCCGGGAGGACACGGGGTGACATCCCAGGGATTAAATGTCACAGGGAGATGCCCAGGGGGAGAATTTTAGCTCCCCTCTGTTAACCCTTTGGGAGCAGCACTCAGGAAAGCTCAGGAAAGGGGCTCAGGACAGGGGCTGGTCCAGCTCCTCACAGCTCCAAAATATCGATGAAATAAAACACTTGATAATAGTCACAGTGGTGGATTTCTGACAGCTTTAAAAATCAATTGAAAATAACAGGCTACCCACTGTTGCTAATAAAAGTAAATATTTATGACTGATTTGACTGAGCTTCAATACCAGTCAATCACTTTCCAAAGGATCTTTGCAATTCATTAACCTCTTTTTACTGGTCTTGTCCCTGTTGGTATTAGCCATTAAAAGGGAATAAGGGAGGGGGGCTTGATTTTTCTCTTCTCATCATTCATAGCTTATTTGTTCATTCCCTCCATTCCCATACGTTGCTGTTAAATTGATTGTCTGTTTAGTCATATGAATGATAAAGTAGCTCTGCCAGGAAGAATGAAAGCCTCCATTAATTCCTGAGGAGGGTGGGCTGCTCTGGTTCAGCCTCAGCCTAAACCCAAACTACTCCCATAGTTTCCTGCCACATCAGTAACTAAATTTAGCCCTTAACATATTGCTGATAATAAGAGCCATAATTCTCCTCACAAACTTTTCCACGTCAAAACTTCAGGGAAAATTATGTTTATGAATATCTCTTAAAGACTGTTGTTATCAGCCTGGTGTCCCTAACCCAGAACGTGATGCAGCAGGAATGGAGACAGCTGTCTTCATTGCAGAATTCAAACGGCACTTCTGAAAAATAATGGTGCCATGCCACAGGGGAAGAAGAATTACATCAGCAGGAATTTCCCTGTGGAGAGGGGGGTCTGGGGTGGGAAGTGCCCAGGGAGGTTTGGAGCTCCCTTGGAGGTGTCCAAGGAATTCCTGGTGGTGGCACTCAGAGCTCTGGGCTGGGGATGAGGGGGGGATCAGTCCCAGCTTGGACTCCATGGGCTGGGAGGGCTTTTCCAGCCTCAGTGATCCTGGGATTCTTTAAAAATAGACACAATCACTCCTTTAAATAATCAAGGTTAGGAAGGCAGGTGTGACTTTTCAACCTATATAAATCCCTGTATTTGAAAGTGATGAGCTAAAGCACTGTCTAAACACAGCATTAAACCAAAATCTGCATCCAGAACCTTGTCCCTCTAAAATACCCCAGAGGGACATGGGAGATATCTTCAAGTGATGGCCTCGGTGGTGCAGCCAAAGCACAACGAGGACCACGAGCTCATTGACACAGTTTGCTTCACTGCAGGAACCTCTGCAAACACAATCTGTGGGACCTAAATTGGAGCAGGACCTCTACGACCTAAATTAAAGGTGGCAACATTGCGTTTTACATCCCCTCCAAGAAACGCTTCCTGGTTGTCTCAGAGCCCCTAATGAGGGTGTGAGGAGGAAGGAAGCCTGTCCCCCCCTGGCGATTCCCAGCACATCGCATTTCTGCACCTGCAGACCCCCCCAGGGTCCCCTGGTGCTGCACACCCCAGCTGAGCCGTGCTAAAGCCACACCTGGGAGGCCACTGATGCCAGGGCCAGCTTTAAAGCCAGGCTCAGCACGGGGCTGGGGCAGGGAAGGTCCTCGCAGGGGTCCCTGGTGCTGCTGTCACCTCGGGATGGCACTGGCCAGGCAGGGGAGTGTTCGAAGGCAGCAGCTGGGGACAGCACATCTTCATAGCACAGTAATCCCTCCCTCGGCACCGGGAGCAGCTCAGGGCTGCTCGGAGGAACAGATGAATTCTTTGCAGTGGAAGTTTCTTTGATAAACACCGAGTCCCTTTTCCGTGTGTGAGTCACCCCCACACAAACTTCTGTTGATGCTAATTTAGCACTTTCATTTGTGAGTTCCTCTGATCTATTCAGCAGCTCATTTCCAATAGCAGGGATAACCACAGATTGCCCACGGACTGTTCTCGAGTCTGTTGGCTCCAGCATTTATTTTTCTGTCTGATTAGTCACTTCAGCCCCACGCTGCTGTCTCTGGTCCTTGTAGCCACCCCACAACTCCAAGTCTCGTGTCCCCAGCCGAGGGAACTCAGCCCAGATGTAAATGCTTTCAAACTGTGGCAGGGAATTCTCAATTAAAGGACTTCACGTCTGTATTTTTTTTTTTTTTTTTGCCTTGACAGTCCAGCCCAGGCTGAGTTTCAGACTGAGGCACAGCTTCATGTCTGAGAGTTTTCAGACAGTGCAGAGCTGAGAATCTGCTTTCAGCTGCTCATTAAGGTTCTCTCTTAATGAGAGAAATCCTCACCTCTCTTGGTGAGGATTTCATTGTTTCAGGTCACTCTCCCCTTCACTCCAAGACTCACCCCAGGTTCTGCTAAGAAGGGCAAGGTTTGTGAACAGCAAAACAACGGCTGCTTGTTAAACTGCCACGGAAAATGTTCAGCTTAGTTTAAACTAAACCTTACAAGACAAGTTCTTCAGCTCTCCCTCTGGGATGTCACACCTGCACCCTGTGGGGCTGAGTCCAGTGCCACAGCAGGAGCCCCGAGCAGCTCCCTGCACCCCCGAGCAGCTCCCTGCACCCCTGGCACCCTGGGGTCACACCTGCAGGGCCCTGAGCAGGTCCCTGCACCCCTGGCACCCTGGGGTCACACCTGCAGGGCCCTGAGCAGGTTCCTGCACCCCTGGCACCCTGGGGTCACACCTGCAGGGCCCTGGGTTGAGGGAGCAGCTCCAAAGCCACCAGCCCAGCTCCTCTGCAGAGTTCACAGGGAAAGACAGGACCTAAGTGGGGTTAGGCAATGTAAATTCTATTTAGATGGCAACTCAGACAATGAGATAAAGCTCATAAACTCCGTTTTATCATCCTCTTTCTTTGAGGATGAGTGAAATCCTCTTTCCTTGTTTGCAGAGCGTGAGAAAGCCGTCGGGGAGTGAGGCAGAGTGCACACAGCCGGGATGGGAGGGCTCAGCCCCGCAGACCTGCCCTGCTCACTTCATCCCGCCTCTGCTCAGCTCCAGCAGGCACAAAGGAACCCAGGAACGGGCAGGGGCAGCGCACAGGGGGCTCCGAGGGGCACAATCCCACCCCCCCCAGTGCCCCAGGCTCTGCCACCACCCAGCCCTGGCGCATCCCTAAATCCAGCATCCTCATCCTCATCCTCATCTCCCTGCAAAACTGCGTTTGCAACTCCCCTCGGTGACACCAGTGCCTGGGGGGGCGCGTTGAAAATAGCCCTAATAGTGACTCAGATTGGTTCCTAAATTAACAATCCGTCTGTTTAACCTATTCCAGGACAGCCCTGGCCGAGGCAGAGCCAGGCAGCCCGAGCCCCCTTCCCTCCACTGGAAGTTCTGCAGCCTGCAAGGGGCTCCGAGCTCGAGTTCTTGTAGATAAATACAGAACATGCTTACAGCTGCCAATGACAGATGTTCAGTGTAAATATTATTCCAGCAGATTTTTTAATCAGATGGTGTAATGCATGATAGTGTCATTTAAAAGAAAAAAAAATGGGTGAATACAGTGAAAAAATTACCATTTGAAAGGCAGAACTATTTTTGGCAGAATTCGTAATGAACTAATTTTTCTCGTCAGCAAAATGATGCTGAAAGAGACACAAAACTTATTTCTTAGTTGTAAGAGAGCGAATAATTAAAAATTATATACATGTTCACCTTTATGTTCAGGTGCAGAGGAGTCCCACACACCATGACCTGTATTTGTTCAGCACCATGGAAACCATTTCACTCCATTATCCAAACATTATTTACATAAAACCGAGGGGGAAAAGGTAAGAGAAAATAAAAGTGGCACAGGCAGAAATAATGACAGCGATCGGATTCATGGTGGAGAAGTGGGCAGGGAACCAGGAGGGCTTTAATGAGATTTACATTCGCCGGGAGGAGCGGGCTCCGAGCAGCTGATTGCATCCAAACGGGAGGAAAAGGCAAAGCCGAGCTGAGCGGGGCCGGGCTGCTCCTGCATGGCACGGATAAACCCCGCCTAAAGCCAGCCTGAGAGCGGGGACAGGGACAGGGACAGCAGGGACAGGGACGGGGACAGCAGGGACAGGGATGGGGACAGGGACAGCAGGGACAGGGACGGAAACAGGGACAGCAACGGGTATGGGAAGAGGGACAGGGATGGGAACAGGGATGGGTATGGGAATCGGGACAGGGATGGGGACAGGGACAAGGATGGGGACAGGGACGGGAACAAGTAATGGGAACAGAGACAGGGATGGAAACAATTATGGGAACAGGGACGGGAACAGGGACAGGTATGGGAACACGGGTGGGAACAGGGACAGGAACAGGTACAGGTATGGGAACAAGGTCAGGAACAGGGACAGGAACGGGAACACGGGTGGGAACAGGAGCTCAGTCCCACGCTGTGTTTGGGAAGGACAGTGCACACCAGCCCAGGTGTGTCACTCTGCAGGGAGGGACCCTTTCCCACAGCAGCTCCTGAGCAGGGCTGCCCACGGGGTTTTAATGTCCCTGCCCCAAACCTGCCCCTGGCATTCCCCAAATGCTGCTGGCAGTGACAGCCCTGGCACTAGGCACCCCAAACACCCCACACTCGTTAAAATGCATCTCCTTCACCCCCTGCTGAAGTTTTCCAAACGTTGTTCCCTCTCTGCCTGGATAAAACATCCCTGGGACAATCAGCAAACCCAGGGGATACCAGAAAAGCTGAGTTTGGAGCAGACACTTCCCTGCCTGCACAGAGCAGGAACTCCAGGACCCATCCCTGGGCAGGGGAGCAGCTCCGGGACCCATCCCTGGGCATGGGAGCAGCTCCAGAACCCATCCCTGGGCAGAGCAGCTCCAGGACCCATCCCTGGGCAGGGGATTGGCTCAGGGACCCATCCCTGGGCAGGGGAGCAGCTCCAGAACCCATCCCTGGGCAGGGAATGAGCTCAGGGACCCATCCCTGGGCAGAGCAGCAGCAGCTCCCCAGCCAAGGGCTTCCAAAACAATTTACAGCTGAGTGCTGCAGCATGGAATGCTTATTGTCACTTAATTAAAAGAATTTCATTTTAATGTCTTTTGCCCATTTAGAGCCAATTAATGCAAGGTGCTAAGTACTCTTAAATCACATTGCAGCCAAGGCGAGCTAAGGCTGATCAGCCATTCACAAGAAGAACCTTTTCTGATTTGATTCTCAGCTGAGATCTTGAAGTGCCCTTCCAAGTGCCTTCTTTGGGATGGGAAGTTGGAGAGAAGCAGAATTGGAGCCTTCCTGTGTCAACAGCACCTGCAGAACGTGGCAGTGCAGCTGCTGCTACCCCAAAACACAGGAGAAAACCTTCAGTGCCACAGGCAGGGACCCCTCCCACTGTCCCAGGTGCTCCAGCCCCAGTGTCCAGCCTGGCCTTGGGCACTGCCAGGGATCCAGGGGCAGCCACAGCTTCCATGGGCACCCTGTGCCAGGGGCTCACCTCCCTCACAGGGAACAATTCCTTCCTGAGGAATTTCTTCCTAATCTCTGAATAGTACAACCAGGGTTTTCAACAGCAAAGGTGAACCCAAAACACCTGATCAGCTTCAGAATTCCACCACTGGAAGGTGTTTAAATTATTTTCAACCAAATGCCAGGGTTGGTGGTCTGGAGGCCACTGGACATTAAAGAAGGCAGAGTGAAGGACAGGAGTCATCAAATAACTGCAAAAACTGGAAGTTAGAATTCACCAGCAGCTGCCTGAACGCTGGAAAGGAGACCAAACACATCACAAACTGCTTATCACTGAATATACAGAAGCACAGCAGGATTTTTCAAGTCCTAGAACTCGATATTTTATCATGAAGAACCCTTCCTAATTGCAGAAGGATGCAGAGAGCACGAAGGAAGTGAGCAGTTATTGAAATGCTCCCAAGGCCAGTGTGTCCCTGCCCTGGGCTGCCCCAGCTCTCCCAGGGAGTGCTCTGGCTGAGTCCCTGCAGGTGCCACGGCCCAGCTGAGCTCTGATCTGCTGCAATATTTCCTTTGTGGCTGCTGCAGCATCGTCCCCTTCCTTTGGAGCAGCTCTGCCTTTGATCTCTCCTCCACAGCTTTGCTTTTCATGTGCCAGTTGGTACGAGGAGTTTGTGTCCCACCAGGAAAAGCTCCCCACACGTCCCAGAACTGCAGGCATCCTAAATGGCCTGATGATCACCACCTTGAGCTACAAGAACTGGGCTGACCAAACCACACTGCTGCCTGCAATAATGGATAACCATAAACTAAAACACACCATAAAGCTGGGGGTTCCACGTTTTGTAGCTTCGATTTAATTTTTATTTTAAAAGAGATGTTTGCCTTGACAAGGCTTTTTTTTTTTTTTTTTTTTTAAATTCCCTTTCTCAGTCTTAAGTTGAGGTGCAAGGCTGGTGTTTTCAGCAAGACTCTACCTGGCTGGTTATTTGCCTTTTAGGAGTGAAAAAGGGAAGTTCAGGGTGGGCACAGGTCTCTAAAAGTGGGGTTTCAGGGGCAGGGTAGCAGAGCAGGGCCTTTCACTGCCCACAGGGGTGGAGCTCCGTGTGTCCCCAGGGGGATCTGAGCAAACTCTGCCCCTGCAGCTGCTCCTGTTCCAGGTCCCAGGGAAAGCTCCCACATCCCTCTGAGTCCCAATCAATGCACACAATGAGGCTCACTTGGTAAACACGGCGATCACATCAATTGCTATTGTATTTGTAATTACGTTCATTTATCAAATGTGCTGCTGGGCTGATCATAATCATCTCAACATATCCATAAAAAGCATGCAGGCAGCGTTGTCCCGAGGTGTGCACACGGGAATTCACCACCAGGAATCCACCTCACAACTTCCAGGCAAGGACCCGAGGAGCACAAACTGCTCTTGGAGATATTCACACACCTGATTTTCACAAAATGTCATCTTCCCATGCTCGTTAGGCCTCCATAAAAAATCATCTCAGGCAAAACCTTTGAAACTCTCCAACCTGTGCTACCAATGGGTAAAGGAGAAAAAAAAATGATGGAAGGAAAAATTAGTCAAACCCCTTAGTTTTGCCTTTGTAAGTGCAGATTTTATTCCTGAAACCTTGGTTCCACTGACCAGAGAGTAGAGAACAGAGTAGAGCAATTAAACACACCTCAAAAACATCCCGGAATCCCAGGATCCCTGAGGCTGGGAAATCCCTCCAGGATCATCCAATCCCAGCCGTGCCCAAATCCCACCCTGTCCCCAGAGCTCTGGGTGTCACCTCCAGGAATTCCTGGGACACTCCAGGGATGGGGATCCAAACCCCCCTGGGCACTTCCAATCCCTGAGCCCCCTTTCCATGGGGAAATTCCTGCTCTGCCCACCCTGAGCTCCCCTGGCCCAGCCCGAGGCTGATTTGGTCTCCCACCCAAATTGTACCTGGAGCCACACGAAGCTGTGGCACACAGACATTAACAGCACATTACACAAACATTTTAGGTGCTAATTGATAGCAATCCACTAAGGAAGGATTGGCAGTATAATCTGAGCTGTTAGGATCGATTTGTGAGTTAAAACTGGGATCAATTCCCCTCCAGACAAGCGGGTGCTGCAGCCTGGGGGTGCATTCCAGCACTGCTGGGAGCTCTGCCCCTCTTTGCTTACAAACCACCTCACACAGAGGCATCAACACACCTGAGGCAGGTAAACAGAACAGGAATACAGAATATGAACCACTCCTATAAAATGTGTTTAATTACAAGATGTGCCTGGGGATGGATTGGCTGCACAGAAAGAATTGCAGCCCCTGGGCTCTGTAGGAGCAGCTCTGAAGGACGAGCCCTGTGCCATGGAGAAGGTTCTGAGGGAGAAATCAGCTCTGGAGGGGGTCAGGGCAGCACAGAGCCCAGGCTGTGACCAAGACTTCTCTGTTTTCCCTGTCCAGAGCCCCTCTGCTGCTCTCTTCAATTCTCTGTTTGGGTTAAAAGAGTTTTTCAGTAATTCCAATTACCTGGTCTCTTCTCCTCATGGATGAGTCCCCTCAAGGGGACAATGCACAACTGCTCTGCAGCTCCACTGCTGAGCTCCTGAGACCAGGGAGAGCCAAACAAACATCCCACAGCACCAGGCTGCTCCAAGCCCCAGTGTCCAACCTGGCCTGGGGCACTGCCAGGGATCCAGGGACAGCAACAGCTTCTCTGGGAACTCCAGCCCAGCCAGGAATTCCCAATATCCCATCCATCCCTGCCCTCTGGCACTGGGAGCCATTCCCTGTGTCCTGTCCCTCCATCCCTTGTCCCCAGTCTCTCTCCAGCTCTCCTGGAGCCCCTTCAGGCCCTGGAATGTGCTGGAAGCTCTCCCTGGATCCTTCCCTTCTCCAGGGGAACATTCCCAGCTCTCCCAGCCTGGTTCCAGCCCTGCTCTCCTCTGGACTTGCTCCATGGTCCCACATCCTCCCTGTGCTCAGGGAATGACCTGGGCAAGGTCACCCAGTCCCCTCTGCTGCCCATTCCCTGCACCCCAGCTCTGCAGGGGCAGTTTGGGGAGGATCATTCCCATCCCTACTCCATCCCCATCCCCATCGGGACCTGCCGGGCACAGGGACCCCGGGCACGACCCTGCCCCAGCCTGGCCAGCACCCATTGGGGAACCCCCGAACCCCCCTGAGGGAGGGCACAAACTGCCCAGGAGCCCTCGGGCACAGTGGGGCTCACCCCAGGCAGAATTCAGGTCCAAGCCCATGGTTAGTGCCCTTTGGGGGTCAATTTTCACTGCCATTGCACTGCAAGAAGATGCTTCCCCCAGTGCTGCCGGGCAGAGCTGCCCCCTCCTCTATGGGAGGGTTTTGGGGAGCTGGAGCAGCAGAGAGGCTGCTGCAGAGGACGAATAAATGGAAAAATAAATGTATAGACAAATAAATAGAAATATAAGTGGATAAACAAATAAATAAACGAACAAATAAATAAACGAACTCTTCCCGGGAGGGGCAGCGGCGGCGCAGTCCCGGCAGTGTCCGGCAGAGGGCGGCAGAGAGCGGGGACGGGAGCCGGGACCCCCGGGATGGGACCGGGACTGGGGAACCCCCGGGATTGGGGGAAACCCCCCGGGATTGGGGGAAACCCCCCGGGATTGGGGGAAACCCCCCGGGATTGGGGGAAACCCCCCGGGATTGGGGGAAACCCCCCGGGATTGGGGGAAAAACCCACCAGGGATTGGGATCTGGGAACTCCCCGGGACTGGGGAACCCCCCGGGATGGGATCTGGGAACCCCCCCGGTCTCCAGGGAGAGCTCAGAGCTCCTGGCAGGACCTGAAGGGGCTCCAGGAGAGCTGGAGAGGGACTGGGGACAAGGGATGGAGGGACAGGACACAGGGAATGGCTCCCAGTGCCAGAGGGCAGGGATGGATGGGATATTGGGAATTGGGAATTCCCAGATTTGCTGTGGCTGCCGCTGGATCCCTGGCAGTGCCCAAGGCCAGGCTGGATGGGGTTGGAGCACCCTGGGACAGTGGGATGTGTCCCTTTTAAGTTCCTTCCAACCCAAACCATTTTCTGATTCCATGACCTTACAAACACGAGCACCACCACACACCAACCTGCTCCTCTGCCAACCCCACCTGAGCTCACCTGCCTGGCCAGAGCATCCCAGTGCCCCCCTCCATCCCTCATCACTGCACACCTTCGCCTTTAAATAAGGAAATCAAGCCCAAGCCCACGCACACCCACGAAATTCAGACACTCCAGGCTCAAGATTTATGGCTAAACACCTGTAAATTCTCCTGAAACAACACAAGTAGTTGTTCCCCAGAGAGCCTGATCGTCTCCTCATAGACGAGCACGTTGTTTGCCACTTCAAGAACACTCAATGACTTCACAAAGACTCCAGAGTGAAGTTTGGAATAGATGCAGATTGTGAGACAGAGGGATAGCAATAATGAAATATCTGTCGTGTCCATCTGCCTTAAACCTGACACAAACCCCCCAGCCCTGTGGCACAGCTCAGTCAGATATGGCCGGGGTTTAAAACCCTCTGAATTCTTTGATAACCCTCGCAGGAAACAGCGCCTTGCCAGGGAACACAGCTCATCGAATATCCACGGGAGGGGAGCTCCAAGGAGCAATGCCAGGCTCACCAACACAGGTACAGGTGCTCCCATCCAAGAGAAAAGGAAAGAAAAAAATCATAATTTGAATATACCTATTTTTTTTGCTGTGAGATAGGATTAGGAGTAAAAGGAAGGCAGGCCTAAAACTTAAAGGGTGTAAAGAAAAATTTCATTAACAACATAAAGGAATAATAAATCTAGAATAAAACTTTCAGACTACATTTCTTCTTTTCTTTCACACCTTTTTTTTAACAACATACAGGAACACTTCAGTCAGTAATTAACTTAAATAATTTTTTTAAAATTACTTTAGGGAGAGGAGGTTTTTTGTATCTGCTTATAAGGATTTTTTCTACAAGAAGAAAAAAAGCCTTCAATGGGTCCCATCAACCCACAGAGGAAGTTCTTAAGGAGAAACTTCCGTGGCTGTTTTTTAAAATGCCAATTAATGCAAAAGCAGCACAATCCCATTCTCGGGGATCCCTGGAGCTCCTTTTCCCTGGGCACAGCTCCTGAGCAGGGCGTTTAAAAACAAGGGCAAATCAAAACATCCAGGTCCTGCAGCTCAGAGATCATCTCTGAATTCTCTGCCTCCAAATCCCTCCCTGAGCCCTGGGGATGGGGACAGCCCTGGGAGGGATGGGGACAGCCCTGGGAGGGATGGGGACAGCCCTGGGAGGGATGGGGACAGACACCTGCAGAGCTGCTGACCCCACAGAGGTGGCTCCCAGATCCCAAATTGTCAGAGGGAATTGTCCCTCTCACACGGTCCTGGTTGTTCTCAGGAATTTTAGTCAGCTGAAGGAAATCCAGCAAGGGAACTTTCACTGCAGGAAAATAAAGCCTGGATTGCTCCAAAATCAATCCTGGAGCCACCAGGTTTAGGGACTCACCCCCATCCTGTAATTGTGCCTCTCATACCCCCTGCTTCCAGCTGGTTTTTTTCCTTAATTGATTACAATCAAATTTCTTCCATTGATCCCCCATCCCTCAAAGTCTGCTGGCCTAAAGACTAATCCTTCTGAGCTGCTACCTTTCACACAAACCTCGGGTGGGTTTCCAATCTGATCTGATTACCAGACCCTTGATATTCACCAGTTCCCATCATATTTATCATACTTGCTTCATTTCCTAGGAGAAAGGGTCTGATTCATTAAAAATTATATGCTCCATTTAAGCAGGTTTTCTGCATACTTTACCCGGGAAAAAATGCTGAATGCATTTCTTTTTTTCCACATAAAAGTATGTCCTTTTTTTTTTTTTTTTTTTTGTGATTTATCAACCTTTTATGCCCTGCCTATCAACAGCTGCCTCCCAGCCAGGGACCCCAGTGGTACAGAACTCCTGGAAAGGGGGATAACAGGCATTTCCAGCTCCCAGCTCAGGAACCACGAGGATTTCACACAGAACAAATGCCACGTGCTCTCCCCCTTTATGATATTTTTGTGGTTTTTATTCAAGCACCGCCATCCACGGCTCGAATTCCCTGGAATGGTTTAATTCACACCCAACTCCAGCTCAGTTTTGAGGGAGTGTTTGTGGGTCAGGTGCAATGCAAATATAATGGGGGCTGGTGTGGGTTTTTCTGCAGGAGCAGAGATTTCCACATTACTGTAATTCCTCTCTCTTTATTACTTTGGAGATTTAAGCCATCATTTGCTGGGAGCCATGCCACAGTTAAGGATGGGAACTTTTAATAACATCCAGGATGGAATTCACTCCTGGGCACCGAGCTCAAACAAGGCTCAGCTCCACCTGAAGCCCTCAGGATGGAGTTTACATAGTCAGGCACCTTTTCACAACCTCTCCATAATTTGACAAATTTCAGAGCTGAGAGGAAAAAAAAGCTTTTTGAGCACTCACCTGCTGGAAAGGCCTCTTCCTTTTGGCTCCCTGTCCATGTGGGGGGAGGTTATGAAGGGGAGTTAGGAAGGGGTAAAAGAAGGAGCAGGAGGTTGATGATCACAAGGAAAAAGCAAAGGCTGGTCTCTTTTCCCAGGATTATTTTGGTTGGAAAAGCCCTCCCAGCCCATGGAGTCCCAGCTGTGCCCAATCCCCACCCTGTCCCCAGCCCAGAGCTCCAGGAATTCCCTGGACACCTCTGGGGATGGACACTCCAAACCTCCCTGGGCAGAGAGGCTCACCTGGAGGTCACACCAGAAATGTCCAGGATGTCCCCAGAACTCTGGAGCACTGCCTGTCACGTGTTTGAAAGGAAAAGAAAAGAAATTCCATGGGAAAGGAATTCCTGCTAATGGAATTGCAGGAGGATGAGGCACAGAGAACAAAGGACAGTTTTAGCATCGCTCTCCACACAAATCCCAGCAGATATTCCTCATTCCTGGGCTGCTGGAGGTGTCCTTGCCCATGGCAGGGGCTGGAACTAAAGGAGGTTTAAGGTCCCTCCAACCCAGGCCAGGCTGGGATTCTGCTCCTGTGACATTTAGACAGGGCTTCAAACCAGGGCAGCTAAACCAAACCTTTCCTTCGTCATTACCCAGCACAGGAGTGTGCCTCGAGCTCCTTTAAAGAGAAAAATTGTCCTTTGGCTGCAATTTCAAGCCAGCTTCCAGCAGCAAAGCCCACCAGGACCAGGCTGTTTGCCGGGGGCAGCCATTCCAGCACCCCTCTTGTGCTCCCTCCATGTGTCACCCCAAGAACCCTGGCAGGGGACAGGGGGGATCCCAGGGGATCCCGGGGAGCAGCAGGCAGCGCCCAGGGGGGCTCAGAGCAGGGAAATGTCTCCGGGGAGCAGAGGAGGAATTGTCAGGAGCGCGCCGGGGCCGCCGAACGCGGACTGAACACCAGGGCAGGGGCTCGAGCTGTTCTTGAGCTCTCAGCTCCCGAGCTCTCAACTGGGCAATTACACAGCACGAGGAGCTGGCAGCTCACACGCAGAACAGACTTAGCTGCTGACAAAACGCCACTCTTCACCCAAAAAACGCCGCTGTTCACCCCAAAAAACGCCACTCTTCACCCCAAAAAACGCCACTCTTCACCCCAAAAAACGCCACTCTTCACCCCAAAAAACGCCACTCTTCACCCCAAAAAACGCCACTCTTCACCCCAAAAAACGCCACTCTTCACCCCAAAAAACGCCACTCTTCACCCCAAAAAACGCCACTCTTCACCCAAAAAAGCGCCACTGTTCACCCAAAAACACGCCACTGCTGTTCACCAAAGTTCAGCAGTCAGAGCTGCAGTCATCCTCCAGGGCACAGCACAGCCCAGGGAGGGGCCGTGGGGAATGGGGTACAGGGATGGGATACAGGGATGATGGGATGGGATACAGGGATAATGGGATACTGGGATGGGATGCAGGGATAATGGGATGGGATACAGGGATAATGGGATACAGGGATGGGATCCATGGGACCAATGGAATGGAATCCATGGAGTGGGATACTGGGATAATGGGATTGGATGCAGGGATGGGATCAATGAGATCCATGGCATGGAATCCATGAGATCAATGGAATGGAATGGAATTCATGGGATCAATGAGATCCATAGGATGGAATGGGTTCCATGGCATTGATGGGATGGGATAGGATGGATCCATGGGTTGAGATCCTTGAGATCCATGGGAATGGGATGGGACACAGGGATGTCCCTTCCAACCCTAAACATGCTGGGATTCTGCTCCTCAGGGCAGGGAAGCACAGCACAGCCACGACAAACGATGTGAAACTTTCCCCTCTACCAAACAGAGCTGTAAAAATGACCAATTCCAATTCTCTGTGGAATAAACAGGGAAAACCCACACTGCAGCCCAGGATGGACTCACCTGTGATCAGTCTGCCCCTAAATCAGAGCTAGAGCAAAGCTATAGATAAACACACAGAAATATTTTCCCTGTTTTGCTAAAACTCACAGCTTCACCTCAAAATGCCTTTTGATACCGACTACACAGTTCCTCCTAATTATTTATTGTTTGTTATTTATTATCTGACTCACTCTGGGTTTGGGAGGCCACACTTCTGACCCCACATACTCACAGAATCCCAGAGTGGGTCAGAGCCCATCCATCCCACCCCTGCCATGGCAGGGACATTTCCCCTGTCCCAGCGACCCTGCCAGGACAATTCCCAGGGCTGGACACAGCAAGCCCTGGTGTTGCAGCCTCGGCCTGAAATCCATGAAACAGTTCCAGCAATGCCAGCACAGACACCAACACCTCACCTGGGAGCATTTAACAGGTTCTTCCTCATTTTGTGAAAAGTTGCATTTTGTTAAAACTACAAATTCAACTTGCAGAGTTTCCCTCCCCTCAACTTCAAACGCCCCCTTTGTGGATGTTTTCCCCTTATTTTGCTCTCCAGAGCATTAACATCCCCACAGGAGCAGTTCAGGACTTTGTAAGGGTTCCCAGTGTCCCTACAATTCCATTTGACCCATTTTGCCAAGGACCTCACTCTGGGAAACCTCTTCATGCTGACACCATTTCAGGCACATTTGCTCCTGGTCCGTGCTGCTCTGCACACCCAGCTTGGTGCTTTCAGACATTTGGTGTAAAACCATTGATAGAGAACATTTGGATATCCTTAAATGAGAGAAAGAAGCCCCTGCAATATTCCCTGTGGGTTCCCCTGGTGCAGGGCAGCACCCCTCCCATGGAAGCAGCATTAAATTATCCAGTGTTTTCTGGGAGAAGTGCCTCCAAGAAGGAATAGAGCTCTGGGTGGGAGCAACACGAGGAGATTCAGAGATTAGGAGGCCTAATGGAGTTTGGAGGGGCTGCATTCTGAATCTATCAAACCCTGACATTTGAGGGAGCTTTATATTTTCCTTTAAGAGTAGTGCAGACCCCAGTGAATTATATAATGGAATATGTCTCCCCAATGTAATCAAAGTTGACCTAACAGATTTGTCTTCCTGGTGATACAATCCACTGAAAATCTTTAAGGAAATCAGAACTGGATTCGAACAACAAAGAGGGGGGAAAAAAAAAATCACTTTTTAAATATAAAACAGGCCTAGAGAAAGCAGCTCCCACCAATTAGAAATAGTGCAATGGTGGAATGGTTGGGGTTGGAATGCACTGCTCAGGAGCCCCCAATAATCCTTGGGATGGGACACCCAAGGGCAGCCAGCAGCACTCTTGGAAAACAGCAGCACTGGCCTGAATTTCCAGGGGAGGCTGAAGAAATCCAGTTTAAAACACAAAAATTGTGTTGATCAGGATTGAGGAGAGGACTCCTTTCTCATCCAGAGGAACAAAAGCCAAGGATTTCGGGCTTGCCTCATAAATGCATTTCAAGAAACATTTTCCCACATCTATGCCTAAAGAAACTGCTCTGAATTGGCACAATGTTAAATTGATTTTAGTAAATCCCTCGATATAAAAACATGCAAATGATTCTCCTCTAAATCACACCCAAAGTCAAATTCACCTGTAGCAAAAGATCTCCATTTTAGGATTGCTGTTAACTGAGGAATGTAATGCTGATTTCTATAAAGTCAAGAGCAAAATTCTAAAAATCCAAATTTCTCTTGCCAAGCGTCTGAGCAGAGGACCCCGAGTCAGAAGGCAGAGCCACTGCTGCTCTCTGAACACACACAATAAAACCAGTCAGATTCCATTTGTTAAAACATGTGATTCAATTAATTTTGCCATCTTTACTGAATAATTCACTTGATGAATCAATTCTTCTGGTAAATAAGCACTTCTACATCCCATTGACCTCTGTGTGGGCAAAACTGATTTTCCTCTTGGCATTGATGATCTTTGGGGCCAGGAGGAGGTGGCTGGGTCAGGAGGGAAGCCCAGGGGAGCCACTGCAGAGCCCCTGGCACTGCTGCACCCACCCCTGCCCGGGGGGAAGGGGACAGGAGAAGGCTCGGGCCAAGCCCAGCAGGTGAAGATTTCCAGGGAATAACCCCTGGGAGCTCAGCAAGCCCCAGGAATAACCCCAGGAATAAACTCCACACCACTCCAGTGAGGGGGGATGGAGCATTTGGAGACTTTTCCCCTCCTTTGGTCACCTCCAGAGAGCCCCTTGGCCACGAAACAGGACATGGGAACTCCTAAGGACAATTTTTAATTTAGCTGGTTCCATGACTAGTGAAAAATGCTATAACATTTTTAAAAGCCAGGCTTTCCAGTAAGCACCTCCAATTTCCTTAAAACGTTTGCCATGGAACCTTTATCTCGGAGAAAAGCTAAACATAAGGACACAGAGACAGAGAGGAGATATTCCTGCATCTATTTGAAGAAATCTCATCCATAGAGAACCAAATTGCCATGGTAATTATCACTGCCTTGCTTGCAATGGTAGCAATAACCGTGCATGGGTTATACATATGGGCCATGTGTGTTAATTCTCCCTGCAAAGAAATGATCTTTTATGGAGCAGAAGTATTAAATGTGTGCTGGCACTGCTCCTGGGCCACTGCAGGGAGGCTTCACCCCACACCAAACCCCGAGGAGCCCCAATTCCACATTCCCAGCCAGCCTGGGGATCCCCTGGGAATGATCCCCTGGTTATGATCCCATGGGTGGGATCCCCTGGGAATGATCCCCTGGGTATGATCCCATGGGTGGGATCCCCTGGGAATGATCCCCTGGGTATGATCCCATGGGTGGGATCCCATGGGTGGGATCCCCTGGGAGTGCCCCAGCACAGCCCTGGCACACACACAGGCAGAACCTGCCCTGGGGCACTGCCAGGTCCCACCAGGCTTCCTCCCAAATCCCCCAAGCAAGCAGGGGCTGCCCCGTGGGCACCAGGAGTTGTTTCAGTGCCCAGGGCTGTGGAGTTGGGTCCAGCTGGGCCAGAGCACCACGGAAATCCAAGCCCCAGATTTGCATCCCAAAGCCGGGCATGCATTAATACTGAGCTCCTCCATCCCTGCAGAGAACCTGCTCTGAAAGGCCAAGGAGCTGGAGCACTCCTAATCCTGCTCCTATTAGCCACTGGGAATAAATCACCAGATCCTGCTCAGCAGTGGCCAGGGACCTTTTGGGAATAACAACTCTCTGCCCACCCACCTGGATTTCACACCCAGCAGGAAAAACACAAGAGCAGAGCTCCAGGATGGCCCTGGCAGTGCCCAGGCCAGGCTGGACAGGGCTTGGAGCACCCTGGGATAGTGGAAGGTGGCCCTGCCCATAAAAACCAGCAAAAAATAAATTAAAAAAATTCAAATAGCCTCATTTTTAAATTATTTCTGTCCTTTTCCGCTGAGATTGAGGAGCTGGCCAGGCCATACCTTTGTTGGCCCAAGCAGTGCAGGAATATTTCAACTCACTGCTCCCACCACTGAAATGTTCCACAGGAACCTCCCTCCTCCCCAAACCCCATCCCTGGCTGTGCAGGGAGCCTTTCCTGCCTCCTCAGCCCCAAAATTCAACTCCTCACAAGAGTTTGCTGTGATTTGCATTTAACTGGTTTGGACTCTGGGATGTTTCCAGCAATTGCCCTTTGGAAAGCTGGAACTGGAATCTCTCATTAGTCAGATTTTCTGTGCCTTCTGCAGGGAGCAGCAACTGCTGCTGTGAAATTGTTTATGAACAGTGAAAAAGAGACAGGGATTTCACATATGGCATCATAAAAAAAAAAAAAAAGGAGGATTTTTATCACGAGGACAGCAAATAAATGCAGGGTTGGGGAGCAGTGCTGCACCTGCAGCAGGAGTGTGCTGGGGGTTTTTTTGGCCAGCCCTGAGTGCTCTCCATGTGCAAGGAACAGAGGAATTGGAGACATCCTACGCTGTGCACCCATCCTGCCTTTTACTCCCAGTGCTTGGACATGTGTGACGACAACACAAACTTTTTTTTTAGAAGTTTTTTTTCCTCGGATTTTTGGCCTCAAGTTTACATTTTTTATAAAAAAGTTAAAAAAAAAAAAGAGCCCCTATTCCTATTAATAAACGCAATTAAACTGCAAGCTAGAAAGTTAATTCTGGCTCTAAGTGCTTCCTAATTTGGTTTTTTTTTTCCCCCTCCAGGATGAAGCTCTGTCCTTTTGGAGCAGGGGTCTTAAATCCCACAGGTTCCAGCAGAAATGTCCTTTATCCCCACAGCCCCTGAGAGCATCACACACATCCCTGGGTGCTGCCACTCCCCAGGGCCCAACAGGAAAATTATCACAGAACCGGGAAAAAAAATAATCACAGAACCGGGGGAAAAAAAAATAAAAATCACAGAATCGGGAAAATCATGGAATCTGGAAAAAAAAAAAACACGGAACCCGAAAAATCACAGAACCACAGGGTTGGAAGAGACCTCCAAGATCATCGAGTCCAACCCATCCCAACACCTCAGCGAACCCATGGCACATCCAGGTTTATTTTAAACACACCCAGGGATGGTGACTCCACCTCCCCAGGCAAAGCATTCCAATATTTTATTATTCTTCCCGTGAAAAACTTCTCCCTAATATCCAACCTGTGTCTCCCTTGGCAGTAACAGCTCGTTAACAGAGAGCCCTAATTGCGGTTCGGGTGTGATTTATGCGGGAGGGAAGCAGGCAAAGGGGAGGGACCCATTCCCGGTGCCCTCCTGGGACACAAATCCCTTTTCCCGGCCGTGCTCAGGAGCTGCCCGGGCCCCGCACTCCTCGGGGCACGTTTCAGAAATTGTTTTCAGAGCTCCTCGGAGCCCGGGGAGGCGGCTCAGATCCGATGTGCTGTGACAGGTAAAGGGCACCGAGAGCTCCCTGCGACGGGGGGGAATGTGGAGCACCCTTTGTGTGCCGGGCACAGCCCTCCCGAGCAGGGAAAACACCCTCGGTGGGGGGAAAACTGCTCTTTATGGGGTGGGTAAAGCTCCCCCGTTGTGGGGTCGGATAAAGCATCGCCTTTATGGGGTAAAGCTCCCCCCTTTGTGGGGTCCGGGTAAAACTCCCCTTCCCCTTTCTGGGCTTTCTTCCAAGTCAGGAATGGCAAACCAGGGAACAGGGGCAGGGCAGCACCACAGATTTCCTTTAGTAGGGGAAATAATGCACTTTAAAAACAAACCCCTCTGTATAAAAATCCGAGCACTTCACAGCAGCTACAGCAAAGCTTAAATTGTGTGGACACTTTAAAAAAAAAAAAAAAAAAAAAAAAAAAAAAAAACGTCTGTTTTTTCATTGATCCTGCCAGGAGGAAAAGTTTACATTTTCACAATCCACAAGCATCATTATGCACGAGACTTCAGAGTGCCTCAATGGCAGAGGGCTCCGTGTGCCACGGAAAGGTTTGGGTGGGACCATAAAGCTGCTCCTCTGCTCCCAAAACCTCCCCCAGAGCAGGGACATCCCCTCCTGGAACCCAGGCACCCACACCTCTGCTCGCCTCTGAAAGAAAAGGTTTCATCAGCTCGCTTTAAAAGTTGCATTTTGATCTCTCTAGCGGGCTTTGTATTTAATATAAAACTCCCAGACCACTCCACGAGGCTGCTCCCCAGCAGACAATGGCCCGGGGCTCAGCAGGGCTCCCGCAGTCACAAACGCTGTAAATAGGGCGTTACAGGCGTCTATTTCGAGATGCATGAGGTTGGAAAGTACAAAAAAACTCCTGCAGCAATGATTTCTCCTTCTCCCATTCCATCTAGAAATCTCAGAGCTCTCTGCTCGGCCTTTGCAAGGCTCCTGTTTGTGTTCCAATTTTTCCCACATATTTGATGACGACTGTTTTCGCCAGCAGAGCGGCCAGACTCCCTCACAGAGCACTTACACAAGGAATTAATTATAGGAGAAGCAGATGAGAGCAGCACTGAAAATAGCTCAGGGTCAGATTTATGCCGTGTACCAACTTTATGTAACCAAACTGGGTTCGGGGTGAGCTGTACCCCGAAAAGAACCTTCAAGGGGACCCAGCCCTTCCTCCAGTGTCCCCTGGCAGGGCAGGACAGGTTTTGCTCACAATTCTGCCACTGCAGAATTTGAAGGAGCAGAGGAAGTTTTTCAGCCCTGAAGAATTGCACTTTGTCCTGGGGGAAACCTTCTCCAGCTTTTAATTACAGCACACCGGGTCCACAAAACCTATCCCCCCCCTTTAATTGCAGCCTTTTAAATCCCTTCCTGCTCCCGTTTTCCCAAATATTTCCCAAGCTGTGGGATGGATGCTCTGCTGTCCCGGTGCTGTGCAGAGTTCTGACAGAGCAGCCCCACGCTGGGTTTTACATCAGTCCATGGACACAGCAGACGCAAAAACCTTTCATCCACCCCTCTCGAACTCCTCAAACAGCCACAGCTGGCAGGTCCAGCCCCAGCTCAGGTGTCCCTCCCACCTCCAGCCTCCTCCAAACCCCCCAGCACCCACGGAAAGGCAGGGAAGGGCTGATGGGCACAGCAGGAGTGGGGCAGGGCAGGGCCACCTGCACAGGAGCCCTGCTGGTCCCTCCCCACAGCCACGTCAAAGTTCAATTAAAAATCGGAAATTGGCCCTGCTGGAGTGAGACCAGAGGAGCCACGGAGCTGCTCCAGGGCTGGGAGAGCTGGGAATGTTCCCCTGGAGAAGGGAAGGATCCAGGGAGAGCTGGGAATGTTCCCCTGGAGAAGGGAAGGATCCAGGGAGAGCTGGGAATGTTCCCCTGGAGAAGGGAAGGATCCAGGGAGAGCTGGGAATGTTCCCCTGGAGAAGGGAAGGATCCAGGGAGAGCTTCCAGCACATTCCAGGGCCTGAAGGGGCTCCAGGAGAGCTGGAGAGGGACTGGGGACAAGGGATGGAGGGACAGGACACAGGGAATGGCTCCCAGTGCCAGAGGGCAGGGATGGATGGGATTTTGGGAATTGGGAATTCCCAGATTTGCTGTGGCTGCCGCTGGATCCCTGGCAGTGTCCAAGGCCAGTCATTAAGGATGGGCTCTGCATTTTTTGGGATTTTGTTGGGGTTTTTTATTTTTTTTTTTTTAGTCTCCTTTACCATTTTGAGTTCACTCCTGCCCAAATCCAGAGGCCTTTGGAGCTCAGCTCAACCCCAAAGCCAGAGCAGCTGGGATTCACAAACATTTGCTGCAGACACTTATGTTGATGAGGATTTTCTCCCTCTACAGTTTTATTTTCCCTAAAAAATTGATATAATTTGCACTGCTCTAACTCAGGAAAATTTAAGGGCTTTTTTAGAGATATTTGGCAGATTTTATTTCCCCCCCCCCCCCCCCCCAGCACTCTCTGGTGGGAATCTCCAATTTTCCCTTTGGAAATCAGGCACATCTATAGGCAAGGCAGGGAAATGGCACATGGTAACCTGGAACACAGGTGTGCTCTCCCAACACCCGGAATTAAGCCATTGTTATTGCACCATTCAGGACTCCAATGACTCCTAACCATCATTTAGCCAAGATCAAGTGTAAAATCTGTTTAATAATACCCGAAACATCCTCTCTCCTGGAGATTATATCCTGCGTTTGCAGGGCATTGACTCCATAATCTAACAGGTCTTTTCCATCTCTGACTTCTATTAGCCTATGAATTATAACAAAAGGACCATTAGACAAACCATAATTGTGGAAACAGCCTCTGACACGTGAGATAACTCAGGGAAAACTAAAATTAAAACACAGACAACTGAAGGGAAAGCATTCCCTTTATCCAAGTGTGAACTCACTCGATTAAAATCAGGAAACAAAACTCAGTCACAGAAAAGGGTTCGGGTTTTTTTCCTCCTCATGTCTTTAGAGAAAACACTTTGTTTGAGCAGCACAGCAGGTGCTGGTTTGTCCCTGCAGGAGGGCTGGGACTGGGGGTTTATTTGGGATATTTTCCTTTTCTGCCGCCTCTGCCCAACCCAACTCATCCTGCGCCCCGGAGCCACTTCTGCCAAGAAAAGTCACATCTTCCAAGGAGCTGCACCTGGGGAAGCAAAAAACAACAAAGCAGCCCGGGAGGCTGAGGGGAGGAGGAGGAGAGCATCCAGCCGAGGCTGCCCGGGCAGGGCTGGGGAGCTGCAGCAGCCCTGGCTGGCACACGCTCCTGCAAAGGTCAGCGGCTCTGCAAACACCTCCGAGGGAGAGCAGAGTCACACAGCCGGCACACGCACAGCAAGGCGGAGTGCAGAGCCCAGCCGGGCCAGCCCCCCCTGCCCCCTGCCCGGGCCAGGGCTCCCCCAGCCCCCCCTGCCTGCCCTGGCACTGCCCAGCCCGGGGACAGCAGGACGGGACAGCAGGACGGGACATTGCTGCCCGGCATCCTCATCATCCTCATCGTCACCACCACCAAGAGCCCGGCATCCTCATCATCCTCATCCTCACCACCACCCAGAGAGCCCGGCATCCTCATCATCCTCATCCTCACCACCACCCAGAGAGCCCGGCATCCTCATCACCCTCAGCACAGCCATGGCACCTGCCGGGCACAGCAGGGACCACAGTGGTGGTGGCCAGCGAGCGCTGAGCAGAGGCCCGGGGCTGTGAAGGGCTGCAGGAATTGCAGCCCCGAGCACCTGAGCCTGGAGCCCCGGGCAGCTGTGCTGCTCCCCAGGTAAGGCCAGGGGTACCTGTGAGGTCACCTGGGTGCCATCCCAGCAGGATGTCACTGATCCCCGAGCTCAGAGCAGGGGCTGGAGGAGCACCCCTGGCTCTGGAGTGAGCCATTCCCAACAAAATCCCGGCTCCCAGCACTCCCTAACCTTCCTCCAGCTTAATTAAGAAACACTTTTCACATGACCAACTGCTCCTTTTCCCCATTACTTCCAACACAACTGTTCATGCAAAGCACACTCATTAGAGACACTTCTGCAGCCTCATCTCCTCGCAGGGGCTGATCCCTTACTTTGCACTCCCTGCTGCTCTCCAGGAGCGGGGCTGGATCCAGCCCGTGGATCCATGGGCTGCAGAGCTCTCCCAGCTCTGCTCTGCTCCACCGAGCAGCTCCCAGCACATCTGCTCGCCCTGGCAGCCCTGCTGCCAGCCCTGCCTCGCCAGTTGTGCCAGAGCGGGGGGCAGAGAGGGCTGATGGTGATTTATGGACAGAGGGGTATCCAGCAGGGATCAGGAGGGCTCTCAGGATCACTTCTGTTCACAACTTGAGGGGGTTTGAAAAGGGGTCATTTCGAACAGCAGCGAGTGAAATGTCTGTGCCACAACGTGCCTGGAGCCACGTTAACACTTTCATTTAAATATCGGCGTTACAGGGGGCTCAGGAGCTGGCAGCAAGTGCTACCCATGAGCTGCAAGCGGCCACACCTGAATTGTTTTTCTCGTTAGAATCAGATCCTGAGGAACCTCCACGGGAAGAGCCTGTTGGCCAAACAGGATCCATGGAAAAGCCGAGGCCACTGGGGTTCAGCAGGGCAGTGTCACCCCTGCCAGCTGTGACATCCTCACTGCCAAAACCGCTGCACTTCAGAGCCCCTGGAGGGGGCAGACGGGCAGGGAACGATCCCGAACACCAGGAGTGACACCAGGAGTGAGCATTGCCCCTCTCCCAAACACCCAGAACTGCCCAGCCTCACCTCAGAGCACATCCCCACTCCTCATCTCACACAGCCAGGGAGGCTGCAAAGACTCTGGGATTTGGAAGAGCACCCCCAGCCTGACTCCTCTCAGCTCTTCTTTCCCACAGGATTTGGTGGGACACTGCCTCGGAATTTCCAGCTGCATTCCAGCCTGGAGCAGGGGGTGCCATGCACCAGAAGAAACAACTCCTGATTTATTTTTCCTTTTCCCACAGTATTAATCCCTATTAAATATTAAATTCCTATTAAACATTATTAATAAACTCGGGAAGGAGCTGGGGCCAGATGCACAAAGCCAGGATTCCTTCCTGGAAGCACAGACTCCAGCACAAAGACGAGGGAATGTTCCCGTGGCTTCCTCAGCCTCTGATCCCCACAGAAAAGAAACCTGCTCCAGTTTTCCACGGCTCAGGCATTCCTGGGATTGCAACACCAAGGGTTTCTCTTCAGCCCCTGGTTTACTGAACCTGCAGCTTTCTGCCCCAAGATGTGTCCAAAGGCAGAGAGCAGAGGGTTGGAATTCACTTGAGCACCACCTCACTAAGAGCAGGGACTTCTTCCTGGTAACTTGGTCATTAAATCATCTTTTGTTTGCAAATCTGTTAAAAATACAGCTCTAAATGTGTTTTATGGAACATGCATTTCTCACCGTGGCCCTGCTGCTCGCTTAGAGATGAGGAAAGCACTGAGAACACGTGAAATGTATTTGTTTGTGTCAGGAAATGCAATGGAATAAAAGTGCAACAATTATTTCAGCTCTATACATTTCATCCTCAGGAGTTAGCACAAGGAATCATTCTTACAGATGTTTTCAAGAGCAAAGACATCAGGATGTGACTTGAAATTAATTTGTAATAGGCCCAAGTGTGTTTTACTGTCCTTCTTTGTGCTCTGTTACACAGGAGATGATTCATGACATAAAATATGAATATATGAATTTGGGGTGCTCTTCTTCAGGACCCTCAATCACTAACATTTTATAAATATTTCTATAAAATACTGGGATGCTGTACTGACCAGCCCTCAGTTTCAGCAGTTTGGTGATGCCATGGGCTCCCATGCCTAAGGTTGTAAAATTCATGATCAGATACTGGAAGTCACATCACTCAAAAATCACGTCCATTCTCTTCAGACACATCCAGGGAAATACACAATTTAACAGGAAAAACCATCCAATGAGAGTCACTTAATGGCAGCTTTAGGAAATGCTGTGTTCTGAAAATACAAGAGTCCTGAACCTTCACTAAGTAACTGCAGAGACAAACCCAGAAACGCCCCGAGGGCAGGAGCAGCCAGTCCTGATTCCACGGACCCAGCAGATTGCTGCTCTTCCACTCCTGCCTTTGCCATTTCTAACAACAGCCGAGTCAAATTGTCACAGCCAAGGAGCCCAAACTCCTTAAATGGCTCTGAAAGACAATTACCCAGCCCTGGAACAGCAGCACAGCCCCACAGAAAGGATTTCCAGCACCGCGGCATCACAAAATCCCAGAGTGGTTTGGGTTGGAAGGGACCTCACCCCATCCCAGATGGCTCCGAGCCGTGCCCAGCCTGGCCTGGAGCCCCTCCAGGGCTGGGGCAGCCACAGCCTCTGTGCAGAGCGGCAGGGAGGGAGGGAGGGGAAACGGGAGCAGCTTTTGGGAGCTGCCAGGACGGTCAGGAGAGAGCGAGGCTCAGAGCAATCCTGCTGGAATGGTGTGGGAGGAGCAGGCACCAAACCCCTGCCCAGCCCTGACCAGAGGAGTGTCCCTGCTCAGGTGCAGCACAGGGAGCCACACTGGCCAGGCCAGACCCTTCCTGGGGTGCAGCCCCCCTGCCCTGGCTCCCCCAGAGCTGTCACTGCCCTGCTCTGCCCAGCCAGAGTGAGCACGGCCAGGTGGGCGCTCAGGTGAGCTCTGGGTGTGAGCAGTGAGCAGCACACCCAGGTGAGCTCTGGGTGTGAGCAGTGAGCAGCACACCCAGGTGAGCAGCACACCCATCCCCATGAGCCTCTGGCCGTGCTCCCCTGGCTGACCTGAGCCCATCCCTGGCTGCCAGGGACGTTTCCTCCTCAGAGCAGGAACATTTCCAGAGGGGCTGGCGGCCAACGCTGCTCCCTGAGCTCAGCTCCCCTGCCTTGGCCTTTCCAGCTCAGCTCCAGAGCTTGTCTCTTCCCTTTACTTCTCTGTGAGGCAGCTGCAGGGGCTGGGGCTCAGGCTGAGCCTGTCCCCCCCAAACCCACAGAGGGTCACCAACAGCACCCAGGGCCAGCACAGCACAGGCTGCTCTGGAGGATGGGAACACACAGAAAAGACATTTTGCTGTTGGTTTTATCCCTGTGTCACAGCTCTGTGTCATTGCCATTCTGGCTGGGGTGCTGCAGCTCACCGAGTCATTTGTATGGAACATTGAAATCAAGTAATAATTAAAAATTTTAGAATTTTCTTTGTAGCAAACCGAATGAGTCAAGAAAAATGAGCTAAGTCATGTCATTTAGTGTTTATTAACACATGCAGGTCTCTGTGCTTTCAGTAAGACACCCAAGAAGCTTTCAAAGCTGGCTTTGCCAGTGCTGTAGAACAGAGCCATTAATTCAGGCAGATCATCAGCCCAGCACACACAGCAGCAACCAGGGCCTGCCAAAAACCCCCCAATGCCCTCCACAGCTGGGCAGGGGCACCAGGCTCCAACCCCCACGGGGGTTACACAAAACCTGATCCAACATCAACAGAAACATTCATCTGAATTCAACTCTTCCACCACACAGAAGCAGCTCAGTTGTAAAGGAGGAAAAGCTGAAGTGACCAAAGCACCTGAGAAATCCCCATCTTAATGATGGTCCCCAAGTTACAAATGAGATTTGTTATCTTACAGAGAATTATAAAGATTGGAATAAATATTAGCAATCGCCTGACTAGATAAGGAGCCTGTTCGATGCAATGTGCTGTTCACACCGGTCCAAAAAGCAGATTTCTCCCGAGCCCCCCAGCCTGGAACCTTCCCCGAGGTGCAGCAAACAGCAGGAGGGAGCTGGAGCCAGCCCAAACCTCCTCCCGTTCCACCAAACCAAAATCCCTGCTGCACCTGCAGGAAGCTCCAGCCGTGCAGGCATCCCTCGGATCCTCAGGGATCTGCAGGATGGACAGGCTGCTTTGGAAGGAGAGCACAAATCACCTGGTTTGTCTAAAGGAGCTCTCCTGGCCATCCCTGCACTCCGTTAAACGCAATAACCCCATGAAAACCCAGTAATGCCGCTATTCTGATAGACACGTGCTATGAAATAAGATAAATTTAACAAACAAACCCACGAAGCTCGAGTTTCCTACATCGTGCCTCCAGCCCACAATGCTGGAGAAGGAAACTCTTCACTGCTAAACCAGGGGAGCAGAGAGAGGAGGAAATCAGGAAAAACAGAGAAAGCACACCATATAGGAAATGTCAAATATGTCAAAACATTCATGAATACCAACATCTCCCTCTGCACCATCCCCAGCTGCAGAGGTTACTCAGGGCTAACGCTTCAGCAAGTGCAGATTATGCAGCGCGGGGTTTACTTATACATAAAAAATCAGCTACAGGTGCATCCAAGGTGCTTTTTGCATGCAGCCAGTCCGGGGATTTCTCCCACTCAAGAGAAACCAGGAGGGTAAAAATCACATAAAACATGAATTTGCCAGCTCTGACCACCCGAGCCGTGAATTCCTGCTGGCTGCTCGCGGTGACACACGCCATGAGGATAATTAGGACAAGCACCCAAAGCAACCGGTGCCGATTGCGTTCCCAAAGCTGCAAAGGTTCGCAATCCCACACGGGGCTCCTGCCCGAGGCAATTCATCTGCAGGAAAAACACAAAAGCGCGGCACCTCCTGGTCCCCGAGGCACCGGCGTTTGGTGGCACTCGGGGCTCAACACAGCCAGGACAGCATCACACCGCCCAGACCTTTCCAAAAACACAGCTGGAATTCAATGTCACCACGGGCAGGGGAAGCAGCAAACACCCGGCCTGAATCCACCCTCGGGCTGGAAATCTTGGCCTGTTTGGGGAAATTGTGCCTTGGTGTAACCTCCCCATCCACCCACGCCGGAGGAGGAGGAAGGCGCCCAGCTCTGAGAGGAGCAGAGACCCTGCCCTGCTTCCCTGGGAACACCAGGGTGACTTCCAGACAAAGCACACACACTCCATGCCCACACCTCGGTGCAGCACAGGAGTAACTCCACGGAAAACAGCGCAATTGCATGAGCAAAACAAAAAGTTGGGTTCAAATCAGCCCAGCGGGTTGGTAAGGAACTACAAAACCTGAAATTGCCAGGGAACAAACCAGGATGGGTCTGGCTGCTCCTCACATGAGCCCAGCAGAACGAGCAGTAACAAATTCCAGCAGCAGCACACAGCTAAAATAATTAAGATAGCTATTGATCTGGAATATTGCAAGCCTGGAGAAGTGAAATCTTTTAATAAATCCTCCCATTGATACCACCAGTTAAAAATTATTCCTTCAGCTCCACATTCTGCCTTGAGCTCCCACTCTGAACATTTTTCTCAATGTCTCTATAGAGAGCTCAGCATTTCCTCCCCGCTCCCTCGCTCTCCTGCCTTGCTGGAGCGCGCAGAACGCGGCCAGCAGGAGCCCGGGGAGCGCAGAGGCTCCGGCAGCGCTGCCCTCAGAGCCAGCCCCGAGCCCTGGCAGCGATCCCCGGCCGTGCCCACCTGGGTGCCCGTGTCTGTGTCCGGCCGGGCAGCTCCTCCAGCCTCGGCTCCAGCCTTGGCTCCGGGCTCGGCTCCTGCGCGCACCCGCCCAGCGAGCCCCAACCGGGGCAAGAGCGCGCCCGGGGCCGCGGAGTTGGGGGGGAACTGCGGGAACAGGAGGTGAGGGGAGAGGGAAAAACCGAGGCAGGTGTGGAATGGCCGCCTGGGAAGGATAAATTGTGCTTTCCCCAGGTGCAGAGGGTTAAACCTGTTAGAAAAGTTACTGCGAAAGACGCTGATGGAAGTGGTGGAAGCAGCTGTTCCTGCGAGGAACTGGGAGCAGCTGGGGATAGTTAGAGGGGATCGAGTTGTTAAATTCTTTCTATAAACAACTTTTTGTCTTTCTTTTGCATTTTAAACCCCTTCTATAGCACAGACATTTACATTTCCATATTTGCTGGTGCATATTTAGGGAATGTCTGTGTCCCTGTACATTTAGGAGGTATCTGTATTCCATGTGCACTGTTAAGGGTAAAGCCACAACTGCTCCAGCCCCGTGCCCGTGGCAATCCCAAGCTCCAGAGCCCGCTCAGGATGAATTAGGCAGCACCGCCTCTGCCCCAGCCCCGTTCTTTGCCCCCCACGGCACCCGCCTGACACCGCACCGACTTTTATTCCCTCTTGCAACTCTTTATTTCAGGAATTTTTCGCCTGACCGAGCCTCAAAGCTCCTTCCCCGGCAAACCGGCTGCTCGGGGCTCGCAGAGCCGCGGATCGCAGAGCCCCGGGACCCCGGGCTGGGGATGGGGTAATGGGAAGAGGATGCGGTACCGGGACAGGGATGCGGTACCGGGGAGAGGCTGCCCCTCACCCGTGTCCGCGGAGTTTTGGGCACCGCGGGACGTGTAGCACAGAGGAGCAAAACCGATCCCGGCCGTGACCTCCCGCACTCTCCCACGGTCGAATCAGCGGAGCTCGGGTTCCTCCTCCCTCTCCACGCGCGGATCCCGGGGAGCGCATCCCGGTCCCGGGAGCCGCGGGGCTCCGAGCGCGGCGGTGCCGGTCCCGATTCCCCGAGCGTGGTCCCGATACCCCGAACCCAGTCTCGGTGCCAGTCCCGGTCCCTCGAGCCCGGTGCCGGTGCCCGGAGGCTCCCGGAGGAGCTCCTGACCTGACGCCTGGCAGGACACCCGGGTTTGGTGACAGCGCTCCCCGCTGTGCTCCGCGCTGCCCCCCGAGCCCTCCGCCGCCGCGGGGGCAGCTTTGGGAATTCAATTCCTCCATCCAAGATGTTTTTCTGAGGAATTAACCCCCCCCCGAGCAAGGGATGCGCTTGAGCAAACGCCGGCGCGGGGGAAGGGAGGGAGAGAGGGATGGATGGAGCGGGACGCGGGGTCCTGCTGCGGGCTCTGGATGCGGCGGGGACCGAGCGTGGTAAAAGCCGGGAAGGGACCAACCTCGGAGCCGCGGCTTTTCCTCCTCTTCCTCCCGCGGAGCCGGCGGCACCGAACGGGAGCGGCCCCGGGATCGGCGCTCCGGGATCGCCGCACGGGCAGAGGCTTTTGTCCCCTGGGTGCGGCGGGGGCTGGCGGAGGAGCTTCGCACTTCGGCAGAAAGGAGACGAAATTCGATTCGTTTACATGTTTTATTGTTGTAAACATTAAAATTGTCTTTCTCAAAGAAAGAGTTCTCGGGAGAAAAAATAATAATAATAATTATAATAATTATAATAATAATAATCCGCGTTTCTAACTGTCGTACACCATATTAAAAAAAGGCAGCGACATTCCCGTGTGCCAAACCGGGGTATACAAAGAAAAATACTACAGAATATGGCAATATTAAAAATATTACTCGAACATAAAATAATATATTAACCGACAATTTTTAGACGTAAAAAAAAAAAGCAAACGGAACAAAACAAACCAAAAATTCAAAGTGCTCAGTAATTTCCAGGGAGTTATGTATAGTATAAGCACTCTGGAAACAGTCAAAAGCTGCTGCATGCAAGATCTGTTTAGCTTTAGACAACAAAATAATCAAGATATAAACTTCTTCTTTAATCAACATCAACAGTACATACAACACTTACAAACAAGGGGTGTCGGGCGGTGTTTACAAACACTATGTGTCCCTTTGGGGGGGAATTCCGGGGGGTAACACTTGTGCCCACCTATTTTACAATTGAGAAAATGTTCGAAGCTTAGATAACTACCAGTCTTTATAAAAGCTACCAGACTACATAGTGTCTGAAATACTATTTATAGAATATAGACATTACTGAAATAGCAAGTGCCTATAACATTGTCACCCTGGAATCGTCATGCTTCCCTGGTATGGACAGATTGGGTTTTCTTTTTTTTTTTTTTAATTCTCTCTTTTTTTTAATTATTCTTTTTTTTTTTTCCAAACACATTTAGCTTTTCTTTTTGATTTTTTTTTTTTAGAATTGTTTTCCACGTTTCATCATAAATAGGCACAGAAGAATTTTTTTATTTTATTTTTTTTTTAAAAGCCAAACCACATCTGATAAATTTACAAGCCTTCGCCTTCATTAATGCCACGCCACCCACGCAACGTTTGGGGTTTGGGTATATTACAGCTTTCTTTTACAGCAGAAAACTTTAGTCTTTAGGAGGGTGAGACTTGTGGGTCACCTCAAGGCTCGGGTTTGTCACCGCGGGGGTCTGAGCTGCCAGCCTGGCTTGTCTTTCGCACCAGAAGTCCTTAATAATAAACTCATTTAGAAGCCGATAATAAAAAGTTGATACCATGGTATTTGTGTAGTGGTCCATGAGCTGCATCCGTGATGCCCCAGAGCCAAAATGCCCATCGCGTTCTGCCTGCAGGAGTTTGCAACGCTGGCTGGGTGGGAGCTGGCACCCAGGGGTGCTGCTCGGGGCCCAGCTCCCCTTCAGGCAGGTGGAGCTTCTCCTCGGGTCAGTGGAAGCGCACGGGAAGAGTCTTAAAAAGGTAAAGTGTCCAGAAAAAGTTTGTCAATTATTGCTGGCGGTGGCACCAAGTCTTCCAGTTTCAGGTAGAAAATGCGCTGCAGCCCCTGTGTGCAAAGCGTGCGGAGTTCGGGGAGCTTCCCCAAGAGTTTGGACAAATAGTTGGGGCGATTCAGCCCCCCGTTATTGAAAGTCACATGGTCTTTGAGACAATTTACAATCTTGTTCTGAAGCTCTTCCACCCTCTTGGGTTCCTTAAGCCCGTGCCTCTCTGCAAAGAGAAGGGTGCGGGAGGTTACGGCTCTGCCACGGAGACAGGCGGGCGGGGGAGCAGGAGCGGGGACACACTGACCTGTCACCATGGCCAGGGCAGCGATGCAAGAGAAGGCAGAGATGTCAATGTTCATGTTTTGCAAGTTGGAGGAAAATTCCACGATGGAATCGATCCACTCCCCAAAGCCACGGATGCACTGCAACCGGTGCAGGACCACCCCGTTGCAGAAGATCAGCTTCCCCTCCACGGGGTTGGACCTGGAAGGAAGGGGACAACCCCAGAATGAACTGATGGATGGATGAGAGAGGGAGGAAAATTAGATAGAAAGAGAAAACAGAGGAAAAGAGAGAGAAAGACCAAAGAGAAAAGAGAGAATGAGTGAAAGGAAGAAAGCGAGAAAGACAAGGAGGGAGAGAAAGATAAATAGAGAAGAGGGAATGAAAGAGAAAAAAAGAACAAGAGAACAGGAAAGAAATAAAAAAAATAATAAGAAAGGAGATGATGGGGGAGAAAATCTAAACAACTAATTACTTGAGGAGCAATAAATGAAGGATTTAAGAGGCAGCTAATTACCGAGGAGTTAATAAAATGCAGAGCAGTGGACCTTGAAGGGGTCTGATTCGCTGCCCCGACCCCGCTCACCTGTACGCCAGCCGCAGCACGAACAGCTCCAGGAAGGCGGACTCGAAGAGCAGGTCCTGGTCGGTTTTGGGGAGGTCAGTGAAGCCGGGGATTTTTTCCGCCCACCCTCGGATGATCTCCATGGAGCCGGTCAGGAGATCGTAGAACTGCTGGATGTGCTGGGTGTCGTCACCGCTCAGCTGGTAGTCGGGGTTAGCCTGGAACTGGAAATTCATTTTAAAAAGCACTTAATGAGGTTCTCTAAAGTCTATAACCCGTGAAATTGCTCACCCCGTCCCTGGCCGGGGAGCGGGCTGGGATAACAATTAAAGCTCTCTCTGACCGGTGAGGAAATTAGATGTTCCGGGGCAATTAATTCGATTAGGAACGGCGCTGTCCGTGCGCGGGGGGCCCGATCCCGGGGCGGCGCCGGCGGGGCCGAGCCGAGCCGAGCCCCCCGGTACCGGGCAGGGCTGGGCAGGGCCGGGCCGAGCCCCCGGTGCCGGGCAGGGCTGGGCAGGGCTGGGCCGAGCCCCCGGCCCCGGCCTCGCCTCTCCCCCCGCAGCGGCCGCGGGGACCCTCCGCGAGCTCGGTGCCGCTTACCCGGGAATAGTCCAGGCTGGTCATAGCCGGGTTGGAGTCGACATGGGCTCTCACCAGCGCACTGATCAGACTCACCGGGGGAGAGGGGGGAGAGGGCTCCTGGGGGCTCTTCGGTTTGGACGGCAAGCGGCCCCGCCGGCCTTTTAGGCTGTCTGTGCGCACCACTGCAAGAGAGAGCCGTCAGCCCGGCGCCGCGGGACACGCGGACGGGCAGACACACAGACAGACACACAGACAGACACAGAGACACGCGGACGGGCAGACAGACAGACACGCGGACGGACAGACAGACACGCGACGGACACACACACACACAGCACTCACCCTCCTTGACCATGCCGACGGCCAGGCACTTCTGGAAGCGGCAGTACTGGCAGCGGTTGCGGCGGCGTTTGTCCACGGGGCAGTTCTTGTTGGCCAGGCACACGTACTTGGCGTTCTTCTGCACCGTGCGCTGCGGGCCGGCCGCGGAGTCAGCACCGCACCCGCACCGCCGCTCCCCGCGCCCGCCCGCATCTCCTTCTACCTCCTTTCCCCTGGATTTTCCTTTGCCTTTCCCCCCCTTTATCTTCTTCACCGTTTTTCCGCCTTGTTTTCTTCCCTTTCCCCTTCGTTTTCTGTTCCCGCTTTCATTTTTCCCCCTCTATTTTCTTCTCCCTTTTTTATCTTTACTTCTCTATTTTACCTTTATATCCCTTCCCCTTTTTTCCCTTTAATCTCTTCTCCCTTTTAAATTTTCTTTTCTATTACTTCCTTTTTCTTCTTCTACCTTTAAAGATTTATTTTCTTTTCCTGTATTGCTTTTACCCTTTTCCCTCTTTATTTCCTTTTTCCCTTAATTTAGTTCCCCTTTTATTTCCTTTTCCTTCCCCCCCTTTCCTTTTTTTTTTTTTTTTTTCCCAGGGCATTTAACAGGAGAAAATTGACAGCGTTAACATCCAAGCTAACCTCGCAGCTCCTAGCCGTGTTTTATATGCCAAGAGGAGGGAAAGAGACGCTCGGTAAATACAAATCCGTGGGCATTCATATTATTTACATTCCTTGGAGACCTTCTCTATTTAAAATGATAAGATTATTCAATCAGGATGGTGAAATAAAGAGATCACTTAATTTTACCACAGGGAATTCTGTTCCACACGGTTAGCTCAGACGCGGTTCTCTGTCCTAACCGATTTCCATCTGCGGGCTCGGCGCCCCGCAGGGTCCCCCCCGCTGCCCTCCTGCCCCCTCTGCCCGCTGCCCCCCCGGGCCCCGCTCACCTTGAAGAAGCCCTTGCAGCCCTCGCAGGTGCGCACGCCGTAGTGCTGGCAGGCCGCGTTGTCCCCGCACACGGCGCACAGCCCCTCGTTGGACGGGGAGCCGCGGGACGGCGGCGATGGCACCTGGCTGTCCAGCAGCTGCGGAGCGTGGCCCAGCTGCAGCCCGGGGAAGGCCATGGACGGCTGCTTGCGGATGGGGTTGGGCACGGCGAAGGGCTGCCCGTCCACGCCGTGGTGCGGCCCGGCGGGCTCGGGGTTCATGGGGACGTGCAGGGGGCCGTCGAAGCGCATCTGGCAGCTGGACACGGGCGTGCCGGGGGGAGACTGCTTGAAGGAGAACAGGGACAGGCGGGACACGGGCGTTTTGCGCTGCTCGATCATGTGCGTGGTGGCCACGTAGTTGGGGTGGAAGTTGTGCAGGGAGCCGGGGTCGTCCCACACGGGGCCGTGCTGCACCTGGAAGCCGGGCGTGGAGGGGGTCGGGGGCGACGAGGGCTTGTAGTAGACGGAGCCCGAGTGGGACATCATCTCCTCGGACTGGGGGGGCAGGTGGCCGTGCTGCTGGTAGCCGTGCATCTGAATGTCTTCCACCTTAATGGAGGACTGCTGTCCGGACAGGGGCATTTGGTACAAGCAGGGGGGCTTCACGTCGTAGCTCGTGTTGTAGTTGTCCATAAAGGTACTGAAGCTGGGGAGAGAAGTGGTGGCGGTGATTTCGGTGTTGGTGAGGTCCATGCTAAACTTGACGAACTCCGGAGTTAGGAAATCGGAGCTGTATTCTCCCGAGGAGTGGTAGCTGTAGCTCTGGGAGGCCGGGCTGGCTCCTTGAGGCGAGGACCCATACTGAGCCTGAACGCAGGGCATGGCTGCAAACGAAACAGCGTCAGGTAGACTCGGCCCGCGCCCCCCGCACCGCCCCGCGCCGGGCACCGGCGGCTGCGGGGCCGAGCGCCGGGACCCCCCTGCCCCGCCGGGGCTGCCGAGCCGCGGGGACGGAGCGCACCAACCTTCAGCCGAGGGAGCGGCGTTTTCGGGGCAGCCGAGGGCGGACAGCGTCGGAGCGCGGCGGCGAGCGAGGGGTCCGCGGGTTCAGAGCGCGGCGGCGGCTCCAGCTCCAGCCTGCCCGGCGCGACGGCTGCGGGAGACACGCGGAGCCGCCGGTGAGCGGACGGACAGGCGGACACACGGACCCGCCGATCGGGGAGCGGACGGACACACGGACCCGCCGATCGGGGAGCGGACGGACACACGGACACGCGGAGCCGGACCCGCCGGTGAGCGGACAGACAGACCGACCCGCCGACACACGGACCCGGACACAAGAACACACGGACCTGCCGATCGGGGAGCGAACGGACGGACACACTGACAGACGGACCCGGACACAGCGACACACGGACCCTTCGGGGAGCGGACGGACACAGCGACACGCGGACTCGCTGATCGGGGAGCGGACGGACACACGGACACAGCGACACGCGGACCCGCCGATCGGGCAGCAGGGGCGGAGGGCTGACACACAACCCCACTGATGCGGGGACAGACACACGGACCCGCGGCGGGGAACAGACACACGGACCCGCCGGTCAGGCAGCCCAGGCGGGGACCTGACACACGGACGCGGCGGTGCGGGGACAGACACACGGAGCCAGCGGTGCGGGGACACACAGACGGACGGACGCGCTGGTGGAGGGACAGACACACGGAGCCGGCGGCGCGGTGCCCGGTTCTGGGGGAGCCCCGCCTGCGGACCGCACGGGCTGCGGGAGCGGTGCCGGGGCAGGGCCACCCGCGCCCGTCGAGGAGCAGGTTTGGGTTCGGTTCGGGTTATTTCCTCGGTAACGGGCGGGCTGTCACCGGCACCGCCTGCCACGTTCCCTTCTCCGTGCCCTTCGGGAAGCGGCGGCGCGTCCCCCGGGAGAGCGGGAGAGGCGCGGGGCTCCCGGCGCGGCGGTGCCGGTACCGGTGCCGGTACCGGAGCGCGGCGCGGGTGACAGCCAGCCCGGACGGACCCGGCTCAGCGGGCGACACTGACCCTCAGACAGCGCGACCCGTCCCGTCCGGGGATCCCGAGCGGGACCCGCCAGCAGGTGAGGTGGGACGGGACGGGACGGGACGGGGGGCGCACCCCGCGCCTCGCGCGCGGGACCCCGCGTCGGGAGGGGGCCGCGGGAGGCGGGACCGGCCGGGCACTCACCGGGGAGCGGAGCGCGGGGCGCGCATCCAGGAGCGGGCGGAGCGGCGGCGGCGGCGGCGGCGCGGGCGGCCGGACTGTGCCCGCCCGCAATGTGCCTTTGTTTATGTGGCCGCGGCCGCCGCCGACCAACGTGCGCCGCGAGCCCCCGCGCGTCACCGCGCGTCAGCGCCGCCGGCCAATCAGCGCCGCCGCGGGCCCGCCCCGGACACGCCCCCTCCCCGCGCGCCCTTTCGGTAAGTTTCCGAGCGCTGACGTCACGCGAGGGGGGTGGGGGGCGGGGTCTCATTTGCATAGAGGGCGGTGCCGCCCCCGCCCCCCCGCGCGCGTCACCGTGACGTGAAACCCGGAATAGCGCGCGCGGCCGCGACCCCGGCGGGGACTGAGCCGGGACTGGGACTGAGCTGGGATTAACTAGAGACAGAACTGGGACTGGGACAGAGCCGGGACTGGGACAGGGCTGGGATTAACTAGAGACAGAGCCGGGACTGGGACAGAGCCGGGACTGGGACAGAGCCGGGACTGGGACAGAGCCGGGACTAGGGCAGAGCTGGGTTTAGAACAGAGCCGGGCCTGACAGGGCCGGGTCTGGGACAGAGCTGGGTCTGGGGTTAGAGCCGGGTCTAGGATGGAGCTGGGCCCCGCTTCCACTGCCCATTCGGAATTTAACTGGATTTTAGTATATTTTATTTTATAAATATTTCATTTTATAGTATATAATTTTATTTTATTAATTTTGATTTTATTATTAACTTTATATGTTGTATTGATTCTACTTTTATTTTTGATTGATTTATTGCAATATTTTTAATTTGAGTTATTTCTGCTTATTTTTTTATTTCTCATTAATTTTATTATTTCCTATTTTTTTTTACTTTGTTTATTTCATTGCTTAATTTAATTCATTATTTTGGGGGCTTTTTAAAAATTTTATTTAGCTTTTTTTGTTTCGTTTATTCAATTTTCTTATTTTTATGTATTTCAGATTTATTTATTTAAAATTCCTTTATTTACTTATTTAGATGGCTGACGTTTATTTATTTAAATGCACATTGGGGGTTGGGATTTTTTTATTATTTTATTTAATTTTATCAGTCCCCAGAGCCCCCCTCCCAGTTTCCATCATTCCCAGGTCGGTGTGACTGGGAAGGGACGCAGAGCGGAGCTGGGGCAGTGCAATTAAAGGCGCTGTGTTAATTAAAATCCGGATCTCGGCTCCCAGCTGCGTCCGGCCGTGATGGAGATGAGGATGAGGAAGAGGAGGGAGGGGAGGGGACACGGCCACAGCCTTGGTGGGGTGGCCACGTCCCCCTCAGCCCGGGGACAGCTCGGGGACAGCTCCAGGAATCTCCTGGGACTTCTGTGGGATGGAGCTCCCAGCCCGGGATTAAAGCCCTGAGCCTCCCTAAACCCGGCCTCCCAAAGCCCAGCCCCGCTGGGATTACAGACATTTCCTGGGAAATCGATGGTTGCTCCTCTCCCCGGGGTCACCATCGCTCCCACCCCTCAAACACCTCCCAAACTGATCCCACCCATAAACACCTCCCAAACTGATCCCACCCCTCAAACACCTCCCAAACTGATCCCGCCCCCCAGAGCAGCCCCACACTGAGCCCCCCTGATCCTACAGAGCTGCTCCTGGCCTTACCCAGCAGCGTGAGACATAAAGGAGAGCCCCAAGACTGTGACACCACTGAGGGATGCCCAGGATGGAATTTCTGGGGTTTTGGGATGTCCAGGATGGAATTTCTGGGGTTGTCCCCATGGTCCTGCCTGGAAAGACTGACCTGGAACAGACGCTAGACAGAGCAAAAGGAATAAAATAGGAATTTATTGAAAGGATAAAATAGGAATTTATTGAAAGGATAAAATAGGAATTTATTGAAAGGATTCACCTTGGGCAGTGCAAGAGCCCGGCCAGGGCTGCACCCAAATCAAATCCCAGATGGATCCTGGTCACGAGTTTTACACTTTTATAAGTTTTGGTTCGTATTTCGGTTCATTATCCAAGCACAGCCCCAGGCTATGAAGTCTCAGCCCCCTTTTCCCTCGCTGTTGTTTCTGATTTTGGGTCCCAGTTGTCCTTGATTCTCTATCTAGGAAGGAATTGTTTTGTCCACCCACCCTGTGGAGAAACCTTACTAACACCTAACTAACACCTTACTAACACCTGACATGAAGTTCCAGAGTTACACACGAAGCAGCAGAGATTCTGACAAATATAAAATAGAAAAGCTAAAACCCAAGGCACCAGTGGGGTTCACCCAAAGGAGGAGCTCGCCCAGCTGCCCTCAGCATCAGCCACATCCCAACAGCCCAACCACACCAACATCCAGCCCAGGCCCTTCTAGGGCTAAGTGAAACATCTAATTACCATATCCTTAGAATAGATGTAATATAAATTTCATTACTCACTTAAAAGTTCTAAAGTTAACAGCATAAACTTGAAGTTGAGTAATTAAGTAATCCTTATATAGACACTTATTAAAGTATTTATACATATTATCTTAAATCTACATCTATCATTTTGCCAATTAAAATTAGGACTTTAATTGCAATTAAGTAATTTAATTGCCAATTGAACAGCAAAATTGCTAAGTGACTAATTTTAATGCCTATTTTAATTACCAATCATGACTGGGGAGGGAGCTAATCAAGCAGTATCAGAGTAATGATGTGAAAAAAAGCGGAGAACAAACATTCCAGACTCCATGCTTTTTAAAAAGAACTCCAAATTAAATAACTGCAAACACAATTCCAGACATGGGGAAATGCTGGGTTTGGGTGAGTGCACACAGGAGCACAAAGAGCACGATGTTTAATTGCAGACACCCAGGCTCTTCCCCCAGTGCTGATCGTGGGGGGCTCTGTGTCCCCGTGCTGTCCCCTGGGAGCGGGCTGGGACCCGGGACAGCGCCTCGCTCCCAGGAGGGGCTCCTGCAGGAACCCTGAAAGCGCAATTCTGGGAATTAATGATGCTCCAAACTGCGGGCAATGGGGCAGGTGGGCAGGGGCACAAGCCCTGCTGGGTTTGCACTGCCCGTAGGGGAAGCCCGTCCCCACACACCCGTTCCCAAAAGTGCAATCCCATCATCCTGGCAGCCTCCAGGTGCCACGAGGGACATTTTCCAGCCCACGGCTCCTGCGGGGTCAGGCCAGCCCAGCTGGTCCCACAGGCCATGCTCTGCAACCCAGCCGTGAGTGCAACTGCATCTGCTGCTCCCATTGCCAAAAAAAACCCAAATCCGTGTCAGTCCTGCCTGCTGCTGACATTTCCGATAAAAACCCCAAAATCCGTGTTAGTCCTGGCTGCTGCTGACACTTCCCATAAAAGCCCCAAAATCCGTGTCAGTCCCGGCTGTGGTTCCCGAGGAAGGGAAGCCGGTTCTTGTTCAGGATGAGGAAGCCCCAGAGCTCCTGAGCGGCTGCTGGGGCTGTTCCTCTCTCCTCTGTAGGAAGAGCAATGGGATCACAGCCCCATGGGGAGGATTTCATCCTCACAGCCCCAGGGCGGCTCAGGGGGGGCTGCACTGGGCATGGGGCAGCTCTTGGGGTGCACCGTGAGAACTGGGGGAGCTCTGTGAGCACTTGGGGTGCACCGTGAGAACTGGGGGAGCACTGCCAGCTCTTGGGGAGCTCTGGGAGCTCTGCCAGCTCTTGGGATGCACTGTGAGGGCTTGGAGTGCACTGTGAGGGCTTGGGGTGCACTGTGAGCTCTGTGAGCACTGGGAGTGCACTATTAGAACTGGGGAAGCACTGGCAGCTCTTGGGGTCCACTGTGAGCACGGGGGGAGCTCTGTGAGCACTGTGAGCACTTGGGGAGCACTTCCAGCTCTTGGGGTACACTGTGAGCACTTGGGGTGCACTGTGAGCACTGGGCGAGCTCTGTGAGCACTGGGGGAGCACTGGCAGCTCTTGGGGTGCACTGTGAGCACTGCCAGCATTCGGGGGCACTGTGAGCACTCGGGGGCACTGGCAGCACTCGGGGGCACTGGCAGCAGGGTGGCCCGGCCGAGGGCAGCAGCCAGCCTGGCCAGGCACGGTCAGTGCTGTGCCCGTGGCCATCAGCTCCCTCCAACACCCCCTGGCAGGGCTGTGGTTGTGGGGTGTCACACAGGGTCCTGCAGCACCGGGGCAGCTTCTGGCCCAGCACGGACACACTCCCACTGCTCACATCCCCTGCCCGGCTCACCGTGCTCACGAGAGACTTTTGGGAGGGCAGAGATTTGTTGCCTCTTCATCGGACCAGAAGTTTCAGAGTGACAAAGGTGCAGATATGAAAAGTCACGCTGTGGATCGGTGGCTGCTCCCCCGGCCTGGGCTGGGGGTGAAGGGGGCAGTGCCGGGCCCGGGAGAGCCCCCACCCATCCCCACTGCAGGGACACCCCCACACTGATGCCATCCCCCAGATCCAGAGCAGCGAGGTCGCTCCAGAGGGGAGGAGGGCTGGAGTGTCCTCCTGTCCAACCCCACACGGGGTGCACTGTCCCCAAAGGGCGAGCGAGGCAGCTGCACATCGGGAACACACCTGGAACAGGTGCCTGAGCCCTGGGCAGTGCCTGGCACCGGGCAGCGGGGGTGTCCTCGGCAGCTGCACCCAGCAAACATGCAGCCACACGGGCAGCTCCAACCGGGGCACTCACACCTGTCCCATAGCACACACACCTGTCCCAGACAAACACACCTGTCCCAGAGCACACACACACACCTGTCCCAGGGCACTCACACCTGTCCCAGGGCACTCACACCTGTCCCAGGGCACTCACACGTGTTCCATGAGACCCCCAGGCCTCCCGTGGCACACGAGCCGCTCTGCCAGGCGCTGTGGCTGCGTGTCCATGTGTGTGCCCACGTGGAGGAGGATGTCCTGGAGTCAGAGCGTGGGGGTCTCACTGCCAGTCCCGGGTGTGAATGGACCATCTCACAGGCACTCCATTATTCCCCTTAGGTTTCCCTAAAACTTCAAATGGAGTTTTATTCTCCCTTTTCTCCTGCTCTCAGTCCTCTCCTGTAGCTCGGTCCGGCAGGTAGTGACGGCTGACACGCGGTATTCACACAGCAATGCCTGTTCCCCGGAGTCTCTTGTCACACGTGATAGTTCCATGAAGCCACGAAGCCACCTTGTCCCTGTGTCACTGCGGGCCAGCACCACGGGGCACACACAGCGCCTGCCAGGGCCCTGGACGCAGAGATGCTCTCGGTGTTTTGTTTGATGTCCGGCTCCGCTGGCCGCGTCCTGCATCCCACAGCCACGAGGTTGGGGACCGCTCGGAGCAGCGGGTGCGTGTGATTGATATCCCCGGGGTGAAAGGCTAAGCGGGCCATATGGCGCTCGCTGCCGCCCATCTGCTCCCTGCCCAGCCAGAAACATCTGCCCGCCCGCATCCAGCTGTGCGGGCACCTCTGGCTGAGCCACCCCCAGTCCCGCCTGGCTGCGGGGGCCGAGTCCCGGGACTCCCCGCATCCCAACCCCATCCCATCCTATCCCATCCCCATCCCCATCCCCATCCCCATCCCATCCCATCCCATCCCATCCCATCCCCATCCCATCCCATCCCATCCCATCCCATCCCATCCCATCCCATCCCATCCCATCCCATCCCATCCCATCCCATCCCATCCCATATTCCCATCCCATCCCCATCCCCATCCCATATTCCCATCCCATCCCCATCCCCATCCCATCCCATCCCATCCCATCCCATCCCATCCCATCCCATCCCATCCCACCCCCATGCCCATCCCATCCAATCCCGTCCGCTCCCACCTCGGCGGGCGCGGAGCGGGCGGAGCCGAACCTGGAGCCGGTACCGGAGCCAGGACCCGATCCCGGTGCCGGTGCCGGGGCCGCCGCTCCCCCTCGCAGCCGCCGCTCCTCAGAGCCCGTCACGGCCCGTCAGCCACGGCCCGTCAGCGGCGGCGGTGACGGCAGCGCCGGGGGAGCGGCCCGGGGCCGGGGCTGGGGCTGGGGCCGGGGCCGGGGCTGGGACCGGGGCTGGGGCCGGGGGAGGAGGGGGCTGGCAGCGGCCAGGGTCGGCCCCGGGCTGACCCGCACCCCGCTCGGGCTGCCCCGCTCCCCCTCTGTGCTGTCCCGTCCATCCCGGGCTGTCCCTTTGTCCCCTCCCGGGCTATCCCGCTCCTCTCGGGCTGTCCCTCTGTCCCCTCCCGGGCTGTCCCTCTGTCCCCTCCGTGCTGCCCCGCTCATCCCGGGGCTCTCCCGCTGCCATCTCCGGGCTGCCCCGCTACCCCCGCACACTGCCCCGTTCTCCCCCCGGGGCTGTCACTCTGTCCCCTCTGTGCTGTCCCGTTCATCCCTGTCTGTCCCTCTGTCCCCCCCGTCTGTCCCTCTGCCCCCTCCGGGCTCCCCCCGCTGCCCCCTCAGCGCTCCCGCACAGGCGAGGGTTGGGGAGTGTTTTGTGTTTAGGTTTGAGCGGGTTTGTATTCGTTTGTTGTTGTTGTTGTTGTTTGGGTGGTTTGGGGTTAGTTTGGTGTTTCCCACCCACCACGCACTCCCGGTGTTCCAGCACCGCGCTGGTTCAGGGGTTCTCCCTGCTGGAAGTGTTGCACCGGCTCTGGGGGCTCAGCCTGGAGAAAAGGAGGCTCAGGGGGAACTTCTGGCTCTGCCTGACAGGAGGGGACAGCCGGGGGGGTCGGGCTTTGGGAACAGGGGCAGGAGGAGAGGGAACGGCCTCAGGCTCTGCCTGAACAAATTCCCTTTGGATATTGTGGAAAATTCCTTCCCTGAAAGCGTTGTCCAGCCCTGGCACAGCTGCCCATCCTTGTCCCCATCCTTGAATGGATTTAAAATCTGTGTGGATGTGGCACCTGGGGACACGGGGCAGTGGTGACCTTGGCAGTGCTTGGGGAATGGCTGGACTCGGTGGTCTCAGAGAGCTTTTCCAACCCAAACAATTCTGTGATTCTGTGATTTTAGGATCAAGCAGGTCCAGCCCTGTTCGGGTGCAGCTTCTCCCCTGTGTGACGAGCAGCACATCGTGGGGTTTGATGTCAGACACGCGTCCTCTGGATGCAACTGATCGCAGCAAACAGATTATTTTGAGTGCCTGCTGAAGTTTTCTTACATAAAACACATCTCCAGCCTCACCCCCACGCACACACGCTCCAGCACAGGCGTCGGTTGGGTTCTTAACTTGGCAGCGTTTTCCTAAAAGGCTTGGAAATGCCAGAAGTAGTAACTACGCTGCAGAGTCTGCTACAGCGTTTGCTACTCAGTTCTGAACTCGTGCTCTCTGACAAGGTGCCAGCCAGGCTGCAGGAACAGGAAAACAACCCCAAAAGTGTCCCAGGAACGGCACAGACCCCTTTGCCGCGGGAGGGGCTGGGGAAGGAGCAGGGACAGGCTGGCAGAGCTGCTCCATTCCCACTCCTCCCTGACAATGGATTTGTAGAACTCTCCTACAATTCCGTGTAGGGCCACGGAGCTGCCCGTGCATGTCCTTGTGCAGAATCCTTTGAGCCCCACAGCACCAGGAGGGGGGTCCTGGGTCAGCTCTGGCCACGGTGCTGGGGGAGGTGTCCAGGGTCTGCACTGGCCATCCTGCTTCTTTGGGAGTTGTCTCAGCCCCAGGCTGTTCTGCAGCTCAGGAAACCCCCAAAACACAACACTCGAGTGAAGTACTTTTGCCACAAACAGTAAAAATAGCATAATTGCACATTGTTTGCCCTGTATTTTGGGAATTACCGACACAAGACACAGAAATCTGGTTCAATTAACTGCTTTTGTTAAGCGAAATGTATTTTGTTGTTTTAAGTGAAATATTTTCTTGGTTTGGAAGGGATTTTGCTCGACATATCTGGGATCCTACCCCTCAGAAACACATTCCCTGGAAGGCACTGCCGGGAAATCAAGTATCAAGCAGGAAAAGATGTACCCACAGAAGTTGAGAGAAGGGGTGGGTACGCAGGGAGGAGTTGCTGGCCCCATCTCCAGACGGACGAGGCTGCCCAGAGGTCCTTGCACACACAGAGGGGTCAATGTCGAGCTCCAGGAGTGCCCCTGGGTGTGCTCGGAGGGAAGGCAGGAGGCAGCTGGACACAAAACCCGGTGTTTTTCCCCCAAAGTATTCCTCAATACATTCCTCACTGCAGGGCCCTCGCCACAGCAGCGTGGGGTCCCTGGGGCTCACATCAGGAGCCACATCCCTGGTGCCAGAGCTGCCAGTGCCCAGAGGGGGTTCTGGGGACAGCAGGGCAGTGTCACTGCCCGTGCCAGGCACTCCATGCAGCCTCACACTTGTGGGGCAATGCCCGAGGAACATCTGCTCCCACCGAGCCCCCCAGGCTGCCGCTGTCAGCCCAGCCCCAAAGCGTTTGTTGGAGCCCTCTCGAACCATTTTCTGTGGGATGCCCCGGTGTCTCACCTGGTGGCACAGCCCTGCAGAGCCTGGCCCTGACCCCTCACCGTGGAGCAGGAACACCCAAAGGCTCTGTGGTGGAACAGTGCCCAGGGCATCAGCAGTGAGAGCCTTGCCCGCCCTGCCTGGGGCTGGAGGGGCCCTGTCCTTCCCCTTCTCCCACAGCTCAGCAGGATGGTTTTCCATGGAGGCTGTGAGCCCGGAGGCTCCCGAAGCAGAGCTATTTTGAGCCTTTTCCTCAGCATCTCTGAACGCTGCTGTGCTCATGAGCAGTGAGTGGGAGATCAGTGCACGCACATCTCAGAGTGTGCCAGCCCAGCCCCTGGTGCCAGCCTCCTCCTCCTCCTCCTCCTCCTCCCTGGGCTGGGATCGTGGCACAAGCAGTGGCACAGGCTGTGCTGGGCTGTCCCTGACCAGTGCTGGCTGCCCTGGGCACCCAGTGTCACAGGACACGAGCCATGTCCCCTCCCCAGGACAAGGGGCTGCTCCCAGGGATGGAGTTTCCCTCTCTCTGCTCTCTCAGACAGCCCCAGGGACAGCCTGGTTTGTAAAATACGAGGTTAACTTCTAGAGGGGGCTGTGTTTTGAATTCATATTTTGAAGTAAGGCCCTGCAAGTGTCCAAGGCCAGGCTGGACAGGGCTTGGAGCAGGCTGGGACAGTGGAAATGTCCCTGCCCATGGCATGGGTGGAACACAATGAGCTTTAAGGTCCCTTCTGTGGAGAGAGCAGAAATCACAGAAGAAAGTTTCCCTGCATCCTCAGAACAAGCTCCTTGGAAAAACAGAGCTCAGAGATAAGAAATGGCTGTGAAATAACGAATACAAAAGGAATTTAGCTTCCCCCCTTGGTAGACCATCTTATTTATCTTCAGTATTAGTGGTTCATTCTCTTTTGGTATCCATAGGCCAGCTTTGAATGTAAAATCCCTCAGGGATTGGTCAGAAAGTAGAATTCCCTTGGTATTTGGTGCAAAATGTAAAACCCTCAAAAGATATAAAAACCCCTGTAAAACAATAGCCGTGGGTATATGTAGATAGGATGCCTGAATAGAATAAACCATGGATTTGTGCCTCTCTGCATATTCCAGTCTCTTTACATCGCTGCTCTGAGAGCTCCCCACGAGCCACAATTCTATCTGGGCAAGGCTGGGGAATTTGCTCCATCACTGAGGGCTGCAGAAGCAATCCCAGGGATCCCAAAGGGACCCCAAAACCCCAACCAGTGACACCCTTCCAGCCCAAACCATGTGTGATTCTGTGATGCTGAGCCCAGGTTATAAAATCCAATTATAAAGTACAGTCTCCTTTGGGCAGGGGGCTGCTGGGACTCTCCTTCCCTGCTGAAGGTCCCCATGCTGATGGACAGGGTGCAGCAGCCACCAGCTGAAGCTCTGAGACCCCCCAGGCCCTGTCAGGATTGCAGATTCCTGCCCCACGAGCAGGGAATGGCTGCTGCCTCCTTTGAGGGATGTGGTTTAGTGGGGGGCTTGGCAGTGAGGGGTTAATGCTTGGTCTGGGAGGGCTTTTCCATCCCAAACCCCCCTGTGGTTCTCTGCCAGGCGCCAGGATTGGGGTTCAGCATCCTGTGTTTGTGCAGCCACCCGTGGGACAATGCCATCCTGCTGAAAGGCTCACACCTGCTGCAGGCTCAGAAAAGAGAGCTGAAAGCAAGAGAAAGTTCCTGAGAGTCGGGGATTTGCAGAACTCTCCATGTCTGTGGTGGCTGCTGTCATTAGAGGGAAATGGCAGGGAGAACAAAGCCATTAATGCAGCTGTAAATTGAAAACAGGACTGTGTGGAGAATGGGGTTTGTAATTACGAGAATAGTTGTTAAAATATCATTTTTGCTTTTTAAAATGCCTGATTTCAGCACAGAGTATGGAGGAGTTATGTTGTAAAAAGTTAATTATTTCCAGTGCTTCAGAGAGGCCTAAGCCGAAAATTATTTACCAAAATTGTTAGGACAGTTTTTTTTAATTATTGATTTTACAACACTGTGGTAGAGTGTGGGGATAGGATGGGATAATGGGATGGGATGGGATGGGATGGGATGGGATGGGATGGGATGGGATGGGATATAGGGATGGATCAATGGGATGGGATGGGCTCTGAGGTCCCTTCCAGCCCAACCCATTTTGGGATCCCCTGATCCTACAGCCATGAGGGTCTCCAAGCTTTAACTCCTCTTTCCTTCTCTCAGAACTTTTTTGCTTCCAGCAAAGCTCAGCTGGAATTCAGCACAAGTGTAGGATGGACACACATCCAGTGGTACAAAAATACACACTCACCCTTTCCTGACAGTGGAATAATCATGGAGAAACAGGCAGTTAATCATGCACAATAAATAATTTAGTCTTTCTTGCAACACTTGAAGCACAGCAGTAAAAAACACTGATTTGAGAAGAGTGGTATTAAACAAAACTACACAGAATTCAGCTCAGCCTGCACACCAAATGGAGGAAAAACTGGGTTTTATTCAATTTTAATTAAATGGGATCTGGTTCTTCAATAAGGAAAAACTAGATTAAAACTGAGGCAAAAATTGAATCCCATTAATATTAGCAGTAAATAAAAATACATTATTTTTTGGTTGAGGGAACTTTAATAATAAGAGGCATCATAAAGAGAGAAATCAAAACCGGATTGTACATTCACCAGATTGTTCAATAGAAAAGCCAACAAAATTAGGCCATATTGATGTGACAAGCAAGAAGAAATATATTAGTTTCCAGCTCACAACATTCTGCTACAAGATATCATTGGCAAACCAAGTCAATTTTGATATCAGTCGGATCCCCATTAAACGAGGCCACACTTGCAGCAGGAATGCCACAGCCCCAGAGATGGAAATGGATTTTCTGCAGCCCCTGCTCTGCTCTGCTCTGCGTGGGCAAGTGATGCCAGGCTCGGGGTGGCCACCACAGCCACTGCCACGTCTGGGGGCAGGAGAGCCAGGAAAGGTATTTTTAAAATGTCTGCAGTGATATTGAGGTGTTAATGTTTGAAATGATGCTGTGGGTCAGCCTGGATAATGAGTGTGCTGGGCATGGAAGGTGATGTGTTCCAGGGATATAAATACGTATTTCCAAAGTTGTTCCGGGAAAAAAACAAAAAACATTGGGTCCAGCAGAGAGCTCCTAACACCCATACCTTAAAAATGTGATACTAAGCAAACAAAGTGAAAAACAAATATTTCTTTCCTCAAGTGTTTCTCCTCACTGGGGACAGAGCAAGAGCTGCAAATGGAGAATGAGGTTCAGGGAAAAAGTCAACACTGAAGGGAATATGATAATCCCATTAACAATAAGAGTAATAATAATAATAATAATATTAATAATAATAATAGTATAGTAGTGTACCTTTTAAGGGTTAGGGTGAAATATTTGAATCATACATTCTCTAAGCAAACCTGATCTGCCCAGGCTCCACGTGGGTTTCCACAGCAGCTCCTGCCTTGGTTCCCAGGAAGGGCAGTGAATGAAGGCCGTGGGCAGGCAGGAGTTTTATTCCCCCCTAGCTGGGTAATTGTGCTGCAGCCTGGCCTCCCGAGCCTGGCACCGGCCTCCTATCTGCCTCCAATCCTGAAATGTTAATTTTCATCTCTGATTAAGCTGCAGACCAGTCGAGGCTCCTTTTATTAAGTCAGGCAGACTCCTACCTGCTTCCCGAGGGCTGAATTTGGCTGGGAAAGCCATTGGAATATTGTGTAATTAATTTGCCAGTCAAATAATTTCTGCAGGGCTCTAATTTACTTATCTGTCTGCAACACTAATGAATCTCCCAGTTCAGTACTTTAATCATGCTTTCTGCCTTTTTATCTCCTTTTTTAGCTCCAACTTTCCTAGTTGTTTACTATGGGTTCATCTGTAACCTGTATTTTGGGGATGTCTTTGTTCTCACAATAAAACCCAGCCGAGCACGTGGACTCTGTGGTTCTCCTTCATGACTGGGAGCTGCTGAAAGCTTTATTCTTCAATTCCACCAAGCAAGAGGGCTGAATCAATAAAAATCCAAGATGCAAAAATCCAGGAGAGAAAGCCATTTGTATTTGGAGGACTTCAGGTGGTAACTTCATTGCAGCTCGCTGTAAGCTGTGTGCAGAACTTCCAAAGGACACTCACTCCATTCCCTGGTTAGTGGCAGGGGGTAAAAATGTTTCAAAAAACGTGGAGATGACACCTGAGGACAGCAGGGGATGGGGGCCAGGGTGGTGCTGGGTTGATGGTTGGACTCCATTTTCTGAAAGCTCTTTTCCAACCTCAACGGTTCTTTGATTCTTTGAAATGTAACATTGACAGGTTTTTAATTGTTGAACTTCACAAATCACAAGTCCGTGGTCACTTTTGTTTTTCTGATACATTTATTACATAAAATGCTGCTGTAACAGGCACATTTCTGTAGTGTTAAGTACTTAGGTGTTGTTCCAACACACTGACTCTGATATTTGTCACTTCACAGTTTTCCTAATCTCTAACAGGAATGTTTTTTGAAGGAGGACAGGAATGCTCAATAAAAGATAAATAATCATACAGAATCACAGAATCCCTGAAGTTTGAAAAATCCCTCCCAGCCCATGGAGTCCAAGCTGTGCCCAATCCCCACCCTGTCCCCAGAGCACTCAGTGCCACCTCCAGGAATTCCTGGGACACTCCAGGGATGGGGATCCAAAACTCCCTGGGCACTTCCAATCCCTGCCCACCCTTTCCTTGGGGAAATTCCTGCTCTGCCCACCCTGCCCTCCCCTGGCCCAGCCTGAGGCCGTTCCCTCTCCTCCTGTCCCTGTTCCCAGATCCCAAATCCCCCCGGCTGTCCCCTCCTGTCAGGGAGTTGTGCAGAGCCACAAGGGCCCCCCTGAGCCTCCTTTTCTCCAGGCTAAGAGGCTGGAATTCAGGCTGGAATTCTGCACCTTCATTTGGACACCTCAAATAAATGGACGATATGGGCATGTGATGGAAGGAAAAGGATTTGATGTATTGAAGTGTAAATGGCTGGCCGCTGCCGTGGGCTCAGGTGTTCATGTCAGACACACCTGGGAGCCCAGACCTGCAGCTCTGGCCTTGCTCCAGGGCTGGATCCACCACACGAATCCTCTTCATCTGTTTGTTTTACACCACTGGGCTTTGCTGCTGCGTTCTGCTGAACCGGAGCGTTGGTTTTGAGAAGGAAGTTTGAGTGTAAACATTTAATGCTGGGAACAAGGGCCGCGGTAGGAAGCTGTGCTAGAAGGAAACACGGACTGTCCCATGTGTGTCCTCAGAGCCCTGCTGTGATCCCTGCTCCCATCCAGCCAGGGAACTTTGGGACAGAGCTCCTGACAGCCTGGAGAGGAGTTGCTGTGGAAAACAGCGAGTGAGTTCGAGGGAGTTTACGTGTGCATCTGACGAGAACTGAGGAAAAACGCAAAAACTCGAGTAGATCAAAGCAAAGCCCATCCCCAGGGCCAGGGGAGGAGTCCCCGCAAGGCTGAGCTTCCCGAGGGACCAGAACGAGTTAATCCCACCAAGGAATGCGGAGGAGCCGCCAGATAACAGTGACATTGTTTTTCCCTGATGTCAGCACAGAAAGGCGAACACAAAGAGGTGAATGTAGTCCTCGGAGGCAGCTGAATGTGGAGCTTGTGCCGGCATCCAGCAGCATTGAAACAAGATGACAAAGTGTTTCCTGGAAGCAGGCGCTGGCTCCGGCCAGCCGGGCCGTGCTGGGAGGATCGGGGATGTGTCCTGCTGGGAAGGGTCGGGATGTGAGTCCCATCCTGCTCCCTCCTGGTCAGGCTGGGGCTTCCACCCCGTAATTCACATCCTTCCACGGGCATTTTATTTTCCTTTACAGGCACTTTAAGGCATCTTGTTTTCTCCTGTAGCATCCTCGTGTTGTGTCTTGCCTGGATAATTCTCCTTATTCTGTGGCTGGTAGGCGATGAGGTTTAGAGGATATTTAGACCGAGCTGGAAGAGAAGCCTTGTTTCACTTCAGTATAGGCGGCACTTGCATTGCTTCCACAGGGACAGTAATTAAACACTTGCTGATAGGCTTTGGATGTGGAGGGCTCTTCTCAGCAGCCAGAATGTGCTCTGCCTCCATCCACCTCCCAAGTGGGAAGTGTCCATCACAGCTGGGAAATCCATAACAGCATGGTAATATCTGTATTATTCATTTTCGGCTATTCTGAACTCTACAGGAAGGTAAACAAAAGGAGAAAAAGCTGAAGAGAAGGTTTTAAATTGCTTTGTGTTTTTATTGTGAGGTTGGTATTAGCCTTCCCAGCACCCTTGGCTCAGCCTGATGAGGATCCATGACTACTCTGCACCTCAGCCTACACACAAACCAGAGTTCGGGCATTGATTGGGAAAACCAGATCCAGCAACTCCCAGAAAGCAGCTTCTTAAAATCTGGCTGGAAGAAAGTCAAGCTGTAGGTGCTGTTTTCTGACAGGATGGAAAAACCTGAGTGGCCAAGGTTATGGATGTCAGAATGGGAATGGCTGGGTGGAGAAGGGCCCTGGGAGATCCACGGCTGCTTGTGGGACAATAAATTAAATATATTCTCTAGTATCCAGTGTTCTTCCCTGGCACGGTGGGCAGGCCCTGGCACAGGTGCCCAGCCCTGGATCCCTGGCAGTGCCCAAGGCCAGGCTGGACAGTGGGGCTGGAGCAGCCTGGGATAGTGGGAGGTGTCCCTGCCATGGCAGGGGTGGGATAATGGGATGAGAAGAGGGGATGGGATGGGATACAGGGATGGGATTTAAGGTTTTAACCATTCCCAGACTCTGTGGGGCTGTGGGGTAGCTCAGCCGCGCACCGAGGGCACCGGCGCTGCCCTGGAGATGATGCTCGGCTCTGAAACAGCGGCACCGGGCAGCTCCTGTGGCCGCTGCTGGTTCAGCTGGGAATCCGCCACGGGAAGAACCCACGGTGTGTTTGGGCTCCTCTCCGTGAGATCGGGGCTCCGAACCCGCCGGGTGCTGACCCCGGCCGGGGACCCCCGGGGGATCGGCACCGGGAGCTGCTCCGGGCCCCGGGGCTTTCCCTGCTGCTCCCGCACACGGACGGGCCGGGGCCGGGGCCGGGGCTCTGTGCCCGTGTCCCAATCCATGCCCGTGTCCCAATCCATGCCCATGTCCCAATCCATGCCCGTGTCCCGGGGCTCCGTGCCCGTGTCCCAGCACTCTGTGCCCGTGTCCCGGTGCTCGGTGCCCGTGTCCCGGTGCCGGCAGAGGGAGTTGTGAGGCCCGGGCCGGGCCGGGCCGGTGGCGGGACAGGCCGGGGCCCGCTCTCCATTTGGGGGCGCCCGGCGAGAGGCGCTCTCAGCCGGGGATGTAGCTCAGTGGTAGAGCGCGCGCTTCGCATGTGTGAGGTCCCGGGTTCAATCCCCGGCATCTCCAGGCGCTTTCTTTTTATTTTTCTTTTTTTCCGTTTTCATTTCCTTTTTTTTTTTTTTTTTTTTCCCGTGTCCCCGCGCGGCCGCTGCGCTCGTTCCGCCGGGCCAGGCCAGCACCGCGCGGCCGCACGACCCGGCTCGGCCCGGTCTGGACTGGCTCGGCCCGGCCCGGCTCGCTGCCGCTTCCTCCCGCCCGGGAGCCCCGCGGGGAAAATCAAAGCCCGGCGACCACAAAAGTCAGCGGCTCCTCCGCCGGCAAAAAGGAGATGCATTGGCCGGGAATCGAACCCGGGCCTCCCGCGTGGCAGGCGAGAATTCTACCACTGAACCACCAATGCGAGCTCGGAAACCTTCCCCCGCCCCTGGCTGAACTGGCCCACGGGATGTCACCGATGTCATCAATGTTAACAATGTCACCGATATCATCTATGTCATCGGTGTCACTGAATTCACCGATGTCATCAATGTCAACAATGTCACCGATATCATCTATGTCATCCATGTCACTGAATTCACCGATGTCATCAATGTCAACAATGTCACCGATGTTCTCTAACATTACCCATGTCACCCATGTCACCCACGTCACTGATGTTAACAATGTCACTCATGTCACTCATGTCACCAATGTCACTGATATCACCTATGTCACCAATGTTCACTGATGTCACCTATATCACCAGCCACCCATGTCACCCATGTGACTGATATCACTGATGTCAGCGATGTCACCCATATCACCCATGTCACCAATGTCACCCATGTCACCAATGTCACCGATGTCACCCATGTCACCCATGCCACCAATGTCACCAATGTCACCAATGTCACCGATGTCACCCATGTCACCCATATCACCCATGTCACCAATGTCACCCATGTCACCAATGTCACCGATGTCACCCATGTCACCGATGCCACCAATGTCACCAATGTCACCAATGTCACCGATGTCACCCATGTCACCCATGTCACCGATGTCACCCATGTCACCGTACCCACCTGCTTCACTCTGTTCCTCAGCCCCATGTGCTCACTCAGCACTTTTCAGCCATCATTTCCAGGGAAAAAAGTTCTTTCAAAGTCAGCACCAGCCATTGTACACTTTTCCTCTAAAGGATTTTAAAAACCCTGGGAAGGTGAAAATGCACCCATCATACACCCCACAGTCTGGCCTGGCTGTTGGTTTTGGTCTTGCTCATCTCTCACAGATGCAAGATGTCATTAATCATTATTTCAGTAATCATTTTAAAAACTTTTTCTTTTTCTCAGCATGTTCTTTGTTCTTTTGTTTCTAAGCATTCTGTTGTATCAGGGATGAACTAATATTATTCCCTGAACAAGCAAGGAACGATTTAATGGAAGAACTTCAGGAGATTACAGGTGAACGTTTCCAAGATTCTTTACACCTAGCACTATGGTGGGAGTCGATCTTAAAGGTCTTCTCCAGCCTAAATGGTTCTATGATCATTCTTTACATTTAACAGCTTTCAGAACAAGTCACAAATGTGTATTTTTGTTCCTTTTCCATCCTGGAAGGACATTGCCAGGGGAGGCCAAGGGTTAAAGGCTCAGAGTCTCAGCTGATCCACAAGGGAATCATCAGAGAGTGCTCACGATGGTCTCTGTGCCCTGCCAGGTGATGACATTTCAGCACACTGTGCCTGTGTGTGGGGATGTCAACAGTGAGTGTGTGCTGTGCCGTGATGTGGCCGTGCTGTGTCCCAAAATAAACGATGCACACTCCTGACACTCAGTGTGCCTTGGACACGCTCCCACAAACACCACACGTGAGCCAGAGTCCAAGGAAAAGCTGCAGTGAGTGCTTCACGTCAGGGGAACACCAAGGTTTATGCACAGAAGCGCTGGAGAACACCCCAGGGCAGGAGGAACAGCTACCTGTGAATACTCACCTGTGCACAGGTAGGAAGCAGGCGTTTTCTGGTTCAGCCCTCTGGCACTGCAGGTCATGTCCCAATGTGCTGTGTTTGGATGTGCATGAACAGCACAAGGTCACAGCCCAGCACAGTTCCCTTTCCTTCTCAGTGTCACTGGCAGAAGGGGACATAATAAAAACTGGAATTGTTATTATTTAGGCTGTTACTTACAGTTGGATTAGTCAGCCCAGAAAAGCTGTTTGCTCAGACAAGCCCAGGACCAAAAACCCCCCAAGCACTAAGGCAAAAGATATTCCTACTGAGAAGCCCCTAGTTCCCCATCTTACTGTGTCTGGGAGTCAGCCCGAGGAGGTTTCCCCTACTTTGTTTTCCCACCTCCCCTCATTCCTGGTGAGCTGAGGCTCTGCCAGGCAGGCACATCTGGCAACATCTGTGCACTGCCACAACATGCTGTGCATGACAGCAGCATGACCTCAGAGAGGAAATGGGATCAAAGAGCAGTGGGCTGGCTGAGCTTGGAAAAGCCCTCTGAGATCACTGGGTCCAACGTGGGCGCTGCCAAGGCCACCTCTGACCCCTGTCCCCAAGTGCCCCTCTGTTCTCTGGGGCAGGCAGAGCAGAACGTGCTGCTTGTGCCACTCCTTGGAGAATTATTGTGCTGAGGGTCACCACAGTGACAGAGCAGAAATGAAACCTGTCCTTGCACTCATGCTTAGGAACTCAGAGAACAGTTCCTCGTGTCCATTGGGCTGTTTTGCATCTGCTCAGAACATCTGGGAGTGCTGGCTGACATCCTGCAGGGAGTTCTGTCAACCGGGAGGAGTTTGGCAGCTCCCAGGCCTCCCTGGGGCCCAAATGTCACTCCAGAACATGCTCTGGGAAGCTGCTCCCAAGCTGTGTGACCCAGGCTCACACTTGGCTTCCCTCAGAGCTGACTGTGAGTAGAGAGTGCTGAACAGGGCAGAAATCGAGACCTGCAGTATTAGAAATGGTGCCCCAGAGCCTCAGAACTCAGCTCAGCTGAGTAGGAATCAGAGTCCTGAGTAGGAATCAGAATCCTGCTCCAACAAAACCAGGAATTCTAAGGGGTTCCTTGTCTTAGTCATCACAATGGCTGGGAGAACATTCCCTGCCAGCCTTCAGAGCAGATGAATCTGTGCCTGTCCCCACAATGGACACCACACTGCTGCAGAGAGCCCAGAGGAGGTGACAAAGTTGGTGAGGGGACTGGAGCATCTCCCCTGTGAGCCTGAGAAAGCAGAGCCTGTTCAGCCTGGAGAGAAGGCTCTGGGGAGACCTCACAGCCCCTTCCAGGATCTGAAGGGGTGTACAGAGAAGCCAGAGACTCTTCACCAGGAGCTGTAGGGAGAGGACAAGGGGGAATGGCTTCACACGGACAGAGGGGAAATTGAGGTTGGGTATGTGGAAGAAATCCTTCCCTGTGAGGGTGGGCAGGCCCTGGCACAGGGTGCCCAGAGAAGCTGTGGCTGCCCCTGGATCCCTGGCAGTGTCCCAGGCCAGGCTGGACACTGGGGCTGGGAACAGCCCGGGACAGCAGAAGGTGTCCCTGCTTCTGGCTGAGACCTGAGCAGAGCCCAGGAGCTTCAGGTGTTTCTGCTGAGCCTGCTGCACCCCTCTGAGGAGGATGCTGCAGCTCAGGGCAGCCTCCCTCCCCAAGTTCAGCTGGTGCACTGTGACAGGAACAAGGTCAGGTTGATAGGCAGTGGTAAATCAGCTCAAATCAAGCTTAAAAGTGCAGGTGTGGCTTACCTGGGGTGTGGTCAGTGGCTGTCATTCCTTGCCTCCTGCCTGCTGGCATGGACATGTGTTCCCTTGTCACATGGAGGGATTGTGACTCTGCAGTCACCCCATATAAAATGGGTGTTGCATCAATCCTTGTCCTGGCACACAAAAATGGGGAAGTGGGACGGCACAGCTGTGCCTGTCCTGCTGGCTCTGATCCACCTCCTCAGCTGGAGCTGTAGTAAACCATGTAGGTCCTAAAGGAGCAGCTGAGGGAAATGGGAAGGGGCTGGAGAATTCCTGAGGGAAATGGGAAGGGGCTCAGCCTGCAGCAAAGGAGGATCCAGAGGGATCTTTTCCCTCTCTGGAATTCTCTGACAGGAGGGGACAGCCGGGGGGATTTGGGATCTTATCCCAGGGAACAGGGACAGGAGGAGAGGGAACGGCCTCAGGCTGGGCCAGGGGAGGGCAGAGTGGAGGGCAGCAGCAGGAATTTCCCCGTGGAAAGGAGACTCAGGGATTGGAAGTGCCCAGGGAGGTTGGAGTGGCCACCCCTGGAGGTGTCCAAGGAATTCCTGGAGGTGGCACTCAGAGCTCTGGGGACAAGGTGGGGATTGGGCACAGCTTGGACTTGATGGTCTTGGAGGCTTTTTCCAACTTCAGTGATCCTGTGATTCTGTAAATGGAAATCTCAGAAATAAAGCCTAATGAGTAAATCAGAGCACCAGAAAGACAGCAAACATCTGTGTGAGAACCAACTGGTGTTTCACTAACACGTGCACAACCCTTTGTATCACCAGGCAAGTCCAGCCAAGGCTTGCAAAGCACTGAAGGTAACGAGAGGCCTTTCAAAATGGCTTCTCAAAGGCTTCCCAAGCGTGTTCCTGTCTGTTCTCCCAGAGTGCAGAGAAATTTCTCCATCCCCGGCGAGTTCTCCGCTGAGTGGAGCACACACACATCAACTCGATTTTAACAGGTCACGGAATGAGCCGGGCATTTAAAAATATCCACCTAGCCAAAAGGACAAATGAACCCGTATGGTGGAGCCTTCAGCAAAGATGGTTGGAACAAAACAAACAAAACAATCGTGGTAATCTTTTAGGCAAGACTTATAATGTAGAACAACTTGTCAGAGCGGGTTAAAGTTTTAAGGCCTAGCAATTTTGACAGCGTCCCTCTGAGCACAGCGAGCGCGCGGGGACGAGCAGGACAGCAAAAGGTCACTTGGTCACACATATCTGCTGCCTCTCTGAAGTTTAGCTCAAGACCCACTAGGCACGTCCCAATTAATTATTTAAATCTGCAGGGAGAAATATTTCAGTGGATGAAAAGGCATAATGTGAAATTCCGGGGAAGGTACAGGATGGCTGGCCTGGTTAAAACGGTGCTGAGGGAAGATGGGGTGAGGTATCCCGACACAGAGAGGAGCCACTCACACCCAGGAATGCTGATTGTGCCAGGTACCAGCCTCTCAGGGATTTTCCAATAGCCTTTCTTTTTCAATGGAATGGTTCTGGATCACAAAAGGTCACTGAGACCAAATTGACAATGATGTATGTGGTTATTTAAAATAACTTTTCCCAGCACAATTATTGATGATGTTGCTGGCAATCTGTAAGTTCCTTATAAATGCATGGACACCCTGAAACCGTTCATCCCAGTGTCCCAAAAGAAAGCCATCAGGCAGGCAATGCCAGGGAAATGGGCATGGAAAGCAAACAGGAGACACAAATTCTGGACTTATTCATTATGGGATACCAGGCTGGGAATTTTAAAGTCCTTGTATACATCTTTGAACAGATTTTCTAAGCTGTTCCTAATCCATTCAATGGAAAAAATACCTGGATAAACAGCAGGCATGTACAGTCACCAGGGCTGGTTTTCATCTGTCATTGTCTGAGAGAAAAAAATAATACAGCACAAATTCTGAAGAGCCTTTTGCCTTGCTTTTGCTGAATACAGTCTCTCACTCCAGCACATGTAGAGCAAATAAATTTAACAGGGGTTTTTTTTCATAGTTCCTTCCACAACAAAACTCCTTAAATGTTTAAAGGGAAAATAACTACTCTTGACTAGTCCAAGCAGTCCTGCTTTCTAAAAGATACTGTCCCTCTTCTTTTCTTTGCCGACAGAATTCACATTGTCCATCAGACCTAGCTCAGCTGTTTGCCCCAGGAAAACAAGGATGCTCCACATCCCTTCCTTCCATTCCTTCCTGTGCTGCCATTGCAGGGAGAGGCCAATTAATTATGGTGTTTGTTCTGCTACAAATAACGTGACCCGTGACCTTATTCTTTTAGAACTGCAATTTTTGCATTTGTTTCCCTGATGTGGGATCTCGACGGGACAGCAAACAATCAGACATAATTACGACGATAGCACATCCTCCCAGAAAAATCAGCCACTTTCTCTCCCTCACACACACGGGCACGGTGGATGGATTTTTTATCTGCTGCAGTGTAGGGGAAACACCTGAGCGCCAGCAACACATCGTGGTGAACTGAGCATCCATGGGAAGGCACAGGGCTGTGCTTGGAGCGATACCTGACACCCACAGCCCGAGATGGGAACGATTTAAATGCCCAATCACAGCCACCACTAAGCACTTGGATTTTCCAGCGGGAGGAACCTACCATGGATCCTGCTGGGAAAAGCCCAGCAGAGAAATTCTGCATCTGCTTCTGTCCCTTTGTCTCAGCTCTCCTGCCACTGTCGCCACCCTTGCTCCTCACAAAGACACTTCCCTGAAGACTGATCAGGAGAAAACATATTTGTGAATGTATGAACAGATTTTCTTCTTATGATACATAACTCTGGCACGCAGTCAGGAAACGATGATGATCTTTTTCCCCATCTTCCCTTGCTAATGAAGAGAAACTGCCTCTGGGGTTGAGGACAAAAGGTGAACTCTCCCTGCACACAATTTACACCTGCTGAGCACATGATTTCGGGCATCTGAAATTCCTGTCTTGGCAGGTGTCCCGGGGACCAAGCCACACGCACGGAGACTTTGGAGGTAATATTTTCATCCAGGCATTAAATAAAAAACGAACTTGAGAGGGATGAATTTTGCAATACTTTCAGGCATCTCATTTTTTTACTTAACCTTGTAAAACTCTTTCACTCTTCAAACTTACGAAGCCCAATCTTAAATAATCAGTAACTAAGATAAAAAGACTGTAGTAGCTGAACAGAAGCCTAAAGTAGGGGAAAGAACAGCCCATCCCTGTTTATCGCTGCATTTTGAAGGCGAGGAGAACCTCCCTTGAAAAGTGAGATTGCTTGGGAAATGTGATCCTTAGGAAGTTTTCGCTTTCCCTTCATGAGGAGAGTAGTATAATGTTCTCATTTTCTACCTCCTTCAAGATTTTGCAGGTTGGAAAAAGCTGATAAGACACAGCAGTGCTGGGGTGCAGAAAATGTTCACTTGGAAACCAGCTATAGATACATTTTTCAGTTATAAACTGCCTTGTATCAATCAAAATTTGTCATACATTAATACTGACAGTGCAGCTACACCTGGGTAGACAACCACTTTGAGGGGTGGAAGACTGGATTCTGCTAGCTCTAATATTTGCTAGAGACAGATGAAACAACATCATCTACTGCCATGTTAGAACACATACATGGGGTAGGGATTCACATCCAGAACTTGTGTGTGTTGGACCACACTGAAATGATTTACCACAAACTGCATTTAAATCCTTTCTTTTTTTCCCTATTCCAATGATTCTTCTTCCGTTCTCATGTGCTCCAAGAAACACAAACCCTAAAACCATATCCTTAGAAAACAATTGTGATAATTGCACAATGAATCATTTCCTGGTCTTTCCATTTTATTTTTAATTCCTTCTCTTCAGCTGACAGTTTCTAAGCCGGAGTGTATACTAATTCCAGGTGACACTTGAGACCTTAACCCCTTTTAAGAGACTAATGTTCCTGGGATAAACACTGCTCCCATCACCAGTGACTGAATATCACTGACTTTGCAGAACTCATGAAATCCAACCCTTGCAGTTGTTTACCGACTGAAATGACACCCAGACAGCTGAAGACCACGATCAGCTGCCCGGTCGGTGGAGCCGAGCCCCACGCGTGGGCCGGAGGCCTCCGGTACCACCTCGGGTACCGCCACCGGCGCGGCCCCGGGGAGGGGCCGCCATGGGCGGCGACCCCCGTCACGCAAGCCCGGGGATGAGGAGGCCGCAGCGGGCCCCTCCCCGCGGGCCCAGGCCGCACCGGCGGGGCTCCCGCGGCCTTCGGCGGGGCAGCCGCGGCCCGGGGCGGGCAGCAGGGCGGGGAGGTGCCGGCGGTGTTCGAGGCGGAGCTCGGGGGAGCCTGGCTGGCTGCTGCAGGCGGAGGGCGGGCGGGGAGAGCCGCCCTCCCCTCTTCTCCTCCCGCCGGCCGGCGAGCAGCCCGCAGAGGTTGGCGGGCTCGGCGGGCTCCCCCGGCTCCCGCAGTAAGTGCCTTTGGGGTTTCTGTGGGGACGGGGGGCTCGGAGCCGCGGGCGGGATGGAGGGAGCGGGGCCGGCCCGGACACGCGGCTGGAGCCGCGCGTTCAGCACCGGAGCTGCCTTTTATTATAAACGTGTATCAAACGCATCCTGCCTGCCTCGCCTCCACGTCTTACCCAGAGAAGCTGCCCCATCCCTGGCAGCGTTGCAGGCCAGGCTGGACAGGGCTCGGAGCAGCCTGGTCCGGTGGAAGATGTCCCTGCGCTTGGCCGGGGTGGGACTGGAGCATCTCTCCGGTCTCTTCCCACCCGAACCATTCTGGGATTTTATCATTCCGTATGAAAGGCTCAGGAACAGCACGGGTAGATGGGATACTGGGAGGAAATCCTTCCCTGGCAGGGTGGGCAGGCCCTGGCACAGGGTGCCCATGGAAGCTGTGGCTGCCCCTGGATTCCTGGCAGTGCCCAAGGCCAGGCTGGACACTGGGGCTGGAGCACCTGGGACAGTGGAAAGTGTCCCTGCCATGGCAGGGTGGGATGGGATGAGCTCGGAGATCCCTTCCAACCCAAGCCATTCCATGATTCTATGATCTTATACAGCAGATTTCAATATGAAGTGCTCTCAGCCTTCTCCTCCTGTTCTGTTAAAGCTTTTGGCTGGGAAAAAATAAAAGACCGGAAAAAAAGGAGAGTGTGGCAGTTTTATGGAAGTGGAGCAGAACCCCTGGCAGCTGTCCCATGCTCCCTGAGAATGTCCCACAAGGAGAGGTCCGGCCCTGGTGTCTCCCTGTCCAGGACAGCTGCTGTGTGCCTGTAGGGATCTACGGATCATAAACAAGGGGGTTGCAGAGCTCATTAACTATATTTTTTTTCTTGGATGAAGCTGATAGAAATGATATCTCCCTTTATCAAAAAACCCCCTGAATTCTTGGTAAAAAATAGTTCGGCTGTAGTTACATGAACTTTGTAAAATGAAAATAAAATGAAACTTTGTGAAATGAAACTTCCACTGAACGTACTCGTGGGACCATTGCTCAGTGTCCTAAACTTCTGTGAGTTCTTACCTCCGTTAAGCAGTCAGTAAATGTTTGTAAGCCTGATTCTACAGAAGAGTTGTAAATGTGTGTGTGGAGAGCTTGGGTTCAAAACCAGCTGGATTTGCTCCTCCTTGGCTTCCTGTGTGTTACTGTGAACAGGTAGTACAGGTGTGCTGGAAGCAGCTCCCTTCACCTGCTGCTGGGAAGCAGGGGCTCTCCTCCCTCTAAAGGAGTTGCATTTTCTTCTCTTCCCTGCTCCTTTCCACTCTTCTCTTTTCGTCATTTATTCATGGTTACAGTTCTTCAGGAATTTTCACTGATGGGCAGTGACTGATGAGCCAGTAAAGACTTGCTCTGATAGTTCAGGATCTTTCTATATTAATATGCAAAGCAAAGTCCAGTATTGTCCCTTCAATAGCAATAACCAGAATATTATTAATTTTAACATTAGGCAATTAGCAGTTTACTTAGTCTGAAGTTGGATGGAAGTTTTGAATAGCACAAGAGTGCATAAAAAATGATTCACACCCCTTGTATCTAATTTGGAGCGTTACTTTGGTTGTATATATATGGATTTACACTTTGTTTTGCTTAATTATGTGTGTGCACGGGAGCACAGTAATAATAACAACTTTGTGAACTGGACCTAGGTGCATAACGTAGTATTTTATCCAGAGATCCATTTCTACCTGCTGAGTGTCGCTGGCAGGAATTTGGGAAGCTGGCAGGATGTGGTCAGTGCAGAGGCTGTTCATGCACAGCAGTTTTCCAAAGGACAGCTCCTACAGGTTCCTTGCTGCTGCCTGCTTTGTCTCCACACAAGTCTCTGCAAGCTTCAGCACATATTTGAAAGAAATGTGCGTTTTCTGCTGTCAGTTTGCAGTTGTGTCTTTCATCTTCCACTCGGAGTCGATGGTTTCAAAACAGGGCTTGGCATTTCCAAGCAGCTCAGTTAGGCAACCTCTTCCTTGTGCTGGTGCTTGTTTGTGTGCTGGCAAGTGGGACCTGGGGAGTTATTCTGCTTTTTCATAGGCTCTGTACCCTCGAGAGCTCTGCCAGCCTGGTTGTACAGATTAACTAAGCCCCACTGGATGTTCTTGGCCTCGTGGTTGTAGAAAAACCCGAGTTTTTCCAGGGATCAGCTGTGTCATGGTGAGTGTGCTCCTGCAGATGATGGGGGTGCAGGATGGGAGCACGGGGGTGCTGATCCCTGTCCCTGCCACCCACCTGGGACACCACAGCCAAGGAGGGGAACGGGAACAGGGTGGGCTCTGCTCCAGGGAACAGGAACAGGGTGGGCTCTGCTCCAGGGAACAGGAACAGGGTGGGATCTGCTCCAGGGAACAGGGACAGGAGAGGGAACGGCCTCAGGCTGACCCAGGGGAGGGCAGGGTGGACAGAGCAGGAATTTCCCCATGGAAAGGGGGCTCAGGGATTGGAAGTGCCCAGGGAGGTTTGGATCCCCATCCCTGGAGTGTCCCAGGAATTCCTGGAGGTGCCACCCAGAGCTCTGGGCTGGAGACAAGATGGGGAGTGGGCACAGGTGGGACTCCATGATCTTGGAGGGCTTTTCCAACCTCAGGGATTCTGTGAAATAAAAATTAAAGGGTGGAAAAAGAAAGCTGGAGCAAGTGGGGCAGAAGTGGAAGATGAGCCTTTAAGGAAGGAAGGATTCCTGCACTTGCACTGCTCCATGGGTGTTTGTGGCTCAGATTGGAGCCACTTGGGGTGAACAGTACAGAGCTCAGAGACCACAGAGCTGTTTGCAGCAGCAGCTGCTGGGCTCCAGGGCTCCAGCAATTAGCTCTTGGTAATGGAGATGCAGCCTATTCCTTCCAACAAGCTTCACTTTAGGAAACAGCTTTTATTACGTAAGGAACAGACAGTTTGTAATCAGACCTCTTCCACAACATGACAGTATTGATTTTGGAAACATTCCATATCCTTAAATGGCTCTCTCTGAGCCAGGTTCCTGAGCCAGTGTGTAGCTCTGTCTCCAGGGGTTTCCAGGTGAACTCACCCTGAATCACAACCGGATCCTGTGGATGGAGTCCAAAGTCTTGGACTGGGTTGATTTATTTGCTTTGCAAAGCTTCTCAAATGAAGCATTGATTCTGATTTCAGAGTGATTCTGAGCGCAGGCTCCTCCTCCAGGATTAGATTTGCATGTGCTATCAGGTCTCAATCTGTATCCCAGGATATAAAACTAGGCTACTTCCTTGCCACACCTCAGTATTCACCTAATTTGTAGCTGTTTTTTGAGCAGGTTCCTGTTTGTGTGTGCACGTATATGTCCAGTCTTGTAAAAAGCAGAACACCTTGTTTTCTAATCCCTGCTCCTTGAGTCTTTGACAAGGAGTGGAAGGAAAAGCATGGATAAAGTGCCAGCATTGGGATCAAGCTGAACTGGCAGACTGGCTATTCAAATATCTGCATTAAAAATGAGGGGAATGAGGAATACCACAAAAATGGGTAACAGCTATAAATTAACAGTATCTGACAAGAGCGTTTGTTTCCAGTGACAGTAATTGGTTTATAGTCATTGTTTTGTGTATGTGGTTGATGGCTGATATTAACCCTCACCAACAGTGAAAGCAAGAGTGACTTTTGGAAAAGTTTTAGCTTAAAACAACCTTGGCACAAGAACACAGAAGTATGGAAATCATCCTGCACGCATTAGTCAGTGATCAGGCTGCAGACCAGGCTTCCCACTCCTTCCAGCAGGACAGGAGGGAATTAAAACACTTTCATCTAGAACTTGATAAATATATTGTGATGTTTGTATGCTAGGAAGGCTCAATATACCTCTTGACATTGGTGTTTCTTTGTATTCCTGAGAGTCCTGAGATAAATTCTTGATATTACAGCCATCCCTGTCTGCAGGGTTGCCTCATTCCCAGAAACGTGCTACTGTCTCTGGCAAGACTATTGCTCTTGAAATTCCAAGAGGGGTTTACACACTGAACTTTTCCCCTCATCCTCTATAAGTGGGAGGGTAATAAAGCAGAAGAAAAGGAAGTGGCTGGGCTGCAATGCAGGCACTCCAAAGAGGAGCCAAAGAAGTTTGTTCCTTGTGGGACAGAGTTTACAGCAGTTGTTCTGTCATCTAAAGCGGGGTGGGAGTGTCTTGGTGTCTGAGTACACAAGGCAGATGGAGTAGCTGGAAGCAGTAGGACTGAGCGGAGGAATGAGGATAGGATACCTATTTCCTGCTTTGTTTCTCCTTTATGTTTGTGCCTGACAAGTGCTACAGCCACGTTTGGCCATGAGAGCCCAGCTGGTTGCCCTGCCTGGAGCGTGGGAAGGACTTTCCCATATGGAAAATTGCTGCTTGGCTTCCACTTACCGGCACAGGGTGGCCCGGGGGCATTGGGAGTTTAAATCCTGTGAGTCCATTGAGTTTAAATGCTGTGTGCAGGATGTGACACATCCGGGGGTGACCCTGTGAGCTGTCTGGTATCTCAGGTTACGTTCCTGTGCTCGGCTGGACAGGTGCTCTTGGATAGTGACTCTAACTGCAATGCCCTAAGTTGTGTTTGAGAGCCCAGAGTGGCCATGGGAGGCTCCAGGAGAGGCTCTGGATGTGTCCCTGCTGTGTTGGACCCTCTGGAACCCTTCCCTGGGGTGTGCTGTTCCTCACCACAGATCTGCCTTGAAGGGGAAGCATCTCCAGCTTGGGTTGGTTCAAGTTTTAATCAGTTCCTTTCCAGCCACTTCAGTTATTCTGGCTGACATCCTGTGTGACATTAGCCACGCCCTGCTTCTCAAAGGCACACTCAAACAGAGACAGCTTGCTAGATGACCTGGTTAACAGGCTGCTAATTGGGCTATTTGCTGGTTACATCCCCTTTGTCTTGTTAGCTGCCCGCTTCCTGCATTGACACACCCTGAAACTGCCGGTGACAGGGCAGTGCAGCTTTAAAGGCTGAAAGTGGCCCCAGTCAGAGCTGCACCGTGGCCACCTTACAAGCAGTCCTGTGAGAGGGATGAGAGCTGGATTGGAGGGAGCTGACGAGCTCTGGATGGGAGTCTGGATTAGACTGCAGCTCTTTGGAGAGGCAGGAGCAGTGCAGGATCCAGCTCAGCCCGGAGGGACATCAGTCTGCACCTCTCAGCATCCCAAATTCACCTGAGGAGCTTTGGGGAGGAAGGGATTAGACAATGCTCCTGCACCAATGGCAGGTTATGCAGACTGTAGTGGAGGTGATGATCACTTTTCTATTTTTGAGCCTTGCACTGAGTGACTCACTGTATTAGATGTGTTCGTTTGCGATGGAATGTGAAGCGCCCGGATTCCATGGTAATGGCCTGGGGAGGCACACACACGGATACACTCCACAGCAGATTGGCTTTCTCCTCCCAGTTTCCCGGGTTCTGCGTCTCTGAGCCGTGTGTGATGGCAGCTCTGCAGCCTGCATCCATCTGTGCCTCCACTTCTGCTGCAGCACTCACCCTGCGTCTCTGCAGCTCTGGGGCTGAGCTCCCCGGCATCCCCTTCCTCGTTCCTTTCATTCTTTCCCCCAGCTTTGGCCGTGGGTTGCTCAGATCCAGCCCCATGTCTTTGTAATTAGAAAGTACCTGAGTAGAGAAATGATGGTGGTTAGTTTTTTTCTTCTGCCTTCGCTCAGAGTCAGGATTGAACAAACGAGAGATGGATTTTTTGTTCGGACTCGGTTGTTTATTAAATCTTATCTAAAGTACAGAGAGTTCTGCAACCCTTCTCACCAATAAGTTAGAAGCAAGAAAATGCTGGTGTATCTTGCTAGTTACAAGGTCTTTTCAAGTCTAGATATCCAATTAAAAACTAACATCTATATTATTTGTACTTTTGACCCACTAACCAAACACCTGTGTCCTGCACTGTGGGATTTTCTATCCAACCAAAAATTACTACCTGAAATCATGAACAAGGAACAAGAAGGAAGAAAGACACAACGACCAAGAACCTCCATCTTGTCCCATACCCATTACTATATTCTAAAACAAGAGTTAGAGTTATTCTAACTCTTATCATTCAAATTTGGAAGCTTCTCCAAGGCCTCAGGTCAGAAGCAGTGTTCTCCTGGGGGTCAGTGCCAGAAAGCACAGAAAGCTCAAAACTCCCAGGGTTCCAACAGAGAAACGGTGGTGATTGTGGCACTTCCCTCTCAGCCACCTGCTGCCTCAGGTGGGAGTGGGTGGCACGACTCCCAGGAACATCCAGACAATATTCTGGCAGCTGCTTGGGCTGGGCATTACGGGAAGAAGGAAGGAAAGTCACCCCCAGGAGCTGTGCCAGCCTCCTGAGGCTGCGGGTGGCACAGGTTTGTCATGTGCTGTGCAGAAGCATCTGCTGAGGATGGTGTTGAAATCCCTTCTCTAAAAACCAGGGTGTGAGTGGTGCCTTGTAGGGCTTTGGGTTTGAAACACGGGGTTGAAGGCAAAGCAGTGTAAGGAGTGCATTAATTGCTGAAGTGGAGCCTTCACTGTGACACAGCAGGTGCAGGCTGTGGTACCTGGGGAGGCTCACCTGGCCCCCAGCCTGGCTCTGGGAGGTGCAGGCTGTCATACCTGGGGAGGCTCACCTGGCCCCCAGCCTGGCTCTGGGAGGTGCAGGTTGTCATACCTGGGGAGGCTCACCTGGCCCCCAGCCTGGCTCTGGGAGGTGCAGGCTGTCATACCTGGGGAGGCTCACCTGGCCCCCAGCCTGGCTCTGGACTGGGACACTCCTCTGGAAGTGACTGTTGTAGTCCAGCTGAGTGTGACTGAGCTGCTGGTTAAGGAATGCACCGAGGAGTTCCTGCTGTGACTGGGGTTTATATTAACTTTTGGAAACTGAAAGCAGGAACTTGTGCTGATAAATCTTTTGTGTAGTTTCCATTTTGTGCACACTGCTGTCCCCGCCCCTGTGTGTCCTTTCAAGTTTAAAGCCTATTTCTTCTTACCATGAATCCTTTAGTAGCAGTTTGAGCTAATGTCCCTCTGAATCTTCACCAGTGCTCAGCTGTTCTGGGAACTGTTCCCTGGGGTTATTGAACTCCTTGGACACATCACTCCATGCAGTAGCTGCTCCTCATGACAAGCTCCTGGCTCTTCCCACGCCAGCCAAGGGCTCCTGCTCCTGCCACAGCTCGTTCTACAGCCTGCCAGGGACCTCAGCCCACCCTCCAGGTGAGGCCATGGGTCCAAAGGTGCCATTTATGGCTTCTATTGAAATCAAGGGTAAGGCTTAATATGCAGATTTACTGTGTCAGATGGCACTGACAGCACTAAAACACTCTGAGCCGCTTTTAAAGGTGATTCAGAATATTTGTGTGATGGAAAGATGACATACTTCTGACTGCAGTGCTTCTCATGCTGGTTGCTATTATAATTTTCATGAAAATAAAATCCCATTTCTGTCACAAGCTGTTGATCTCAGGAAGGGAGGCAGGTTTCAGTACCTGCTCACAGAAGAGGAGGGGTTTGTGAGCGTGGGCTCTTCCCTGGTGCAGCCATGGTGGGAGCCACATGGACTGCATTCCTTCCCCTTCCTTCTGCATTTGGGTGTATCCTGCTCAGAGCTGGCAGCAGCTGTCTGGGACAGAGCAGGGGGAAAAACCCACGAGTGTCTGTTCAAGCCTCTCCTTTCCCTGTGGCTCTGTGGTCACTGAGGCAGCGTTCAGGCCGTCCTCCTTTCCAGAGGAGACCTTGTGTGCCGTTTCCTGCCTGCTGTGCCCTTCCTTTTGGGAAGAACCAGGGATGTGCCGTGTCCTGGCAGAGCCTGGGGCAGCCTGGCACGGGCTCTGCCCACCTGCAATGCCCTGAGCTGGCCCAGCCTCATCCAAGCTCCAAACACGTCTACTCACACCTCACAAATGCAGGCTTCGGGATAATTTTGGGATAAATTTCACCTTAAAATTCACCCAAAATTCACCAATTCACCTCAAAGGGCTCTCAGTTCCCGGGATGCAATTGAGCTGTTCCAGGTGTAAAAGCACCAGCTGGCTGGAATGCCTGTCTGGCTTTGTGCTAGACTGGCTTATGCTAAGCCCTATTTTCCTTTCTCTCCTGAATAAGCTTCTCTTAGGGATGGTGAGCAAGATTGATGTGGCAATTTGAGCAGCGCTCTCCTGGGAGAGTTCCTTTCTGGGAGAACTGCCTGTAATGGGCTCTGAGCTCTGAGCAGAGATAATGGAACACGCCCCGGGGCCAGCAATCCTCCTGCACAGGGCACAGAGTCCATTGCTGGGTGTTAGAGATGCTCCCTGTGTGATCAGAGTGGGAAAGCTGTGCCCTGTGGCACATCCATCAGCGTGGCTGGGGCAGCTGTATCCACAGGGAGCCTGGGCTCTGGTCACAGGCTGGTGTAGGTGACAGTCCCTGAGCCTCTCAGTCGGTGGTTTGTGCACCCTGTGCTCCAGTTCCATGGCAGGGAATGGTGCAACTCTGGCAGCTGTGTCCAGAGTGAAGTCTCAGGAGAGGTCCCAGCCAGGGGACAAGAAGCAGGGATGAGTGTTGTTTGTGCCTGCAGGAACCCTGGTTCTGAGCAGGGATTGTGCTTCAGCCATCACCCTTCCTCCTGAGCTCACACAGCATGCAAAGGGCACGCTTGCCTTTGTTTTCCTGCAAGCCAGCATCTCTGCAGACGTGTGAGACAGCTCCGTGGAAGATCTCATTTGTTCCTTTTCAGCTCCCTGGGTTGTTGTGTTCCAACACTTGGAGGGTTCCAGGCTCTCAGAGCCACTCCTTTGCTGCTGCTGAGGGGTGTGAAACTGCTCTGGTTCTGCCACCAGCCTTGCCTGGAGAGCAGAGCTGCCATTCCCTGAGCCTTGGGTGCAGCTGTGTGTCCCCACACTGGCAGTGTGGCGTGGCTGCAGATGGGACAGGAGTGATGCCAAATGTCTGAGCTCCCTTAGGGAATGTTCATTCCTTAGGGAATGTTCCAGCTGCTCCTCCAGTTCCTCTCCTGGGTTCCACCTTGTGGTGCAGCCGTGTGGTTCTCCGTGCTGTTCCTCCCTGTTTTCACAGAGGAGCTGTCGTGTTTGAGGCCAGACCTCCACAGTAGCTTCCCTCCCAGGAGCTCCCTTTGCTGGGGTTTGTCACCTTTCCCTGTCACTCCTCTGTCACCTTTCCAGTCACTCCTCCCTGTCACAGCACCAGGGAAGGATGAAGCTCATCTTTTATTGCAACCACAGTGAGAAACAAATGGAAAATGGACAAGAAAGGCAGTCATGGTGGGAGTCTCCAAGAGCACAAATGCCCCTCTTGGGAAAAACTTGTGGGAAGCTGCAAGTCTTGGCCTTCTGTACATGATCCCCTGCACAGTTTGTGCCCACAGCAGCTCTGAGTGGAATGCCTGCACCAGGAATTGTGTGGGGGATCTTCCCCACGCTGAGTGTGCATTGGGAGGAACTTCAAAACTCATCTCATTGCATGGCAGGGACAGGTTCCACTGTCCCAGGTGCTCCCAGCCCTGTCCAGCCTGGCCTTGGGCACTGCCAGGGATCCAGGGGCAGCCACAGCTTCCATGGGCACCCTGTGCCAGCCCTGCCCACCGTGCCAGGGAGGAATTCCTTCCTGTGAGGCATTCCAGCCCGGAGCATGTTTCAGTGTACAGCCCATGCAGGTACACCAGCAGGTCAGTGCAGTGCCCTGGCTGTGTGTTTGTGTCCCCTCAAAGCCCCAGGGGGGCTGCCAGGGCCATTCCTGCCCAGCCTGGCATGGGGAGCTGGCTCCCCTTGCAGCCCAGGGCTGCTCCATGCCCGGGGAGTGCTGTGGTGTTGGCACAGGGCTGCACACTTGTGTGCCTCTGCTTTAACCTTCACTGGTGCTCCAGCAGCTCTGTGGGCACTGCTGGGAGGGTGTGGGCTGGCCAGGGGTGCTGCTGGCATCCCCAGATGGGATGGATGTTGTCCCCAACACAGCTCCAGCCCCCGAGGGCCGGGCAGGACAGAGTGGGCTGTGCCTGCTTAGCATTCAGGTCAGTCCCGTGCAAATTTGTCATTCAGGATCCGAACACTGGGCCTATTAAGAATTTGCCTGACCCACATAGGGCTGGTTTCAAACCCTCTGGAGCTGGGTGCTGCAGTGCCACCCTGCCCCTGAGCCTCTCAGTGCTGTCCTGTGTGTGCTGCTGCTGCTGCTGCTGCTGCAGGGCATTGCTCTGCCACCACCCCGGGTAGGACAGGCTGGGCTGCAGGGCAGGGACTGGCATTGCAGCAGGGCTTGCATGGGACACAGGGAGCTGTTGGGAGCTGATCAGATGTGCTGTGGTGTTGGGGTGAGGGTTTGGTGGCCCTGTGGCTGGGGACAGGCTCTTCCTGCTCTGCCTTTGCCGTGGGGTTGGCAGTACCCATCACACACCCAGGTCACTGTGGGGTGTGTAAATCTACTCTGATCTAAATACTCTTTCCTCCTTTCTCAGCAAACACCAGAGCACTCTGCCTTCCCTCTGTCTAGACTTTGTTTAGAAGTTATTAATATTGCAGTGAAAATCTCTAATTAAGACATTGCTACCCTAAATTTCAACTTGTCACAACATTGTCATTAGTTTCTTCCAATGGTCTATTCTGTGTGTACCAGATCCTTGACATGGTGAAACTGCCAATTAATTTTTATCTTCTTTTCTTCCAGTAAAAAATGGCATTTCAGAAGGCAGTGAAAGGAACTGCTCTCATTGGAGGAGGTGCCATAGCAACAGTTTTTGGCCTCTCTCAATTTTCTCAGTATAGAAACAAACACGTAAGTATTAATTACGATTTTTGATAAAATAGGAAACTTAAAATCTGTCAGAACATATGTCAGGCTTGTACAAATAGTTTTTAAAAATGACCTTTGGGTGCAACTGGGGGCTTTACTTATTTGCAGGAGGAGTGGAAAGACCTGATTGAAGTAAAAGCACTGTCTGGACAGTGTTTCCAAGCTTAGAAGCTGGGAGTGGAACCACCAGCACTAGCTCTGAACATCCCAGCTCCAGCACAGCTCCTGTTGGGTTCCTGGGGACAGGATCTGTGCCAAGGGACAGGATCTGTGCCAAGGCACAGGGCAGGCTCCTGATGGCTCTGGTGGGCACAGCCCAGCCCCAGTCCCTGCAGGGCTGTGCTCCAGGTGAGGCTGGCAGGGGCAGGGGTGATGCTGCAGCCGTGTCCCAGTGGAGCAGCAGCAGCAGCAGAGATCAAGGAGCAGCACATCCCCGTGCCAGCCTGGGCCAGCTGCTCCTCCCTGCAGCCTTGGGCTGGCCCTGCTCCTGAGCTGCCTTCTCATCATTGCATCATGGACTTGGTAGGGTTGGGAAATTCCTCCAAGACTCCAAGCCCAGCCATTCCCTCAGCACTGCCAAGGCCACCGTGGCCTGTGTCCCCAAGTGCCACATCCACAACGCTCTTTAGATCCCTTTGCTGGCTCTTTCTGTGGGGAGGAGGAGGAGGAGCAGCTGGGAATGAGATGAGTCATTTCTGGGGAGCCAGGCTGGGAAGTGGATAAGGCAGGATTCTTATGGCTTCAGATACTGTTGCAGAAAATAAACCCCAGCATTTGAAGTGAGCTCCCCATCGGGCTCCTGCCTTGCTCCAAGCTGGGAATGCTCTCTCCAGAGTCTTTATCCCAGGGTTTTGCAGCTTGGCTTCATTACTGTCAAAAATGGCAGCTGCAGCTTTTGGGACTGTTAAATAAGAGGAGTTGGAAGGGAAAAGTCACCTGGAGAGCTCACTTGTTGCACGTTGTCTGCAGCATTCCAGAATTTAGGGAATTCCCATTATTCTGGGGGAGGTGGCCACTGTGAACTTGCAGAGACAAATTAAACCCCAGGGTTTTACAGAATGTGATCGTGGTGTCAAAATGACAGAACCACCCGTGCTTTTATCCCAGCTGATTTTTCTGTGCTGGCATTTTGGGTCACGTTTATGCAATTGGAATTGGATCACTGAATCCCAGAGCAGTGTGGATTGGAAGGAGCCTTGAAGCTCACATCATTCCACCCCTGCCCCATCCCTGGAAGTGTCACTGGACAGGGTTTGGAGCAGCCTGGGACAGTGGAGAGTGTCCCTGGCCATGGCAGGGTGAGCTCCAGGGTCCCTTCCAACCCAAGCCATGCTGGAATTCTGGGATTTGGCCTCAAGCACAGACCCCTGCAGGGCCCGGGTGGCACAGTGAGCCTTTGCTGGCTGTGTCACCAGCACTCCAGCACTGATGGGCACACACAATTGGAATCCTGAGTGAATTGCTGCATTCTGGTTTCCTGGGCCTGCCTTTAATGCATCAGCCTGAGCAGGCTGGGCCAGGTGTGAGATGGGGATGCCAGCTTGAACTGGACACCACTGGTGGCTTTTCCTTCCCTCTCCCCTCGTGATCACTAAGGGGAAGGGCAGTGCTGTGCTTTGGAGTTTAAGATGCTGCTGTCCTTTCCCAATGCTGCCCTTGCTGGGGTGTGAGTGCATTGTTGGTCAGTAGAAATTGCTCAGCAAGGTGAATCCAGTAGTGTGATAATATGATAATGCATCAGGGTCTGCTTTGGGGACTTTTAATTAGTGTATTTTTTTTGTTTAAATGAATAAGGATGATGAATTTGACTCTGCAAACCCACCTGGAGATTTACAGTAGCAAATTAACGAGAGCACTGGCTTATGGATTACTAGATCACTTTATAACTTGATGATTAAATTCAAACTGCCAAACTAAATTCCTCTCACTAAGAGTGTAATCAAAACCATTCAGGGAACTCTTGCCTGAGAAATTGTAGATATAAACAGCAATTGCTTATTTCAGTAAACACACTTGTTCACTGCCAAACTAATCACGTTACTGCAGATGGAATCCCTGTGTGCAGCTTTTCTTCACTCCCCCATTTAATTGACAGCAAGATGCATCATATCTATATCAATTCCTGGTACTAATCACTCTGCTTATATTCCAGGGCTAATCTCCACTCTCTGCCTATACCAGGGGCTGCATGCTGGGGACTCTGCTCTGGGCTCTGCTAGGAGCCATTTGTTGTAAATAATGGGTTTAAAAACAAACCAAAACATGGAGTCAAACCCACCTGATGCCAGTATTTCCTGAACTCCAAATCTGTCTTTTCTGGTGTTCTATTCTTTTCCTGAAGTTAAGTAGTATGCTAGGAAATTTCTCTGGAAATGTAGTGCAAAGTAAATTTGGAGGTGGGGATTTTTCCTTCTCTAGAGCTCGTGGAAGTTGGATACATGTGGCTGAGCCCAAACACGTGTAAGGGTGTTTGTAGTGTCCCCAATTCCCTGCTTCTCACTGCTGGCTGGGAGTGGCTGGATGCCCTTTCAACTCAAACCATTCTGGGATTCTATTATAAGTTTTTATTGTATTTTGGGGATATAAAAGTTTTATGACAGTGCTGGAGCCGAGATGGCCAGTGAGAAAGCAGGGCAAGGGGCAGGAGGACGTGGGAATGGACAGAATTCCACAGCCAGAAGATCCATGTGGGTGCTGGATTTGTTTAAATCACCCAAACTTTGTCCTTCCTGGGGTGACCTGTGCCAGCAGCCACACTGGAGTTCATGTGTCAACAGTGGGGCTCATCAGGACTCACCTCTGCCTGCAGCTCCCTGTGTGCCTCGGGAGCTGAGGGCTGCCTTTGGGAGATGTGTGTGTTTGGGAGATGTGTGTGTGTTTGGGAGATGTGTTTGGGAGATGTGTGTGTGTTTGGGAGATGTGTTTGAGGGCTAGGTGTGTTTCAGGGCTCTGTTTGAGGGCTCTGTTTCAGGGCTGTCATCACCAGGTCATGAGCAGAGCTTTGCTGCATCCAGGGCTGGGCTGGCACAGCTCCCTGCAGCTCCCACATGGGTGTCCCCCAAGGGCTGATCTCACAGGGAAAGCCCCAGTGGGCAGGCCAGGATTTGTTCTGAATCTTAATTCTTCTTTCTTGTCCCCAGTGCCTCTCCAGCTCTCCTGAGCCCCTTTAGCCATGGAATGGTTTGGGATGGAATGGACATTAAAGCTCATCCCATTCCAGCCCTGCCGTGGCAGGGACACCTCCCAGTGTCCCAGGTGCTCCAAGTCCCATCCAGCCTGGCCTGGGACACCCCCAGGGATCCAGGGGCAGCCACAGCAAATCTGGGAATTCCCAGTTCCCAATATCCCATCCATCCCTGCCCTCTGGCACTGGGAGCCATTCCCTGTGTCCTGTCCCTCCATCCCTTGTCCCCAGTCCTTCTCCAGGGGAACATTCCCAGCTCTCCCTGGATCCTTCCCCTTCTCCAGGGGAACATTCCCAGCTCTCCCTGGATCCTTCCCCTTCTCCAGGGGAACATTCCCAGCTCTCCCAGCTCCAGAGGGGCTCAGCCCTGGAGCAGCTCCAGGACCAGTTTAGCTCCTCAGTGTGAAGTGCAGGACTCTGTCTCCAGCCCGAGTTTCCCCATGGATTGAGTTGTACCCACGTGCAGTGACAGTGGTTGCTGCTGTCCAAAGTGATTTTCCCGAGCTCCTTGTGTTACAGTCACAGCCCGATTGCAGGATGAGCCTGGTCATTAATTATCTTTGGAATATGCACTTCCTTTAGTCATGGCTGCTCGTTACTAGATTTTATTTTCAGCCCTACAGTAGAGAGAGGGACACAGAACTAATGCATTTAAATCATGATACTGCTGAGGAAGGAGCAAATAATTCTGAACAAAAATATTTAGGCTGCATGCACCATATAATCTGAACTGAGGCTTTTTGTGCTTGGCTGGAAAGGAGTTTCTGTGGTTTGTCACTTGAATTTTTATTAGTCTGCTCTTTCCTGTCTGGGAGATCTGGACAGAAGCTATTCTGCATAGTTAAGTCTGCCATTTGGCCTGGAGACTGGGCTTAAATTAGGTCTTAAATTAGGGTTAAACAGGTTTTTCTGGTGTTCAAAGTGGTTATAATTTTCAAGAAAGTCTGGAAATGTTTAGAATTCAGCTTTAGTCAATGTTAACAGCAGAGAGCCTTCAGAGACTGCTCAAATGGTCCCTGGTAGGTGACAGAGCATCAGCCCTTCACTCCACAGTCACTGCACAGACAGCAGCACTGGCTGCAGGAATATCAGCCCAAACAGATTCCCAGGGCCATTCCAGGAAAATGGGAACTTGTCTGGAAACTGCCACGTTGTTTTGTCACTTTAAAGTTGTGTTTTAAGGTGCTGCAGGACATAAACTGCATTGCTGGGAAGTTTCTCAAAAAGGAGGTGGAATCAGAGTTGCTTTGATGTTTGAGGGCACTACAATCACATCACTCCTGAACCTCATCAAAGCTGAGCTTGGATTAATGAGTGCCACTGTGTGAGGTGTAAAATCTCATACAGCACTCAGCTCTGCACCCTTTGCTGTGGTGAATTTTTTGGTAGAGAGTGGAGAGCCCAACCGTGTGTGTGTTTATTAAAATGCTGCCTTTGTAATGTTTATTAAAATAATAACAGCATCCTGTAACGTGTGAGTGTTCCTAGAGTTAATACAGGTAGTAACACTTGAGTACAGTGTTACCTTGAGGTGAAGTAAAGGTGTGGTAGCACTCCATGGTTTTGGTGCTGTTTGCTCCTCAGTGTTTAATGGGATGTGAGTGTTAAATGTGGGGAATCAATGAATTTACCTTTCTGTATTTTTGGGGGTGTCTGTCCCCCGCTGTGTGTGTGTGTGCAGAGCAAAGGCTGACCTGACAGGCTGTGTTCCACCTTTGCAGGGTGCCTTGGTGCAGGTGCAGGCTGCAGAAGGGGCTCCGGTGAGGAAGGAGCATCTCCCCAGCAGGGAGCAGCAGATCCAGGCCCTGCAGAGCAGCGGCGAGTTCGATGTGCTGGTCATCGGCGGGGGAGCCACGGGCTGTGGCTGTGCCCTGGATGCAGCCACCAGAGGTAAAGGCTCAGCTGCACCTTCCTCTTGGGCTGGTGACAAACTTCTAAACCTGGCTTTCCTGGGCTGCTGGGAGCCAGAGCATTGGTTATCCTGCTTAGGAAACCTCTGCTCTCAGAATGAAAAGGGATATCCTGAAGGTCACCCAGCAAACCTGTGCTCTGAAAATGAGTTAACTGCACCACCTAATTCATGGCTTGTCTTCATTTTCTTCTGTCTTCGCTCAGAGTCAGGCTTAAAACACAAAGGAGATGAATTTCTCTTGTTCAGACTTGATTGTTTATTAAATCTTATCTGAAGTACAGACAGTTCTGTAACACTTCCAGCCACCAGCTAAAAGTGAGCAAAGTGGAGCTGGATCCAGCTGGGTACAAGGTCTCTAAAGCTGAACAGTGCAATAGAGAACTAACACCTCTATTATTGATACTTTTGACCCAATAACCAAACCCCTGTGACCCTCAGTGCAGCACTGACTGTCCAACCAAAAACTGCTGCCTGAAACCGTGGAGAAGAAGGAAGAAGTCAGAACACCCAAAAAGTTCCATCTTGTCCCACACCCATTGCTATATTCTAAAACCCCAAATTCCAAACCCTTCACCGTGTGCAATCACACACTTCTATTTAATTACACACCCGTGATTTTAACTCCATCACTCAAATTTGGAAGCTTCTCCAAGGCCTCAGGTCAGAAGCAGTGTTCTCCTGCCTTCTGACATTGCCTCAGAAACACAGACAAACCCTGAGCCCAGGAGTGCCTTTCAGTCTGAGCTGGAAGGTTTGCTAATAGGAAATGGATAAAGCAGGAGGGTCTGACCATGGAGAGACAAGTCCAGACTCCAGCCTGGATTTATTTAATGCCACAGGACAAAGATCTCTTCACTTCCACCTGTGCTGGGCTTTGGCAGAAAATGCAGATGTAAAGCAGACAGAAGTTATTAGAGTTAATCTCTGTTTATCCTTCTCTTGGATATACTGGTTATATCAGCAGGTTTCTGAGGTGTGAAATATTCACAGGCATTTGGTTAATGAGTTGTGTCTCCTTGCTGTTCATTCATGGAACTTGCTCTTTTATCGTGTTTGCTTCGCTTAACAACAAATTTTGCTTTTCGTGTGTTTGATAAATCTTCACCAAATTATTTCTGATTGTGTCCATTAATCTGCAGTCACATCGGACAAAAATAAATTGCTCTGATCTTTGTAAGTTACCAGTAATAATTAGATTTTTTTTAAGGCCATACAAGTTTTGGGAGAGCAGTAGATGTTAAAATCTCAGTGTTGGCACTGCTGAGTCCCCTCAAGGCTGTGTCCAGTTCTGCTCCCTCGTGGCCAAGGGACACTGAGGGGCTGGAGCACGGTGGGACTCGGGGCTCCTGCAGGGGTTTCCCAGCCCCAGGGATGCAGTGATTAAGGCTGATCAGACTTTGTCCTGCCACTTGTGTCCCTCTCTCACTTAAATTGTTAATGGAGAGGTTTAGAGCTCTGCTGCAAAGGGTTAAAAGTGTCCGTGGAACCCCTGTGTTCCTGCCCTGCATCCAAGCTCTCATTTCCTTTGGGATTGTGGCCCCCTTAATGTGCACTAATGCCATTCCATTGTGAAATATCCAGCTTTTAATGTGCTGCTGTTTAAGTTCTGCTTTGACTTTTCCCTCAGGAAGAAGGCTAAAATTTTTCATTACAATATAGACAGTGCACTACACTTTGAATACAAATTTATCCATGTACAGAGTAATTTTTCTTGTGATTGTCTCTACCCTAGAGAAGTGTCTTTAATGAATTACATACAAATTGTGTAATTTAAGAAGTTAATTTGGTTTTCTGGTAACACAGGACTAAAAACAGCCCTTCTAGAAAGAGATGATTTCTCATCAGGGACCAGCAGCAGGAGCACTAAATTGATCCATGGTGGAGTGAGGTATCTCCAGAAGGCCATCATGAAGTTGGATTTCGAGCAGGTAATTTTTTGTGCTGGTTGTTCAGCAGGAATTGCTGGTGGCCACTTCCCTGTCCCAGGTAGAGCTGAGTCTCCTTTTGGGCTTTTCAGTGCTGGGTTCCACAGCCCCTGTGCATGGAAGGGTCTCCTCTGGGGGAGCTTTGATGGGCAGTGGCATTGCCTTGCAGGCTGTGGGTTTTGGGAGAGGTAGGCAGAGACAGGGCTGATCTGAGAATAGAATAAAAAATAAAATAAAATAAAATAAAATAAAATAAAATAAAATAAAATAAAATAAAATAAAATAAAATAAAATAAAATAAAATAAAATAAAATAAAATAAAATAAAATAAGAAATTAATTGAGGGGAATGAGTGGCTGTCCTGTTCTGGAATGGGGAGAGAAAAGCTGGTAAATGACTGATGTAATTTGGAATGGGGGAAAAATACTGTAAATGAACGACTTGTTTTGGAATAAGGGAAAAAAGATGGTAAATGAGTGATTTATTTTGGCATGGGGAAAGAAAATATGGTAAATGAGTGATAGTGTATAAATGCTTTTGTGCATTCTTGTGTGGGTGGAAGGCTGATATTCCTGTTTTGAGGAATCATGTTGTCTTCCCATTGGAACCTCTCAAAGTGTGTTTTAGTGGTTGTAATGCTGCTGCAAGAATGGGGATTTTTCAGGGGAAATATCCAAACCCTGCATTATCCACCTATGGAAAGCCACCTGTTCTGCCAAAGAGCAGCTCCACGTTGATGCCCAGTGGTTGGACTGGAGATGAAATGAACCCTTCAGCATTTGCAGCTTGGAGATGGATGGGGCTGGGCAGTGGGATTGAGCACTGGGATTGAGCAGTGGGATTGAGCACTGGGATTGAGCACTGGGATTGAGCTGTGGGATTGAGCTGTGGGAATTGCCATGGGGCTGAGCTGTGGGATGGATGAGTCCCAGCCCTCCTGAAGTGCCTCCTGCCCCTCCTTAGGGCAACGTGGCTCACTGAGCTTTATGTTCAAATGAAAAATTATGTAACTGTGCTGCCAAGACACCAAGATGAAGCCACTGAAACTTTATTTTATTGGGGATCCGTTTCCTAAACCTTTGGATTTCTCAGCAGAAAAGCCCAGTAACAATGGTGGGAGGTGTTGATACTTGGATAAAATTTATTTAAAGTTATTGAACATCCCCTTGTGCTGAGAGTGGGTGCTGTGGCACTGACTGGCAGTGCCCATGGGTGCTGTTTGGCAGTACAGGATGGTGAGGGAGGGCTGGAGGAGGGTGGCACTGACTGGCAGTGCTGTGGCTGATGCTTGGCTGCTGTTTTGCAGTACAGGATGGTGAAGGAGGCCCTGGAGGAGAGAGCACACCTGCTGCAGAGTGCACCCCACCTCTCAGCCCCGCTGCCCATCATGCTCCCCATCTACAAGTAAGCTCTGCTGTGCCTTCTCTCCTTTCCCTTGTTTCCTCACAGCAAAGCCTGGCCTGGGAGAGGTTCCTCACGGCTGTCCCAGGGCTGGGCTGGGCTGCAGGAGCACAGAATTCTCTGTTCCCCAGGCAGCAATGGCTGCTTTGGGGGGCACATCCTGGGGTGCAGCTCCTCAGGGCCCTTGCAGCAGCCCAGCAGGGACAGCAGGACAGAGCTCTCATGCCCAGGGGGTATTTGCTGTTCCTCCAGTGCCCCCCTGCCCTCAACACCCCCTGCCAGTGTCCCAGCGAGGGGCCCTTCAGCCCATGTGAGCACAGGGCAGCTGGGTATGCACAGAGCAGCTTCCTCCTCCTCTGAGGCACACACTCAGTGCTTTGGGTTAGGTTTTCAGGCTGTAGGAGCAATTACTCACTGCAGCAGGCTACTGAGAGCAGAGAGGGTTTGCTGAAGGAACTTAATCTTGTTAAGACCATTCCTGTTTTTATTATTCCTGTCTCAGGGTGAGGGCCTGTAAGAGCTGGAGCTTGTGCAGGCTGGTGGTTTGGCTGCATTTCTTGTGGTGCTGTTTGTGCAGACCTTAGGCTGTGCCTTGGGGGAACCCTCTCAGCTTGCACACACAGCTCCAGCATCTCACAGGAGACACAACAACCTGATTTTAGAGCCAAGACATCCTTGAGTGTGCTCTGCTCTGATGCCTTGAGGAGCTGGAGCAGAGGCTGCACACAGAGTTAAGGGGAATAAAATGGGTATTTATTGAGAGGCCCATAAAGCCACAGCCCAGCAGTATCAGTGCCACAGTGGTGGCCCCTGCCTGGATGGCTCCAGGATGGAAGGAAAGGAGGGGTTGGTCACAAAATCTCACACTTTTATAGGTTCTGGTTCATTTGCATGAACCCACCCTCCACCTTTCCACGGAGTTTGTGCTTAGGGCCTGAAGTTTGGAGAAACTGTCCTTGAGTTCTTAACTGGAATAGGACTGGTTTGTCTTCAGCACCCCAGCACATTGGAGAAGCACACCCAAGGGGAAAGGAAAACTTAAAACTAAAGGCATCAGCTCACTGCTGGGAGTAGCTCAGTTGACAGCAGTGGCAAACAACACCTAAGTCTGGAGAATTTGCCTTGTCCTGTCACCATGAGCTGGCCATGCAGCACAAGGTGGAACTGCTGTCAGAGCAGTGTGTGTTAGTCTGTACTGCAGCAGCACACACACACACACACACACACACACACTTCTGAATGCCTCCTTTGGGGTTTTTTTATTCACTTCGTGGTGCTTTTCTCCCCTCAGGTGGTGGCAGCTGCCCTATTACTGGGTTGGCATAAAGCTGTACGACCTGGTGGCTGGCAGCCAGTGCCTGAAGAGCAGCTACGTGCTGACCAAGGCCCGTGCCCTGGAGCTGTTCCCCATGCTGCGCAGGGACAGGCTGGTGGGAGCCATTGTCTACTACGATGGTGGGTGCCCTGTGTGCCTGCCCTGGGCTCCTGGGCTGGGGCTGGCAGGCTCTGGGGGTTTTCTTTTAAAGGAACCGAGCAGTTCTTGGTTTTCTAAAGTTGTTTGTTGTAAAGGCACGTGGGTCTCGAAAGGTAAGGAGACACAAGTGTTAAAGTCCATGCTGAAGGATTTTGGTGTGGGGTTCTAAATAGAAATCCTCATTAGAAGGAGAAGCTGCTCCTGTTGAGGTCCCAGCAGGGCTGATGTTGCTGCTGCAGTTTTTGTCTTTTTCTGAGCAAGGCTGATAGGGGTGAGGGGAAAGAAGAAAGAGAGAGCAAGAGCAAATCTCTCCCCAGTGCACAGATTCTTCTACACAAATTACCCAAGAAGTTAAAAACACAAACCTGAACCATTTCTTCTTAACCCATTACAATTCTAGTTTTTAGCACACCAGTTTATGTATAAACTACACATATGGTCTATCTTGTTCTAGCTAAAAAATGTAAGCAATATTCTTACTCTAGTTTTATTGTGTCTAAAGCTCTGTTCTTGGAGCTTCCACAGAAACTTGTTTTCAACACTAGTATCTAGGATTATGTTTTTCAACTTCCACTAGAGCTGGCTGATCTCTCACTGAGGAGCTCAGAAAGCTCTGACTCCAGCAGGGGTAAAAACACAAATGTGAGCCTGCAGAAGGATTCCTCTTGCCTCTCAGTGGTTAATTTGGGAGCTAAGTTGTGTTTTCACAACAGCAGCTTAGTGGGTGTGGAAAATGCAATTTTTTCTTGGGGGTGTGGAGTGGTGTGAAAGTGCTCTGGTGATGTGCTTTGTGACCTTGTGGCAGCAGAAAGGTCTTCACACGAGGTGGATTATAAAGGGAATTCTTTTCCCTTTGTAGACCTGCACTGAGGACAATTCATAGCTCATCAGAGGGGTTCTGGACTGGGAGGGGCTCTGGAAACACCTGGACTCCAGTGGGGTTTATCAGGCTTCTGGATAAAGCTTGTGTTGGTAATTGCAGGTGTCTCAGACAGAGCCCCAGAAGCCTGGAAAAACAATTAAAAATTCATATATATGTGTGGGAATATGTATGTGCAGATTCTTGTTTGGGAGGAGGGTCAGATTTAAAGGATGGACTTGGTGTTTCCTTGATTTTACTACTGAAGGAAACTGCATTTTATCTTATTTTTAAGGTATGGAGGAAATAAGAGCAAAATTTGCAAATTTAGCAATATTTGTTGTGGGATTGTGCCTGTTACCAGGACCTGCCATGGACAGCACACAGAGAAGGAATTGAGATTTATTTTTTCTGTATCCTGAGCTATTCCTTAGCTCGTTTTAAGGGATCCCAGGAGCCTGCCAGAAGAACCAAGTGGTTCTCTTAACTGTAATTACACTTCTCATAAGAGCACTATAGCTTGAAATCTATTTATAATCTAGTGAAGTTTTTTCTGATTAAATAAATAATTTGGCTGTTTCATGGCTATTTGCTACTCCAGCATTCCAAAGACCCATCTTTCAAGGATAGCCTTAAGATTGGTCTTCATGTTTCTTGGATGAATAATTCTTTTAAACAGTGCTGCAGATGTAAAGGTTCAGAATGCCACGTGGGCTTTGATGGCAAACACGGGCAGGGCAGGGCTCTGAGTGACTGAGAGATGTCTCTGGAGGTTTTGGGGCCATCCCAACAGAGGGAAACAAACCACACTCAGTATTGGAGAGGAAGAGTAAAATAGAAAAAAAAAAAAGGGAAAAAAATCTGTCTTGCTTTATTTTGCTTTCTTTATAAGATACAGCTCAGTTATGCTCAGTTTTAGGCAGAATGTAAAGAAATGCTGTTTAGAATTAAAATTTAGAAAGCTCTCCAAGCTCCACCAAACCTCAGTTTCCCTGCAGAGTAGAATGTGTTTGAAGGGCTCAGGGGTGAGATCTGAGTTGATAGTGCACATCTGAGTGTTGGGAGGCTGCAGCTAATGCAGAATAAAGTGTCCAGCTCGACTTAACTCAGTTCTGGGCTGGCCAGTGTGGGGTGGCCCGTGGGGCAGGGGGCTCCCGTGGGGCTGGGGCACATGAACTGCTTTGTCCTGATCTATTTACCTGTGTCCTGGCCACGGGAAATGGGCTTTGAGTCACAGCACCTTCAGCTCTCGGAAATTATTGTCCTTGAATTTTAATGATGTACTGTCACACCCTGGACCCAGAGCGATGGAGCACAAAGGGAAAGGGAATGGAACTGAGGGTAGAGGAGGGGGTGGTGAAATTGAACTTGTTTTCGTCCTTTCAGAAGGATTAGTCATAAAGCAGAGTATGAAATAATGGCAAAGCAAAATACAAGTCTTGAAGCAGGTGATACCTTTCTGTTCTCTCTCCATCCCTTCTCTCTCCCCTGAAGAACGAATCAATAAATTGGCCTTCTGAGGATGGAGTTTGTTAACTCTAAGTGCAGTTAAAAGCAGTTTTATCCTGTTCCCCTCTTTCCTTTATTCCCTGTAAGTGCTGAAGGCAGAGCTGTTCATGATCAGCTGCGGATCCCCAGCACCAAAGGGAGGAGGTGCAAGCGTTCCATGCCCGAGTTCATTTTCTGTGTGCTGGAGCCCGTGCCCAGGGCTGTCCCCACGGTGTCCCTGTCCCCTGGCAGCTCAGGGCTGCTGCCACCTCCAGCCATCTATAATTCATGGGGACTTTGTGTTCCCAACCGCGCCGGGGTCGTCTTCATTACATCCTTTAAATTGTTTATACAGGCACAAAAAAAAAAAAAAAAACCGCTACATTATAAATGTTGGGAGTACCAGCAAGAGCAAATCTCAGCCTTGTCCAGGGGCTATTCTTGCTCTGCCTGAGCACGGGGAAGCCAAAGCATATGTTGGATGTTAGCCGGGGTGTACACAACGTGTCCTATTTATTCAAGGTTTGCTTTGAAGCCACAACTTACAAGTTTGTTTCTTAGGGGGGACATGTCAGACTGCATTTAGCATTTGTTGGTATTAGGATACTCCTGAATAGCAAAAAGGCAACATTTTGGGGGGAGAAGGCAGCTGCTATCTGAGCAGGGATCTGTCAGATCCACTTAGGGGCTGCGGGAGAGCTGCAGAGGAGGCACAGGGAGGGGCTGGGCCGGGCTCAGCATCTCGGGCAGGATTGTTCCAGAGCACTTTACATGGAAGAATTCATCTCCATTTAAATTGTGTGCAGTTCATTATGATAAGAACCAGGAAAGCCATTAGAGCAGGGATCCAGCTGGCCAGAGTGTGTCAATGTAAAGTGCTCAGCAATTCCAAGTGGCACGGTTCTCTTTATGATACGTTATTTTTCTGTCTCGAGGTGCTTGCAGGCTTCTTTAACAGATTTTTGCCTTGCAAGATGAGCCCTTGAGTGTGTAAGGAAAATTCGTGTTCTGGAATCAATTCTGAATTTAGGATTCTAGGGCTCTGCTGCCCCTGCTTTCTGAATTTGCTGTTTTTTCCTGAAAGAAGAAATGAACATAGGCTGTGCCTGGGACCCTCTTGCCACATCGAGGTATTGGATTGTTTAATGTCTTCTTCTACAAATCTCCAGTATGTTTACTGGCATGTAAGTAGCTGGATTTTTTGCTTTTTGCCTTCTCAGTAGTTTTGCATACATTCTCTGCTGAAATATTTTAATCTGGAGGTTGTTTAAAAGTAGAAAAAGCCTTGGCAGAGGATTTCGCTTTCCCTGTTTACAGCAAACCCCCTGAGAAATCCTTCCCAGGCACACGTGCACACACAGACACACACACGAAAATCAATGCAAAAGAGTAGGGCATTCATTAAGCTGTCAAAAATGGAATAAATGCTTTTTTTTATTTGGGCTCTTGTAGCTATTTTTCCTAGGATTTGAGTGTGTCCTGAATTATGAAATGTTATAGCTTTATAATTCATGTTTGACAAATGGATATTTGGAGATGTTGAGCTGTAATAGGGATATTACAGACAACTCTGTGGCTGTTTTTCCTTCCCTGGATATAAAAACTCTGACAGTTTGTCACTGAACAGACTTTCCATAGGTGAATTTAAATACACAGCTCCTCACATTTCTTGGTGTTTCCAGCCAGAGGCTGGGTGGCTGAGAGAAGCCCTGCAGGCACTCCAGCCATGGGTATAGCTGGGAAATATTCTGTGTGTGCTCCAGACCTTGATGTTTTACAGGGTGTTCTGTCTGTGTTCTGTATCACAGGGCTGCCCATGGTGAAATCCTGCAGGATTCAGGGGTTTGGGACAGGGAATGGTGGCTGGGATACAGGTACAGTGACCCCAGGACAGCACAGGGACAGGTACAGTGACCCCAGGACAGCACAGGGACAGTCCCTGGGCACAGGCACAGACTTTGGGATGTGCTGCAGCCAGGGCTGCCCCATTCCCAGCACACTCCGTGGCTCCAGCCTCTCTGCTCTTTGCCCATCAGGGCCCTTTTATCATTTTCAGAAGGGATAAAATCAATGGCCTGAACCAGCTGCATCTTTAACCCAGTTTTGCCTCTGTCAGAGGTGCCTCGTCGCTGCAGGAGGAGCCCTTTGCTCCCACAGGAGGGACAGAAAGGCTGTGCTGCCTGCCTGCTGCCCCAGGCACCTTCCCAAAAGCACTGGATGATAACTGCATCTCCTGCTGTACCTGTAACAATTTAATCGTGTGAGTCAGCCCAGTCAAGCATCCCCAGCTCATGACTGGGAGACATGAAATTCATTGTCATTATTGTCCCTGTCATTTTGGATCATTATATCCTGCTGCAGAATTTTCCTCACTCCAGTGCTTTCTTACCTCCAGGAAGCAGGGATTATGGCTGAGGTTGGGGTGGGGGCAGGACTGTGAACTACATTTACCTCAGGGGAGCCACAGATTAAATTGGCTTTGCTTTCTGACTTGCTGGATTCGTCTGTTTGTACGCTCTGGGTTTAAGGTTGGAAATGATGAATATTCCAGTGAATTCGGGGCCTCTCTCTTTTCTTTTTTTAATGCTTGTATAAGCAAAGGATGGGGTTTGTGTCCCTTAAGAAGTGAACAGGGAATAATTCTTCAGATCATGTTACCAAAAAGATTTAAGATGATTCCTGAACAAAACGATGTTACTGGTTCATCGTGGCACAAACATCTGCGTGGTCCCCAGTGTGTCGTGGCTTTCAGGGATGGAGGGAAGGATGGGCTGGAGCTCTGCTGTGAGCCAGGGCTGTGTTTTATGGGAGCTGCAGAGGGTCACAGTGCCCTGCTCCCTGTGGGATGTGTCCCTGCACTTCTCCCTGCAAGGGCGCTCAGGCGTGGTGATAAAGGTGTCTGTGGAGGTGGTGGAGCCACCATCCCTGGCAGTGTTCAAGAGGGACCTGCATGTGGCACTTGGGACAGGGCTGTGGGGAGAGGATGGTGCTGGGTTGGCACTTGGGCTGGGTGATCTGGAGGGGCTCTTCCAGCCTTGGAGCTGTGGGTTCTGCCATCTCTGCACTCTGGCATGGCCCTGCATCCCCCTGGCCAGGTGTGGTTCCAGGTGTGGCTCTCCTGGCATGGCTCTCTGTCCCTCCAGTCCCTCCATCCCCTGGCCAGGTGTGGTTCCAGGTGTGGCTCTCCTGGATGGCACAGCAGCAGCAGGAGCCCAAGCTGAGCACTCGGTGCCTGATCCATCACTGCTCTGTTGGGAGTCAAACCCAGCACGGGCTGGCTGCTGTGGGAGTTCACCCTGCTGGGATTTTTCCCCCTGGAAGGCATTGGTGGCACTGGGGACACTGCAAGCTGTGGTGACATCAGCCTGGCAGGGTGGCACGGCCACAGCAGCCGTGCCGTGATGTGACGGGCGCTCAGGGTGACATTTTAGCACTGTTGCCATAAACTGACAGTGACAATGTTTAGTTTCATTTTAACACGGTGCTTTTCCTGCCACTGACACGGCAGTCACAGTGTAGTGACAACTTGAAGGCTGATACAAAAGAAGTGGGAAACAACGTAATTATAAAGCAGTCACACAGAGCCAGAATTCCAAATTTTGTCTGTCACTGGATGTGGTGGATATTGTGGCTTATTTTTGCTTTCTGGGATCGTAGTTTCAGTAGGAGTTTTAGCTCCTGTGCTGTAACTTGGCAGCAGACTCAATCAGACAGACATTTGAAGGATATTGGGATTTCTTCTGTGAAAAATATTTGATGGGTTTTCTGCCTCTTGCTGGTGACACTGCTTTGTTTATAACTACAGAATTTGGAACAAATCATAGTAGAACATTGGCTTGAAACGGACAGAGGGCAGGGGTAGGTGGGAGATCAGGGAGAAATCCTGCCCTGGCAGGGTGGGCAGGGCTGGCACAGGGTGCCCAGAGCAGCTCTGGCTGCCCCTGGATCCCTGGAATTGTCCAAGGCCAGGCTGGCTGGGATAGTGGAAATGGTCCCTGGCAGGGGGTGGAATGGGATGAGCTTTAAGCTCCCTTCCAACCCAAACCATTCTGTGATTCCAAGAATAGGGAGGTTCAGTTCTTGTGATCTGATCTGAGCTGGTGCTAAATGGAAGAGGTCAGAAATTAAGATGATTATTTATTTAAATTATTTAAACTGGATGTGTGAAATCTGAGTTTGAATTGTTGGAATCAATTTACCTGTGAGAAGGCTGGAGGCTTCCCTTTCCCTGAGAAGCTGACACCTTAGGGCGGATAGAGCTGAAATGTGGGGTGTGGTTATTTCCAGTGATATTTAATTGTCCCTCATCCTTCCCACTTGCTCGGGCCTTAGTGCAGCAGCAGGGGTGGCCCAGGGCACAGGGACAGCCGGGAGGGCTGGGGGGATGGAGCTGGTGGAGTCAGAACTCATCCCCCTGCAGCAGGACAGGAGCAAGGACATGAGAGCTGCGTGTCCTAGAAAGTCAGAGAGTTTGCAGCAAGTTCCACTGCAGTTCCGTGTGATTCAGAGAGCTGCAGAGTTGGGGTCTGGGGGCATTGTCCTGACTTGTGACTCACGAGTCAAAGGGGACATTCCCCCTGAACTCACTCTGCTCGTGTCTGGGGAGGGGAGCTTGCTGAGCTCTTGCTCAGAGAAGTCTGGAACAATTTTGAGTCACTGCAGCTGATTCATCGTGCCTAACTGGGATGTAACCCTTCCCATCTGCACAACAGCTCCTGGGCTCCTGCTTAATGATTGTAATAAAACTGCTCGTGCAATTAAGCACTTCCTTAAAATTAGAGGAGAGGGGCAGCCTTGGTGACTTGGTGTAGTTGTATATACATCTAATACACGTGTGTCATTGTGTCCTCACTCACCAGCCCTGAATGTGGGGAGCTTTGGGTAAGGTTTGGATGTACCCAATGAGAAAACTTTGGACATGAAAGGATTTGGTTTGCTGTGGTGCTTTGTTGCCTGCCTGCAGTTACCTGGTGCAGGGCTGCAGTAAGGAATGCACCTGTGGGTGGGTGAGCTTTCAGGTGCCTCTCATGCCAGGCCCTTCTGGGCTCTGTGAATTGTCAGAGTGACACAGGACAGAGCTGCCAGAGTGCCTCATTAACGCTCTGCTTTTCACACAACTCTCCTGAATCAGCCCCAAACAAATCTCTCTGCTCTGTGGGCTTTGTTATCACTCCCTGCTGGCTGGGGCTCAGCTCTGGTAAAAATAAAATTGAATGTACACTGTGTGCACTCTGGGGGAGGATCCTGCGAGTGCCAACGGAAACATTGTCTGTTGGGATGTGCAGAAATGCAGCATTTGCTACTAAGGAGTGAAAATAGAATTTTCCCAAATTACACGAAAAGGAGAAATTATAAACCAAATGGCATCACTGTTGGGCTCAGCGTGGTGTGGGATAGACTTCCTCAAACTGTCTTTGCACACTGAATGTCCTCAGCAGTGTGGCTTCTAGGACTGAGGGGTTTTTAGAAGATTCAGTGTTAATTTGGTGAAAGCACTTAGGCCAGTGTTTTGGGAAAAGCTGGGTTGGCTGCCCTCAGTAAAAATGAAAGTATCTCTTCATTGTCACCGTATTAAAGCAGGTGGAAACAACAAATAAGGGCAGGGATGATTCTTTCAGTTTTCCTTGCTATTTTCAAGAGGCTCCACACGAGGAGCTGCAAGGAGAGCTCAGCTTGTTCCATCAGTTGGCTCGGGGAGCTTCTCCCAAGGTGCTGAGCTGGGACTGCCCCCTGTGGGGACACCACAGCTGGCATCATGCAAGGGACAAGGGTGGGAAATAGAGTTCATCAAAGGCAGCCCCGGAGCAGCAGAGTCCTCTCCAGGCAGGGTGTCTGCTCTTGGGGAATGTCACACTTGCCATTTCACTGTGTTGCCTACCCTTAGCAGATTTAGGGGATCTTCAGGAGCACACTCACCTCTGGAGAAGGATGCCAGATTAATTTGGCTTAGCCACTCTGTTGTTAGAAAAGAACTTTTTGGCTGAAGTACTTGTAAAAGCTCAAAGGATCACGGAGGGGTCACCTATGGTGGCAAGGGGGGGGTCATTGTTCTGTTTGGTGTTGGAGCCCCAGTGGCTGCTGTGCAGGGCAAGGATGGCTGCACCAACCAAGGATGTACCCAAGGATGGCCCTGGCTAATCCTGGGCCTCCCTGGAAGCTCAGGGTTCTCTTGGCATTGATCCCACACCTCGGGTTTCACAGGGTGGAATCACTGTGGGAATCTTGGGAAGGTGCAGTGGTGCTTGTGTCAAGAGAGTTTTTCGTGTCTGGGCTGGAGGAGCTGAAGATTGGAGCTGCTTTTCTCTGTGTTCAGGGGACCTCTGTGCCTGGGGAGAATGGCATTTGATTGCAAGGTCAGAAAGGCTGAGATGCAAAACCTTTGCTTTGCTTTGTCCTTCCCTTTCTCTCCAGAGTGTTGAAGATCCTCATTGTGGTCTGGAGCTCCCTCCCGAGGGGCAGCTCCCATCTCTGCTCTCTGTGCCCAGGGACAGGACCTGAGGGAAGGGCTGGAGCTGTGTCAGGAGGGGTTTAGGTTGGAAATCAGGAAAAGGTGCCTCCCCTTTGGGTGAAGGGTGCTGGGCACTGCCCAGGCTCCCCAGGGAATGGTCACAGGCTGCCAAGGCTGCCAGAGCTCCAGGAGTGTTTGGACAATGCTCTCAGGGACAGGGTGGGATTGTTGGGGGGTCTTGCAGGGCCAGGGTTGGACTGGGTGATCCCTGTGCCTCCCTCCCAGTTCAGGATATTCTGATTCTCTGTTCAAGTGCAGGATTTTAATGTCATTGCCTAGGGGAGAATACACACATGCCAGTTGGCAGGCCTTTAAAAAAAAAGGCAAAACCCCAGCTGTTCCTGAGTATAAAACCACTATCCTGTGACCCCATCTCTCCTAAACTGTTGCACTGTTGTTCTCCACAGATGATAAATTCCCAAGGTGGGAAGTCACTCTTTACTCCATTCAAATCCAGACCTCTCCAGATCTCTGCTGTTTATGCCATGAAATGCTCAAGGACTCCACGCTGTAGGTCACATCAATCTGAAGCCAGTGTGTTTCTCTGCCACTGTAGTTAATCAGGAACTGGTTATTTCCCAGTCCTCTGCCTGCAAATGCATTCCATGGGCACTCAGCTGCTTTTGGACAGCCGAGGAGTGAGTAATAGCATGGGGGTTCTTGCGTCAGAATAATGATGAGGGGAAAATGGATGAGAGCTTCAGAGAAAGCAGGAAAATGTTGTTTTGAGCACAGTGGTCCAAATCCTGGAATGTGCTGAGAGTGTCCTGAGCTCACTCTGATTTCAGGAGTGTTGGGAGGCCGAGCAGCCTTTGGATTTGGGGCTTGCTGAACAATTGTTACTTGGCAGTGTGGTTTTACAGAAGCTGCCCGTTTCCACATTATTTATTCTGCTGATTGGCTTCTCCGGATTGCTTTTGCTCTGGACAAATAAGTGACAAATCTGGGAAGAGGCAAACTCACCAAATTTAAACAGTCAGGGTTGCACAGACCAAAGCTAATATTGGCTGAGGTGGGGTGGTGTGATGAATCCCCCCAGCAGGGCAGCCACAGGAGAGTGGGGCTTGTGTCACTGTCACCTGGGCCACTGCTGGCAGGAGCAGGCTGGAGGGCTCTGAACCCCCCTGGCCCCGGGGTCCTGCTGCAAGGAGGGAACAAATGCCCCTCGTGGGATTTGGGGTTTGGTGGCCCTGTGTGAGGGGTGCTGCTGTGTGGCCCAGGACAGCCAGGTCCTGCAGTGCCCCAGGTCACAGCAGATAAAGGATCCCCCTTTATCTCCAGAGCAATGAGCTCCTGAGAGCCCTGGCTTCAGGCTGGAGCAGCCTTCCCTGGATTTCAGAGTCGCTGAAGCATTTATGTTGGAAAAGCCCTCGGAGAGCGTGGATTGCAAGCTGTGACCTCACCTCAGCCAGCCCAGAGCACTGAGTGCCACATCCAGTGGCTTCCTTTGGAATCCCCGCTGCTGGGTGGAAGCAGCTGCTGTGCCACAGCTGGGCGCTGTCCTTTGTCCCTTTGTCACCCAGTGCTCCCTCTGTACCTTCTCTCAGCCGTGCCTGGCACTGGGCAGGGTTGAGGTGAACCTCCCGAGTCACTGATTTATCCCTGCCTGCCACGGCAGCAGCGCAGTGCCCCTGCAGTCACTGAATGCTTGGCTGCCAGCTCTGACCGATGGTTCTTCCCTCTCGTGCATCCCGTGTGATGGAGCATCCCCAACTTTTCCTGACATCTTGCTCAGTTGTTTTGCTGTTCTTCTGTTGTTGCAGCTGATTCTGGGCATTGTGTGCTGAGTGGGGCTGGAGTTACTGTTTGTTTCTTCATCGGTGCTTTATCATGCTGCTGTTCCTGTACACTCCGTGTAACTTTTTTTCTCCCAGCTGAAGACGGATTGCAGTGCCCAGCCTGGGCTGGGCTGGAGTGAGGGGTTTGGGGAGGGGAGGTGGTGCTTGCGAGGCCATTGATCCCATCTTTATAACTTTGCCCTTTTAGCTGGGAACAGATGATTTGCACGGGGGTTGGAGATTTGTGCAGGCAGAATCCGAAGGACCAAACTTTACATAAACCATTTATACTAAATGCTGGGGATGCTGGCAACATAAATCACCTACAGTATCTATTCCAAATTTATCACTTTATCAGCATCGTCCCTGATAGGAGTGGTCCAAACAGGTGGGGAGCTGAGCTGTACCTCAGGAAGTTCAGCCTGCTCAGAAATTAATTATTCAGGACACACAGAGCCTGGCCCCTTCAATGTATAGTAATTCTTTCCAGCCAGCACCCAGGCCTCCAACTTCAGAGCAATAATAAATAGGAAAAGTCTCAGGTGAAGCCAGTATTCCAGAGTAATTAATCATCTTCCCCTCACAGCCCCTCCACCTCTCTCTTGGTTTTCTTTAACGAGGGAATTTCAGTAATAAATCTTTAATGATATATGTTAAGAATCCTTCATTAATTCTTGTCCACTTACTTCTCTTCTTTGGGTGCTTTTATGTTGTGTGTTGGGAGGTTCAAAGGAATATACAAAAAACACACGGGCAGCGAGCGGCCGTGAGCGCCACGGGGTGTGACAGGGACAGCTGTGACAGATCAGGGCTGTGACAGATCAGGGCTGTGACAGGGACAGCTGTGACAGGGACAGCTGTGACAGATCGGGCTGTGACAGATCAGGGCTGTGACAGGGACAGCTGTGACAGGGACAGCTGTGACAGATCGGGGCTGTGACAGATCAGGGCTGTGATAGGGACAGCTGTGACAGATCGGGGCTGTGACAGGGACAGCTGTGACAGATCGGGGCTGTGACAGATCGGGGCTGTGACAGATCAGGGCTGACACCACTGCGGGTGACACTGCCACGGTTACAGTGCTGCAGGTGACAGACACTGCTGCGGGTGACACTGCCAGGGGTGACACCGCTGCGGGTGACACCGCTGTGGGTGACACTGCCGCGGGTGACACCGCTGTGGGTGACACAGTGACACTGCTGCGGGTGACACAGTGACACCGCTGCAGGTGACACCGGCGCGGGTGACAGCTGTGCTGTCCTTCCCTCCCCGCAGGACAGCACAATGACGCCCGTATGAACCTGGCCATCGCCCTGACCGCCGCCCGCTACGGCGCCGCCACCGCCAACTACACCGAGGTGCGGCAGCTGCTGAAGGCGGCGGGCACGGACGGGCGGCAGCGCGTCTGCGGGGTGCGCTGCAGGGATGTACTCACCGGTGAGTCTGTGGGGTCTGTGTGGGGTGTGTATGGGGTGTATGGGGTCTGTGTGGGGTGTATGGGGTCTGTGTGGGGTTTGTATGGGGTGTATGGGGTCTGTGGGGCGGGCACTGCAGGGACAGTGACACCCTGGGCTAACACGGGAGGGAGGAGTGGGGTCACTGCCATCTGCAAACAGCCCTGACCCTGCACAGGAGCCATCTTCCTGGGCCGTGCCATTAGTGTCACTCAGCTTCCACTTGTGTCACATTTCTCACTCAAACCCCAGTGTTCTGGCAGGCCAGAGCGAGCTTTGCACCCCAGCCCTCGTGTCAAGCAGAGATGACATTGTGAAAGGCTCTGTGCTGTACAGTAGTGATCCCATTTACCCACTCTGCAGGCTGACACTGAAATCTCTCTTCTTGAGAGGCACATTTCAGCTGAGCAACTTCCCTGCCTGCCTCTCTTCTACCCTTTCAGATAAGCTGGAATTCCCCTCTAAAACATTTTCTCTCACATCTGGTTAATTTGGGTGAACTCTCGGTTAATTTCTAGAAGCCATCCCAGCTGTTGTTAGACACGCAGGGTACATTTTACAGCAGGTTGAGGTCATAGAGAGATGAATACCAAAGAGCACCAGCGAGCAGGAAACACGCAGTGCCTGTGATTGATGCTGTTTCCTTTCCCAGGGAAGGAGTTCGATGTGAGAGCCAAGTGTGTTATCAATGCCACGGGACCTTTCACAGACTCAGTGCGCAAAATGGATGATGAGGAGGTGCCCAACATCTGCCAGCCCAGTGCAGGCGTGCACATCGTCATGCCTGGCTATTACAGGTGAGCCAGGGGAGCTGCTGGCCCTGCAATTCCATCTGTGATCTCTGCTGCTGCTGCATCATCAGCTGAGACACACCAGTGCTTCACAGCAGCTGGGAGTGCACTGTTGGATTCTGATTTTTATTTGTGTTTCTTAAAGAGGATCCTGGCGCTGTGCTGGCGAGAGGAACAATTTCATCTATTCAGAACACACTGAAGCTGTGCAGTTTGTACTTAGAGCTCCCCAAGGCAGGAGTCCTGCTGAAGCAGAAGGCATTTAGGCAGCACAACCCCAGGCTTGTGAAAGCTCCTGTTTCAATGATGCCTTTGAGCTGAGTGTGCTGCTGCCTGGTCACCCCCTCAGGAAAACAAGGAGCATGTAAAACCTTCCAGAGAGGCTGCACCTTCATACAGAATCCCTGTCCTGTTAAATCATGGAATCACAGAGAGGTCTGGCTTTGGAAGGGACTTTAAAGATCATCTTGTTCACTGCCTGCCTTTCCATGTGAAGCTCCCTGTGCAGTGACTCTGAGCTCTGCTCAGAGAAAACAGGAGCACAGAACAAGTGATAGAATGGGCAGTGTCATCAGAAATATTAATTACTACACGGGCAATGGAAGGAGCTCAGAGTAACACAACCACATTTGCTGTGGCCCCAGGCCCACCCACCCACCCGTGGGGGTTTTGGTGGGCAGGATGTGCCCTCCCTGTTGCAGGAGAGGTTCCAGTGGCACTCTGCTCCCTGCAGTCTCCTGCTGCTCTCCCTGTTTGCTGTGCAAAGCCAAATCCCCTTCTCCCAGCCAGCCTTGTCAGTCAGAACTCAAATATTACCTTTGGTTCCTGAAGTCATTAGCATCCTAATGGAAATTCCCCTTTATGGACTTAGCCCAGTTGTGTTGATACAGTGCCCTTGCAGTAATGCCTTCCACAGCCCTGCTCAGAATGGGAATTCAGCCTTCCAGTGCACCCTGGGGTGTGTCTGTCCCAACAGGACACCACCACACACTGTAAAATTGAGGCATTTTTGGCCTGGTGTAAAATCACCCCTGCATTCTCTTCTGGTTTGGGTTTTTTTTTTTTCATTTTTGTATCTTTCTCCATGAAAAATGGTCAAATGACCTGATAGCTGCTTTAAAGTACTAAAAATGTGGAGAAATGGGCTGTAATCCCAGTTTCCTGATATGCCAGGAGAGGGATGTCTGTGATTAGCTTTATGGCCCTGCACAAAAACATGGAAAGCTTTAAAACCTGGACTCACTTGGTAAATTCAAAGTCGAAGATGGCTGGGTATGCTTGAGAGCTCTGATTTATTTATTCTGTAATAACCCAATAATTTTAATTGGAAATGTGGAGAATTCTTGTTCTCCATGTTCCCCAGTGTATGTCAGCATGTGGGCATTACTTTCCTTGGAAAATAGTATCTGCCCACATACTGCCTCCACAGCACAGCTGATAAGATAAAACTGCACTGAATTTCCTTGGAGTGGGATAGCTGAAAACAGGGAACTGTCTGCTAAATAGAAAACACTCGTGGGATTTAATCTTGGTTGTATCAGGCCTTCCTTCCTTCTCCTGGTGCCAAGGAACACTGCTCAGCACAGGCAGCTTGGCATTTCACCATGTCCACGTGTGCCCTGGCAATGTGGTACAGGATTTTGGCCCACAGTCACACAAATGAAATTCTTTTTTTTTTTTTTTTTTAACATCTTGAGGGTTTTAGTTATAAATATAGTCAAGATTTTGTAAAACTAATGTTAACCTAATGCATTCACTCCCCATGGGTTTCTTACTCATTGATGTCCTTCATTAATAGTCCCAGAATTCCTCCCCTCATTAATTAGGCTTCCTGCCTGGATTGTGTCTGTGAAGGCAAAGCTTTTTCCTCTTCCTTCTGTGCAATTTCAGATGTTTCTGTCTTTCTGGAATTTTCCTCTCTGCTCTGCATTCCACATTCCAGGTAAACTTGCCTGTTGCACTTTGCTTCTTCCCTGTGGAAATTCACTTTTTATCCTTCTGTAACTGCGTTTATGGTGTTCTGGTGAAATGCTTCTTCAGCTGGAGATCTTCCATGGATCCACGACCTTCCATGGATCTCCCAGACCTTTTACCTCTACATTGCTCTGTAAAGGCTTTGATTTTTGCTTCATGCTGGGGTTTCCAATCCTGAATTTGCCCATTTTAGCCATCTTTAAAGATAAATCTCAACATTTTACAAGGCTCTTGCCTCCTTCTCTCAGCCATGGTGGAATCGTAGGAATTCTGCCTCTTAAAACCATGTTGTTTCAGAGATATTCCTGGTGTGCAGCAGCATGACTCCTGAGGCCTCAGGAAGGCCAGTATTTGGGTGTTAAGATGCTTCTTTCTGATGCAAAACACCTTATTTTGCATTTGTTTGGGTGGCTCTTTAGTTATTTAAATAAGCTGGAAGAAGCGTGGCAAAGGGCAGGGAGACAGAGCTTCCCAGGATAGCTGGTATCAGGGATTCAGTAAATAATTGGCACATGGAAAACTCTTTTCCCAGCACTTGCTGTGCAATCTAAACCACTTCAGTCCAGAGGTGCTGTGGGGAAATTTAGTTTGGAGTCTTTACTTGTTCCTTTTCCTTGTTTTTAACGGTTTTTATGAAATCACAGCAAAAAAATTTCATACTTTGAAGAAAATGTCTATAAAGTTTCTGAATTCTGATACTGTATATTAAACCCCTGATTTCCTCTGTCTCTAAATCAACAGCTTTTTCATTTTAAAAAGTAATCATTTGTCTGAGGTGATTTACCTTTCCCAAACCTGTGTTGACTTCCCCTATTAGATTGTACCTCTGCCACCGTGTGCCTAAGCTGTCTATAAATATCAGCTAAAATGGGTCTAATATACATGCTAGCTATGAAATTCTCAGCCTCTCTCCCAGCCTTGCCACCAGATATTGCCAACTTCCCTTCAGTGATCACTTCAGACTTCCTAAAAATGCAATATTCAGCCATTCAGCTTGGATAGGTAAATCCCACCCAAGCAGGTCTTTGCCTTCAGACATTCCCTTAGGATTTGAATCCATGGAATAATTCCCCTCTGAAGTCCCTAACTGCCTCCCAAATCTGCATGTCCTGCCCTCCTTCCTGTGCTCCCTGCATCTCAGGGGCACAGCCTGAGGAGCCCTGACCTGTCTGCACATGTTTAAATGAAAGTCAGCATCAGTCCTTGAAATAAAAATGATGGGAAAAAAAGGGGCACTTCAGTGTTTTCCTGCATAAAAGCTGTTTACTCTGAAGTGCTTATAAAAGCCTTTTGTTTTCTGAAATACAAGCAGAGCTTTTTAATGAGCCATGAGGAGGAGGCAGTGGGTCTGTACTTGTGGATACCTTTCTTACATTACACCAGAAAAACCTAATGCATTCATGAAAATCTCCAATCCAGAGCACTACAGTTTTTCATCCTTGTACTGAACCATTCTGTTGCAGCACTGGCAGAAATCATGAAAAATGCCTGAGTGGCAGCATCCACCCGGGGTCTTTTGCCTTTTTTTCCTCAAAGCACAGTTGCCCATCCAGGGCCACAGAGCTGGAGGCACTCAGAGCACGTTCCCTGCTCCAGATCCCTGGGGAGTCTGTGGGTGTTCCTTCCTGCTGAAGTGGCAGGTGGTGACAAACTCAGGCTTAGTGTCACTGCAAGGATATTCCTTAAATGTCCTCATTTCTCTTCTTTGTGCTCCTTCTCCTCTCAGTCACCACCCCTCACCCCTCCTGCTCCACCTTTGTTGTGGAGACAGATTGGAGGAATCGTCACGATTTTATGGCATAAAAACATCCACAGGCCTTGATTCCCCAGACTTCTGGGATATCTGTGTTTAAAGCCATGGCTTGGTGTCCTGGTTTCAAAGACAGGAGTTTGTAAAGAAAGGCAGGAACCTCTCTTGAAATGGACAATGTAAACCCCCTCCCTCCAAATTATTGTAATTTTGAAATTAAGGGGCTCTCAGGCAGAGATATAGGAATAGGAATAACAGTTTACTAGGAAAATTAAAATAAAAGTACAGTAATAAAAACCAAAAAACAAACAAATCACTGGCAGAGTGAGAATCCCAGCTGCCCCCGTCAGTCAGTCAGGGTTGGTGCAGTCCCATTCCATGGTGGCTGCATCCTCCTGCAGTGACAGATGTGGTTCTGCTGGAGCAGGGCTCCTGCACAAGGTGCAGTTTTCCTCCAAAGCTGCAGGGATGATGTGCAAGGCTCTGGTTTTCCTCTGGGATGCAGTGGGAAAAGGCTGCTCTGCTGTTCCAAATCTCCCCTTTGATCTGGGTAGGAAATGCTCGGCTCCTGCCCTGGCTGGAGCATCTCCCAATGGGATGATGGAATTTGATCAGCCCTGCCCTGGGACTGCATGGCCATGGACAGGAGAGATCTCCTGGAGGGAGGATGGGCTGTGGGCAAGAGAAAGATCCAAAGCCCAGCTGGTTTAACAGCTGAGCCATGAACAGGAGAGATCCCTTTGGAGAGAAAGATCCAAAGCCCAGCTGGTTTAACAGCTGAGCCATGAACAGGAGAGATCCCTTTGGAGATAAAGATCCAAAGCCCAGCTGGTTTAACAGCTGGGACAGAGCACACACTGCTGGCCACAGCCTGATTGGCAACCCAAGACACTTGGCCATTGAAATCCATTATTTGTTCATTTATTAACTCCTTTACCTGAGGACAGGTGTGGTGTCCCAGTCCTTACCTGGGCACTGGGGGTGCAGGACAGACCCCAGGTGCCACCACCCCGTTCCTGAGCCAGGCCCCTCCTCTCTTCCAGCCCTGACAACATGGGGCTGCTGGACCCGGCCACCAGCGATGGCAGAGTGATCTTCTTCCTGCCCTGGGAGAAGATGACGATTGCAGGGACCACGGACAGCCCCACGGATGTCACCTCCCACCCCATCCCCACGGAGGAGGACATCAACTTCATCCTGAGCGAAGTGCGCAACTACCTGGGCGCAGACGTGGAAGGTAAGGCTGGGGATCCGACCTGGGGAGAGCAGGGATCCAGCCTGGGGAGAGCAGGGATCCGACCTGGGGAGAGCAGGGATCCAACCTGGAGAGTGATCCCTTCCCTGGGGAGAGCAGGGATCCAACCTGGGGAGAGCAGGGATCCGACCTGGGGAGAGCAGGGATCCAGCCTGGAGAGAGCAGGGATCCAGCCTGGGGAGAGCAGGGATCCAACCTGGAGAGTGATCCCTTCCCTGGGGAGTGATCCCTTCCCTGGGGAGTGATCCCTTCCCTGGGGAGTGATCCTTCCCTGGGGAGTGATCCCTTCCCTGGGGAGTGATCCCTTCCCTGGGGAGTGCAGCCATCCAGCCTGGGCAGTGCTGCTGCCCTGCCTGCAGTGTTTGTGTGACTGGCAGCTGTGCTCTGCTGTCTGAACCAGTGCCTTTAAATGGCTCAGGTGTCAGCATGAGCCGTGCAGTGATGCTGTTCCACATCACCAGTCCAGCCAGCACCACTGTCACCACGAGCACATGTCCTCCAGGGCCACCTCCACTTGTTCTTTGGGCACCTCCAGGGAGGGTGACTGCCCTGAGCAGCCATGTTCCCTCCAGAGTGAGGGTTTGCTGTATTTAAATTGTTCTGTGAAAGCGTTTGTACTGCTGCATTTATTAAAATAAATCTGAAAAGTGCTCGGGCAGGAACATTGTAACATATTTAGGTTTAAACCCAATGTCTGGGGATGGGAAATGCTCAATTCCTTGTTTTCTGAAGTGGAGAATTGATGTCTCAATGTTGTATGAAGTTCTGAAAGTGTCCAGGGAAGCTCCTGTTGAGTGTCTGGAGCAGCACTTGGTATTGGAAGCACAGGAGAGCAGGGAGGGAGATGGGAATGTGACTAGGACAGAAATCAGATGGGATATTGGGAAGAAATTCTCAGCTGTGAGGGAGGTGAGACCCTGGCACAGGGTGCCCAGAGCAACTGTGGCTGCCCCTGGATCCCTGGAGGTGCCCAGGACCAGGTTGGACAGGACTTGGAACACTCTGGACTAGTGGAAGGTGTCCCTGCCATGGCAGGGGTGGGATGGGATGGGATGGGATGGGATGGGATGGGATGGGATGGGATGGGATGGGATGGGCTGAGCTGTCAGTCTGTCCCAAGCCAGGCCATTCCATGTTTCCCACATATTTTCCAGCAGCACCTTCAGAAGAGTTCAGTCCCACAGCTGGGCCTGTGCTGGTTTTCCTGGGCAATTACTGTTTATAGATGGCTGGAGCTGAAATACAGCAGCACTGCCCATATCAAGCCTGGACAGCCCTGGCTGTGCTGGCAGAGCCAGTGCCAGGGTTATCAACTTCCACAGGCCTGGACACCTTCCAGCTGCTTAATTACAGTGTCACACGTGCTGCTTTCTGGAGTTTCATTAGTTTAGAAACCTAATACAGGATCTTGTGTCTGTGATTAACACTTCATTTTGGCAGGTTGAACACGTTGGCAGAGCACCATTGATTTTGGAAATCTATTCTTTGGGGGATGTTTTTTACACCCTTTTAGTGATTTTTCAATTATTGGTAATTTGAAAGTTGTATTAAAAACATGTTCCAAAGATTTCAGTATAAGGCAAATTGGTAACTGCACTTAGGGTGAGGGCTGTGGATAAAGATGACTTGTCAAGAGGAAATCTTGTGATAATAACCTTCAAGCTAGAGGGAAAGCTTGGAAGATCTGAAAGGAAACGTTACACTCGTGTAACAAACTTCATTGTGGTTTATAAAATGTAATGTAAGGACTGTTCAGGCTCATTGGGAAGAATTTTCATGGAAAGGAGGCTCAGGCTGGAGCTGCCCAGGGAGGTTTGGAGTGCCCATCCCTGAAGCTGTCCAGGGAACACCTGGAGGTGGCACTGAGTGCTCTGGGCTGGTGACAAGGTGGGCATAGGTACAGGTGGGACTCCACGGCCTGGGAGGGCTTTTCCAGCATCAGTGACTCTGGGGTTCCATAGCCCAGCTCATGCCCGGCTCTGGGGGCCGCTCAGGGCCCAGCAGGGCGTGCAGCAGCCCCTGGCAGTGCCCAGCAGCCCAGTGGGAGCTCTGGGCACCCCGGGCTCAGTGTGGCTCTGCACAGTGAGAAGAGGAGACGTGCTGGCAGCCTGGAGTGGCATCCGGCCCCTGGTCACCAACCCCGACTCCAAGGACACGCAGTCCCTGTCCCGCAACCACGTGGTGACCGTCAGTGCCAGCGGCCTCATCACCATTGCAGGTACGGCCCCTTCTTCTGCCCCAGCTCGCTGGGCTTCCCCGGGCTACTTCATACACCAGTCTTGGTCTGAGGTGATTCTTGTACCCAGAAACTGCTCTGTCAGTGGCAGCAGGACTGGCTGGAGCAAGCCTGGCACCAGTGATGTGATACATGAAATACAGAGGGATGTCTGTAGTGTGTCACAGCTTGACCTGGTAAAGGCCTTGATGCCTTGGGTTTTAGCTTTTATATTTTATATTTATATTTATATCTCTGCTGCTTAGTGTGTAACTCTGAAACTTCATATTAGGTGTTAGTAATGTCTCTTGGCAGAGTGGTTGGACAAAACAATTCCTTTCTAGATAGAGAATCAAGGACAACTCATACCCAAAAAGCAGAAACAACAGCAAGGGATAGGGGGCAAGGCAGGGGCTGAGACTTCATAACCTGGAGCTGTGCTTGGACAATTAACCCCAAGATGAACCAAAACTTATAAAAGTGTAAAACTCGTGACCAGGATCCATCTGGGATTTGATTTGGGTGCAGCCCTGGCCGGGCTCTTGCACTGCCCATGGTGAATCCTTTCAATAAATTCCTATTTTATCCTTTCAATAAATTCCTATTATATTCCTTTTGCTCTGCCTAGTGTCTGTTGCAGGCCAGCCTTTCCAGGCAGCAGTTCCCTCCCTGCTTTGCCCAAATAACGAGGTGTGTGTGTGATCCCCAGGAGGGAAGTGGACCACGTACCGTGCCATGGCCCGGGACACCATCGATGCAGCCATCAGGGAGCACAACCTGCAGGCAGGCTCCTGCCAGACCATGGGGCTGCAGCTGGAGGGGGCTCAGGACTGGAGCCCCACGCTCTACATCAGGCTGGTCCAGGACTATGGGCTGGAAAGTGAGGTGAGTCCTGGCTTGGAGGGGTTTGGTCTTCCCCTAAATCCAACACCAGCATGGCTTGGGCAAAGGTGAGCCCCATCAGAGACAGCTCCAACAGAAATAAAGGTACTGATTGTTCATCATCATCTTCCCCTTTTCCTTCCTCCTAATCTTGGCTGTTTCACTGACTTGCTGCAGTCTGGAAACCCCACAAGCTGTGCAGCAGCCGTGGTCAGGCTGATACACTCGGGCACAGTCAGACAGAGTCTGACATTCACACACACCCAGACACACCCGGGCACACCTGGGCACACTCAGAGACACCCGGGCACACTCAGGCACACCCAGGCACACTCAGACACACCCGGGCACACTCAGGCACACCCAGGCACACCCGGCCACACTCAGACACACCCAGGCACACCCAGTCACCCCCAGGCACACCCAGGCAGACTCAGATGCACTTGGGCACACCTGGCACACTCAGGCTCAGGAGAGTTGGGCTCTCAGTCCTGCTGGCACAGACACTGCAGGGCTCTGCTGATCCAGCCTCCCTCAGCTCTGAGCTTCCTCCCACACTGTGACACTCCAGTACCCCTGGCTGCCTGTTTGTTATGGGGGATGAGAGAATGGGCACGGAAAATGTGTCTTTCATGTGCCTTCAAAGCATGCTGGGTTTGTTTTCCTCTCCACAGGTGGCTCAGCACCTGGCTTCCACCTACGGGGACAAGGCTTTTGAGGTGGCCAAAATAGCCCAGGTGACAGGGAAGAGGTGGCCTATTGTTGGGAAACGTCTGGTGTCTGAATTCCCTTACATTGAAGCTGAGGTATGTGGGAAAACCATGTCACCTTCTGTGCTTGTGTCCTTGGGATGAGCAGGTGGCTCTGTGGAACACCCCTTGAGCCCTTTCCTTTGGGGAGACCAAGATTTTCTCTGTGCCTGTTCCTGGGGCACCCTTTATGTTTATGTATCAATATATACACATGTATTTATGCAGAATTAAATAATCATATAGCACCTATTTTTTTACTTCATATACAAACATTTGATCCCAGGTGGATTCTATAAAATGTTCCAAGGAGCAGGGAGCTTTCCCAGCCCTGCTCTGGGGGTCTGAGCCATGAACAGGAGATAAAGATCCAAACCCCAGCTGGTTTAACAGCTGGGATGGAACACACACTGCTGGGCTTACATTGTAACCTAGGACAGCCTCAAATCATGAGGCTGTCATCATCATCATCATCATCATCATCATCCTCGTTTGCTTGCTTGCCCACCCTCCTCTTTCCACGTTTTTCATGCTTAGGGCCAGAAGTTTGAAGAGATTGTCCTTGAGTCTCCAGCTGGAATTTTTGTCTTCACCACCCTGTGAAAAGATCCTAGTAATTCTTAATATAAAACTAAAAGCTGCACACCCAAGCAGAGCACAAAACCTTCAAGCTCAAGGTGATGCCTCTGGCCAGTCCTAGCCTGGCTGTCAGGGTCAGTGGCTTCACTGAACTCGGTGATTTTATGCAGAAAGAAAATCTGACCCGATTGTTTGGGAACTAAAAAATTTTAATACTTGAAAATAACGAACTGCCATACAGTTTGTACTGAATGAACTGGGAAAGATGGTCCAGGGAGGCTTGGTCCATGCACGAGGGCAATGGTGAAAAGTGTTAGGGCATGGCAGGGTATTTATAAACTTGGGGGAGGAATTAGGGTGGAGTTTAGGGAGGGGATCCGATAGGGAAGGGAGATTAGGAATATTAAAATTATTGCAGCAAAAAGGAACCAGTGACAACAAGGGAAGCAGAGAACTTTCTGGCAATGGTCACTGTTATAAATGAGAGACAAAAGTCTCGATATTCAGCAGAATTTAGATTGTTTTATTTGATATAGAAAGAGCAAGCAGTGCTGGGGAACGTGAGGGGTCCCCGCCCACTCCATGCTCCACCCAACCTTGGTTTGCAGCCTCTACTTATACTGTGGGTTCTCGGTGTAGTCAACAATTTTTTGGATTTTTGTTGTCATAAGCAGTGGTGTTTGAATAAACATCCTTACACAAATTCACAAAGCCTTTGGCTGATAATCAGTCACAGCCATCTGGGCCTTGTAGATAACCACCAGAGAAGTTCTGGGAGTCTGGTTTTTGGGATAGGCAGCATTGATCAGACAAAGGCAGGAAGGGCTATTGGAAAATCATTGATCAGCATTGATCAGACAAAGGCAGGAAGGGCTTTTTGGGAAGTCTGATTTTGCAAGCTGGTAGCTGATACAACTCATTTGGAAAACATAACATAGTGTAACATAATACAACATAATATAACATAACAAGGTGATTTTAACCAGAATGATTTTATCATATAATTTCCATTATCCAGTGTCCATGCTTCACTTCAGAGCTCAGTATTCTGATTTATACAAACCCCGACGCTTTCGTGATTAATCTTTTATCAATTATCACAATCACCGTACCAGAACAGGAAGATTTTGGGGGGTGATTTTTTTTTTTTTTTTTTTCACTCTCCCCTACTGCCAAGGCTTTTCCCACAGCCTTGAGGCGTGGTGATGAGCAGGTTGAGGGCAGGAATGGCAGCACTGAGGTGTCCCCGTGCCATAGGTGGTGTACGGGGTGAAGGAATACGCGCGCACCGCCGTGGACGTCATCTCCCGCCGCACGCGCCTGGCCTTCCTCAACGTGCAGGCTGCCGAGGAGGCCCTGCCCAGGATCGTGGACATCATGGCCAGGGAGCTGCACTGGTGTGAGCAGAAGAAGAAGGTACAGAGAGCACAGGGCCCTTCCCAGCCCTGGAGCCCATTGGTTTTCTTTGAGGGGTTTTGGCGTTAACGACTTGTCCGGGTTTAGGGCAAATTTGGGAGAAAATCTCCCCCAAGAGGCAAACCCAACCAATTTCTTAATTTGTTTGGGAAGAAATTTTTTTAGAGAGAAGTGAATAAATCTGTGTATTCAGCAGACAAAACCCTTCCCAGCCCTGGAGCCAATCGGTTTTCTTTGAGGGGTTTCAGTGTTACCATCTGTCCTGGTTTAGGGCAACTTTAGGAGAAAATCTCCCCCAAGAGGCAAACTCAAGCAGTTTATTTCTTAATCGGTTTGGGAAGAAATTTTTTTAGAGAGAAGTGAATAAACCTGTTTATTCAACAGGCAAAACCCTTTCCAGCCCTGGAGCTGCTTGGTTTTCTTCGAGGGGTTTCGGTGTTAATGACTTGTCCTGGTTTAAAGCAAATTTGGGAGAAAATCTCCCCCAAGAAGCAAACTCAAGTGTTTTTTTTTTTTCTTGATCGGTTTGGGAAGAAATTTTTTTAGAGAGAAGTGGAATAAGCCTATGTATTCAACAGGGAAAACCCTTTCCAGCCCTGGAGCTGCTTTGTTTTGTTTGAGGGGTTTTGGTGTTAACGACCTGTCCTGGTTTAAAGCAAATTTGGGAGAAAATCTCCAAAAGCCCCTTTGCTTCCCCCAGGAAGCAAACCCAAGCAGTTTTTTTTCTTAATTGGTTTGGGAAGAAATTTTTTTAGAGAGAAGTGGGAAAAACCCTGTTTATTCAACAGGCAAAGCACTGCTCAGCACACACAAAAAAAATGAATAATATCAAGCAACAAAACTTCTCACTGCTTGGAAGAGATGACAAATTCAGAAAGTCTCTGTGCTGTGGGTGGTAGCTTGGCTTAGTTTGCTGTCAGTCCCTTTGGTGCTGGAAAATGTTGTTGTTCAGGCCAGGCCCCAGTGAGTTACAGGTGCAAGCTCTTGGTGCTCCCTCTGGGTTTCCAGTCTAAAATAATATTTAGGAAAAAGAGAAAAAAAAACCAACTTTCTGGGCAACTTGGTTGAATAGAAAACTACAAGTGATGTTTTATTCTTGGGAGGATGAGCCACTTGGTGCATTTCACTCTAAAGACTTTATCAAATGGCTCTGGAATGGGTGGGATGGGGAAGATCTGTATCCTGTTGCTCCCCAGCCTTAGGAATGAAAGCAGGCTTGGCATTGCTGTCCTATTCCTGTCAGTTATTTTGCATTTCTGACACTTTCCAACAGATCTGCCTCAGCAAAGGATGCTCCTGTAACCTGCCTGGTGTTGAGCTCCCTGATTATTTTTTCTGATTTTGGACAGCTGGGTGAATCCTCACACTAAGATACCAATTGGGAGAGAAATGACATATTGTAGGCCTGGCCTAAAAAGGCCATTTCTTCCTGAAAGGGGCAGACAGAATGTGTGTGACTGAAAGTGTGGATGGTCCTAGAGGCATTTACACAGAAATTAGTCTTTACTAGCCTGGATACCTTTTCCCAAGAGTAAAAAGTGCCTAAGTTTAACTTTTTGATGCTTTTCAGCTGACATCTGCTTAGTTTTGGGACCTTAGAAAAGCACTGGTGAAGTGGAAGTACCCAATAATAAAGTATAAAAAAATAAATACTTGTGTAAGAGCTTGCTGCTGCTCAGATACCCAGCTTTGATGTTTCCATTGCAGGAACAGCTTGAAGCTGCTAAAAGGTTTCTGTACTACGAGATGGGCTACAAAGTGAAAACAGATCAGTTAACAGACAGCTCTGAGATCAGCCTGGCCCCTGCAGATATTGAGAGGTGAGTGGGGCAGGAGAGCTCCTGTGCTGCTGTCCCTGCAGCCTTTACTGCAGCCCCTGCAGCCTTTATTGCAGCCCTCAGTGCAGCCCCTCCCGTGCAGGTACAAGAAGAGGTTCCACATGTTCGACAAGGACAAGAAGGGCTTCATAACCATCCTGGACGTGCAGAGGGTGCTGCAGGTGAGCTGCCCCGTGCTCGGGGTGCCTGTGGGAGCAGCCCGGGGGAGCCCCAGGGTGCTGAGCCCCTGTGCTGTGTTGTTGTGTGCAGAGCATCAGCGTGCAGATGGACGAGAACAACCTGCACGAGATCCTCAACGAGGTGGATCTCAACAAGAACGGGCAGGTGGAGCTCAACGAGTTCCTGCAGGTACGTGCTGCCCTGCTGCAGGACAGGCTGCTCTTGGAAACTGCAGACACAGCTCGGGGAATTCCTGCCCCTGCTCATGCCCTGGACACCAGGGCAGGGTCACCTGTGCTGTTGGTACAAGGGGTCAGCCTCAAGCAGCTTGAAAATTCAGGTTTGTTTTTTTTTTTTCCCCAGTCAGACTCAAAGAACAGGTCCAATTTACACAGTGTGCCCCAGTCCAGACCTGAATTTGGCTTTTTAAGCCCAGAAATGCTGTTTGAATGCATTTGAAATGATACAGGTGTCCACTGGAAGGTGCATGGCACAGAGTGCATACTGACTTTACCCACAGCTGTTAAGAGTTGTTATAAAAATGGGTAAACTCAGAACCTGAATAATAAGCAACTAGATAACCAAATATTTATAATAATAAATAGCAATATAAGCATAATAATAATAAACTAAATGACTAAATAATAGACAGAATATTATAAAGAATGAGCTTGTAGTTAGAGCCCATCCAGGCCCTATAACCCATTTTAACTCCTGGATTGGCTAAATTGTCCCAGTCTCACTGAAAAAAATGACATGCCTCTGCTTTTTGGGGGGGTTTCAAGCAGACCCAAGGGTGCTCCCTTTGCACATGCAGTTTGTCAGCTGGGATGGTGTTTGAGGAGTCTTTTTTGGGGTGGTATTTCAGACCTGCTGTGTCTCCCCTGCCCAGTGGCAATGATGAATGCCAAACAGGAGAGAAATTAATGCTGGGGATTTTGGTCAATGTCAGCCCTTTCTTCACTGTGTCAAGTTAAACAAACAAGATCAAGGCAAAGGAAATGGTAATTGTCTCTCTGGAGATGAGCTGGGGATAAGAGCAGCATTGTTGAATCTAAATGCAGAAAATTTTCACAGGTTGTGTCCAGCATTAGCAAAAAGGAGTATTTATTTGCCTAAAATGCAGCAATTGAGCTGAGGAGCTGCAGTGAGCTTGGGGGAAGGGGAAAAACCAAACCAAACAAACCAGGGGAGAAGGAGGACCCTGAGTGGCTTTGGGAGTTTTTGCTGGTCAGTTCAAGTGGCAGAGAGAGCCCAGCTGGGCTCAGGCTCTGGGAAGGGCCACCCCTGTAGCTGCACTGGAAACCTTCCCCTTCCCCTGGGGCAGCCTCTCTGCAGGGCTGACCTTCCTGGATTTGGTCAGGCTGGTGCATTGGCTGAGGAGCTGAAACCACCAGTAATTGTTGTTCTCTGGGCTTTGGGGGCGTTGTGGGGTTTTCTTGCCAGGCTGGCCAGTGTCACCAGGGATTGGCAGCCCCACAGCATCCCTGTGCACTGCCAGGGCCAGGCAGTGCTGAGGAGGATTTCACCGTGGCTTGGGCAGAGCTGTGGCACTCTGTGGCTGCTGAGCCCCCTCCTGTGCCCTGCACTGCTCCAGGGAAGCACTCAGGGCTCAGCAGGAAGGGTGACACTGAAAGGAGCTGGGGTTGCCATGGAAGGAGCAAAATACATTAAATGTTTGTTGAATTTTTTAATGGATCTGTTAAGTCAGGGCCCAACACTTGGGTGTTTGCTTTCTGAAAACTTTCAAGTAATTGCGTTTGAGCGCAGAACTTGTGCGAGCCCTGGGCAAATATTTGTGGAGGTTTGTGCTGGAAAATCGAGCAGGGTGTACCTGGGGGCTGGCTGGCTCTAAGCTGGGAGCAGAGCAGGGCTGGCCTGGGCCACCTGCACGGTGCTGGGGGAGCCCAGTGGGCTGGCACTGAGTGGCCCTGGTGCTGCCAGTGCCCCTGGGGTGATGTAAAGGCAACAAGCCCTCGTTAAATCGGGAGGAGGCACGGAATGCCAGAATGGTTTGGGTGGGAAGGGACCTCCAAGCCCATCCCGTTCCTCCTTGGCACATGGCCCCAAGACTCTGGCAGGCTGGTGGCCCAGGAGGGTGACTGAGCCACAGTGCCAGTGCCAGGCAGATCCCTGTCTGTGCCTGGCCTTCTCTGTGGCTCTGGCTTTGGGAGGAGGCCACAGCACATCTGCACAGCTCCAGCTGCAGGTGTAATGAGCAGCTTTTCCTGTGGGGAAGGATCCCTGCAGTCAGTGGGAGTAAGAAATTGCATTTGGCAAGTGCAGACTGCTTCCCCAGGGCTCTCTGCAGAGCTGGCTGCAGGTAATTTCAGCTCTAATGCTGGCTTTATCCGTGGGATAAAAGAGAATTAACTAAAATCTTAGCACTAGTGTGCTTTCACTGGGAGGGAGCAGAGTCCAGCTTCCAGGACTTAAAGGCAAATTAGTTTTAAAAGTCTATAGAGGAATTTGGATTTGAAAGAATTGTGGGAGTCAAGTACAGTGTCTCTCCAGAGAAAGGTGTGGGTGGAAAAGGGCAGGTCTGGGATCAGTGGTGGATCAGGAATCATGAAATCCCTGCATGATGTGGGTTGGGAGGGACCTTAAAGCTCATTTTCAAGCCAGGGCCAGGGACACCTTCCACTGGATCAGGTTATTCCAGCCTGGCCTGGGGCATTTCCAGGGATCCAGGGGCAGCCACAGCTTCTCTGGGCACCCTGTGCCAGGGGCTCCCCATCCTCACAGGGCACAATTTCCTCCTAAATAGAAAAAAAAAAATCCTGAATCTTCTGTGAGCTGCATCCTTCAGATACCACAAATAACCAAAGAAAGCCTGTGCTGCTGCTGGGTTATCACAAATAACCAAAGAAAGCCTGTGCTGCTGCTGGGTTATCACAAATAACCAAAGAAAGCCTGTGCTGCTGCTGGGTTATCCCACATCCTGAAATGTCGTGGGAGGAAGCCCAGTGATGCTGCACTGGTGGTGCCTGCACTGGTGGTGCCTGCACTGGTGGTGCCTGCACTGGTGGTGCCTGCACTGCTTCCCAGTGGATCATATTTGGCTCTTCCTGCCAGCCAGGCCTGTCCAGAGCAGTGTCTGGTTTTGCTGGGCAGTGTGAAGAGCCTGGGCCAGGGCTCTGGGGGCAGGTGGGGTTTGCAGTTTGGGGGTTCGGGGGGTGTGCGTGTGCTCAGCGCTGTGGCTCTGTGCCCAGCAGCAGGGCTGGCAGCCCTGGGTGACGCCGTGCCCCTGTCCCCGTGTCCCCAGCTGATGAGTGCCATCCAGAAGGGCCGTGTGTCTGGCAGCAGGCTGGCCGTGCTGATGAAGAGTGCCGAGGAGAACCTGCGGCGCCAGGCCATCCCCGTGGACCGCAGCGGAGGGGGGCTCTGAGCCAGGGCGGAGCCACGACCGCCCGGGGCTCCTCATCCCCCTGGGCTGGGCCTCCCGAAAGACTTCGGTGCGTTCGTCATTGTCTCCTTCATTAATGATCTCCTTACTGCTCCGGGACGTGGCCGTGGGGTGGGTGGGGTCCTGCAGTGCCAGCTGTGCTGCCAGCTGTGCTGCCAGGGGTTCAGTAGGGCCCTGCAGTGCCAGATGTGCTGCAGTGCCAGGGGTTCAGCAGTGCCAGCTGTGCTGCCAGGTTTTCAGCAGGGTCCTGCAGTGCCAGATGTGCAGCAGTGCCAGGGGTTCAGCAGTGCCAGCTGTGCTGCCAGGGGTTCAGCAGGGTCCTGCAGTGCCAGATGTGCAGCAGTGCAGGGTCCTGCAGTGCCAGATGTGCAGCAGTGCCAGATGTGCAGCAGTGCCAGATGTGCTCCAGTGCCAGGTGTGCTGCCAGGGGTCCTGCAGGGATTTGGGTGCTGGCTCAGCAGGGCCCTGCAGGGATTTGGGTGCTCCCTCAGGCACGTCCTGCCTTGCCCCATTAACGTTTGTTTCACCTTCACCTTGAGAGCACGAGGTGCTCAGAGTGAATCCTCCCCTCAAACACGCTGAGTTCTGCACATGCAAAATCTCGAAGCTGCTTCTGCCTCTTCAGCAAGGAGCACGGGAGGGAAAGCTGTGCTCTGGGGTGGAGATCCCATTCCAGAGCAACAAACCCAGCCCTTCCTGGCTGCTGGGGGCTGGTCCAGACCTGTCCTGAGCCTCCTGTGGGTGACAGGTTTGCCCTGGTGCCCCAGTGGTGCCAGCACTCAGAAACTGCAGCTGGAAAACGAGACACCTGCATTACTCACCCGGGGTCATAATGTAGCTGAAAGCTGGGAGCAGCTTCCCTTCTCCCCTGTTAACACAAATAAACTGCCTCTAACAAATGGCATTGGCTGCAGGTGGTGCTTTGTGCAATGAAATAAAGGCAAAAGGTGTTTTGTGCTAAAAAAGTGCTTCAAGTTTGGGGCAAACCTTGATGATGGGGCAGGTTTTGGTAGCACAACAGTCTTAAATGTTAATTTAAAAATGCTCAAACACAGCGAAAAAAGTCAAAGTGTGTGTCTTGCATCCTGCTAACTTTTCTAGGATTTTTCCTAGCTGTTTTTCAGCAGGTTAAAGAAAAAACCAAAGCACGGAGCCCTCACTGGAGCTGTTTGCAGCACTGCTGTTCCTGCCTGTTGTCCTCCTGCTGCTGGGCTGGGCTGAGATCAGCTGGGAGGTTCCTGCCTGATGCAGAACAAGGCAGGGAAATCTGGTTTGCTGCTGGATTTGGCATCTGCTGGATTCCCTGAGCAGAGCAATTTCCACCTCAAACCAAGCCTCACTTCCCGGGGGTCAGAATCCCTGCTGAAGTAAAATGTGATGTATTTAACTGGTATCACCACGTGCACTGATGGAAAATAACAGGGCAGGAGTGAGCAGCAAGGATTCCTTGGATATTTTACCAGGGAAGATGGTTCCAGACCCCAGTGCAGATGTGAGCAGTGGTGGGATGTGGCTCAGTGAGTGTTTGGCTGCAGAAACAGAGCCCTTCAAAAAAAATATTAAACTGTGCAGATGGTTTTTGCATGTCCAGTTTGGTTTTTTGATGTTGTTCAGGTTGGAGCAGGGGCTGAGGAAGGGGGAGTTGGCACATCTGACACCTCGAGGATGTTTGAATGAACAGAGGGCTTTGTTCCTTCTGAGCTGTGCCCCACAATGCTGGGGTGAAGGATGGAATGTTCGTGTTTCCAAAGGCACAGATTTCGCCCGTCCTGCAGAATGGAGGGAAATGAACGTGTAACACACAGTCATTTTGGCTCAGTGGGTGAGGGAAAGGCTTCAGGATTCTACTATTAACAAAAGTTTAAGGGAAAGAAACAACAAGGTAAAAGTCACAAGACCTTTTCCAGGTTATGGGAAGAAAAAAGACTTCCATTATTGAACAGGTTTTTTGTAAAGAAAAAATATTTTCACTACTGAACAGCTTTTGTACAGTTTAAAGATAAATTCTCCACTGCTCTCCAACTGGCATTGTTAAAATAATAACCTGAATTTACCTGGAAAGCAGGAATTCTGTGTTGTACCCAAAGTATGCTCTTTGTTCTCTTGTTTTTCTACTCTTGCATCTGGAATGTGACCCCGGGGTTCTCCTGGCCCTGTGTGTGTCCCTGGGCATGGATTTGCTTTGTGCCACCTCCTGCTCCCCTGCAGTGACAGGGACAAGTGCATGTGCTCCCCCAGCAGCTGAACCTGCCCGTGCAAAACTCCCGGCTGTTCATTTATCCCCCTGTTCTGTCTGCAGGAATGTTGCCTTTGCTTTTTGGGGTGTTCTTTGTCAATGTGGGAAGAGTTGTGTGATGTCACTGTCGTGCTGTGCTGATCTGAGAGGGAAAAGCAAGAATGGGATGATTTTCTTCTTCTTTTTTTTTTTTTTTTTTTTTTTTTTTTTTAGGGGGGGTGAAATGAAAGATTTCTGGCTTTTCTGTGTTTTTTTGTATTTTAAACGACCTGTCCCTGTGGGGAGGGGGCCATGCAGTGTCTGGGTGTGTATAATGTGTGTACAGACACTGCAGGGTTACACGTGGCACTGGGGGCTGTTAGCAGGTTCCTGTTGCAGCCTGGGCTGTTCAGGGCTGTGTTTGAAGCTGGGTTGTCACTTTTGTCACTGTCCTGGTGTTTTCCTGCCGTTATTTATTACCTTTGATATCTGGAATGAGCCGCATGCGTTTATTGAGCAATAAGAGGATGTATTTAATGTGCCTTGTTTTTAACTGAGTCAGGACTGAAAGCATGAATCAATAAAACTGGTTAAAAACTCTCCTCTCACTGCCAGCCTGTTGTGGCAGGTGCACAAACACCTCGGGGTGGCCCTGGAGAAATTTCTTTGGGAAGGAGCACAGGGGGATGGGATACTGGGATGGGATGGGATGGGATGGGATGGGATACAGGGATGGGATACAGGGATGGGATACAGGGATGGGATACAGGGATGGGATACAGGGATGGGGCACAGGGATGGGATACAGGGATGGGATACAGGGATGGGATACAGGGATGGGGCACAGGGATGGGATACAGGGATGGGATACAGGGATGGGATACAGGGATGGGATACAGGGATGGGATACAGGGATGGGGCACAGGGATGGGATACAGGGATGGGATACAGGGATGGGATACAGGGATGGGATACAGGGATGGGATACAGGGATGGGATGGGATACAGGGATGGGGCACAGGGATGGGATGGATGTGTTTGGTGAAGAGGTTTCCCCTCTCAGCTCAGAACTGAGTGCTGGGCAGTGCCAGAGTGGGAGTGCAGTCCTTGGCAGGTGCCAGGTGAGGAATCCTGCACTGGATCTCAGGGAGGTGCCAGGTGAGGAATCCTGCACTGCCCTCTCTGGCTGCCTGGGGGGATTTGGCCGATATTCCCATTTTCCACCTGGATTTTGGCTGCGGGCTGGGAGCAGTCCCCACACACAATTGTCCCAGTCAATACCAGAGAACAGGAGAGGTTTCCCAATCCTTCGTGATCGTGTTCCATGCCAGGGGAGCCCCGTGCTGACGAATGTTCTGACAGAACAGATCCATTCTCCCTGTCAGGGAATCAGCAGCACTGGGAGCACAACCTTTCTAATCTGCAGATTATTTCGGGGGTTAATTTGCGTTGTAGCAGCGATCTTGCAGGGCTGTGCTGCTGCAGGGCTGAGCTCAGGCAGCTCCTCCACGTGGGACTGAGCCAGACCCGAGGGGAGCTGCGGGGACCGTGGGTTTCCCCTGACCCCCGCAGTGTAGGTGATCGGGCAAAGGGCGTTTGCTGTGATCAGCTCCATCCCACGTGCTCGGCAGCGCTGGAAATGCCTCGTGTGGAGCTCCAGGCTGTGCTGCTGGAAGGCACAGGAGCTTCGGGGCTGCTCCCCTCCTCCGGCATCATCTCAGAATGGGCACAAATTCAGATTTATCGCCCCTGCTGTGGCTGCTGCAGGAATAGAAATACCATGGGGAATATCAAAGCAGCGTCAATATTAGCATTAATATTATTAATACTATTAATGTTATTAATAGTATTATTAATATTATTAATATTTCAGCATCGGGGCCCAAGCCAGGTGTCCCCACAGTGTCCCCATTGTCCCCCCAGTGCCCTGCAGTGTCCCCCTAGTGTCCCTCAGTGTCCCTCAGTG